>NW_024350319.1:12613540-12969202 GCF_902729225.1 Pteropus medius | reverse complement strand
CTTACTTGGCAATGCAGCATTTAGAGCCATTGTTAGAACTAAAAAAAAAAAAAAGTTGTATGTACTGTATCCAAAACAACATATATTTAGACTAAAAAATGAGTCATATGTGAGCAGAAATGGAGAATTTACACATTACTTCGAACAAAACTCAGTTTATTATAGCCTCTTTTTTTTTTTACTCTTATCATGGTCACTATACAGATATAGAAATTAGGAAAAAAAAATGCTCCAGAAAAATCTTACTAGTTTATACATATATGTGTGTGTATACGTGCTCTGTATGTGTGTATCTGCTAATTAATGCCAATGGTGGTAAATATTTTCTAATACAAAAAGACTATAATACTTTTCCCAGACTATGTTTCATGAACCATTAGGCTCATGTGATGTACAGTGGGGAAATATTGCACTCAACAGAGCTAGAAGGGTCACAATGAGCATTAGCATAATAAAGGCTTTGATATGTCCTACAATAAAGATAAATACTTATTATTTTTCTAAAACTTGCTAAGATTTTACAGGACAACATAGGGAAATATTTAAAAATAATTTTGATTATCTAAAGTCTAATAGAGTTATATTCAGAGTACTCTCACTAAAATTAATAAAAGAGAAAAATGGTACAGAGAAGAATGGAAGAAATAGTCACTATAAGAGATAAACAAAAAGAAGATATAGCTTAGATTTTCTCACATGGCAAGAAATGATCACTCCAGTCCTTCAGCAATAGTAAATATCACAAATGACATTAAAAGTAACATATAGTTGAGGAAAAATAAATTATGTTTGCCATTTTTAAACTAGGTAATACAGCGCAACATGTTATGGCTGAGTTTTTACTGTAGAAAAGTCTCTAGAATCTGGAACTATGAGGCAAATGGAGGTGGGAGGTGTGGGAGTATGACAAAGATCTCTACCTCCAGTGGTAAAACAAATAACTATAAAGATATTTTTGGATAATAACCATGATACTTAGAGATTAGTGAATGTGAATTGCTAATGAGAATGCTAGTAGACAGATAGGAAAATAAAATCTCAGTTATCAGACTCTCACTTGACAGAAGTGGAAGGCAGTCAAACACTTCATAGAGTGGTCAGAGAAGGTTGAAGGGGGGATATTAAGGAAAAAATAGACCTTGTTTATGATGTCCAAACTGTTTCCTGGTACACAGTAAATCAATGCAATGGTCTTCTACTGCTAAAGATAAATGTGACACATGAATGCAGAAAGTTAGAGCCAAAAGAAGTGGCTTGGTTTACTCTGGAATAAATCTAATTCCTAGCAGTTTCTCTGTTATGTCCTAGACCAAACGATGGGACACCCCTTCTCTCTTCATTCACACTTTGAGCTGCTTGTTGCCTGATGCAAGGTGGCAAAGTAAAATAAAAGTAACAATAAATGTTATAAACTGAGTGATCTTATAGAATTTACTAATTTTCTAGAGTCATAGTTTTCCAACTAGAAAATAAGCATCACACATATTTTTAAAGTGATTTGTGAGCACAAACATATGATACACCTGTTATTGCTTTAAGGTTGGCATACTTCGATGTTTGATTCAAGTAGTCCTAGACCCTATCCATTGATTTGATTTGATTAGGACATTGCTGTTGTCTTTGGTCAAATCGATCTTCTACCAACCCTGATACAAGATATATTGGATAGAGGATTTCCCCCAATGTTTGAAGAAACTGAGCTTTAGGAATATTAATTCTCTTTCTTAACTGGGTGGTTCATCTAATATATCATGACTTAACGCTTAGATTTTATGCTGATATAAGTTATGTTCTTTCCACTGTACTACTGTGCCTTAACTAGGAGTCAGTATTGATAAACATCAGTATGTTAGGTGCAGTCATTTGAACAGTATACTAAAGAAGGAATATGTTAGTATGTTAGTGTGGACCTGAAGGAAATGGAATTGAAGCTAGCCTGCAAGGATAGATACTCCATCAGAAAGAAAGAAGAAGGTGTTTCTTGAAATTAAAAAAAGCTTTTACATAAAAATATTTTAGGAGACTTTTCCCAGGATTTGTCTTGAAGAGTGGTGGAAAAATGATGGAAAAAATGATGATAGAATATTAGAACTGATAATAATGGTAGCTTTTTTGTGCACATTCACTGTATGTTAAGCATTGTATGTGTATTATTTCATATAATCCTCCCTATAACCCTCTGAGGGAGGAATTATTATTTTGATCTTACAAGTAAGAAAAACGAAACTCACAGGGGCTCATGGTCATACTGGTAGAGACTTCATTTAAACAAACGCATAACACTACTGTGCACTAGACACTGTTCTATGCTCTTCGCAAATACAGAATAAGTTAACCCTTATAGCAGGGTTATGAGCTAAGTATTATCCTAGTATTATCCCGTTTACAGAGCTATTCTGAGCAAGTGGTAGAGTCAGAGTCCATGTGCTTAACTACTGTGTTATGGCACCTGGTAAGTAGTGGAGCTGGAATGCACATTCACCTCAGTCTGATTTCAGTGCAGACACTCCTAAAAATTAAGCTTTACTCCATTTCTCAGCTTTGAAAGTTTATATATACAATGAAGGCTAGTACTCAAAGAAGTGGGAAAGCAATTAATATAGATGATATACTCTTGGAACAGTTTGGTAGGTAAATTAAAAAATATTTCATGACACTGTGAAACATAAATTAAGTAATCACAAATAGATTCCAGCTAATTGCACTGTAATCTTCATGTAATAATAATAATAATAATAATAATGATTTCATGCTTACAATGTTCTAGGTATTCTAAAAGTATTTTTTATATGTTTCCTCAGTTCACACAACCTAGAATAGGTATAACTTGCCATTTTCAGATGAAGAAACTGAGGTAAAGGGAGATTAAGCAATTTCCCAAAGTCATGCAGCTACAAGAAGTTGGTAGATTTGTGACTAAATCCAGGCAAAGGTGACTCCTAAACTGACATCTCTAATCCCTAACCTACTTGGCCATGATCATGAGCCCCCAGGGTGTTTGGGCTTATTCTTTCTATGCATCAAAACCACAAAGGAGTCCACACCCGCTCTCATTTCAGTACACAGACTTTCTTTAAATGAATTTCTGTTCCTAAAAATGATTCCTCATGATGTAGTTTTTAATTTAAAATACATAAAAACATCTCAACCAGCAGAAGAAAGAAAAGAAAACAATTATATAATGTGAATGAAATTGGGCATTTTCTGGTTTGGAATTGAACCCCTGGAAAATAACCATAAAGAGAATAATGTTTTGTAATTCAAGTACTAATTAGCACAATATTTGCGTCTTTTCTGGGCCCTAAAGGGAAAAGTATTAAAAAATATATATTTTTATATGTGTATATGTGTGTGTGTATAACTATTTCCTTTCAGATAAGTTCTAGCAAGAAATAGGCACTATTAAAATTAGGGTTGACTAAAAAATAGTAATACATTTTATTCGACTTTTAATATTTGGTTGTATTTTCTATATATTATCTTTATATTAATTTTTTCTTTGAAATTCAGAAAAATTCAGTAAATTGTTTAAAGTCAATTAAATTCATGATGCTGAAATTTGAGGCCATGTCTTTCTGGCTCCTACATCTCATAGGTTCTCACTATGTCTAAGATTTGCAGCTGCTCTGATACATTTATCTCCAGCAATTTGGGAGGATCATTCTATAAGTGATAGTTACAAGTCCATGTAGGACAAAATTATATGGGTATACATAAAAACAAGTCATAGGTTGGAGGTGGCAAGGGAGACTTGGACAGAGCAATTATATTAGGAGAAGTTCCCTTACCTGTGAGAAGGATGAGATCAGAGAGAGATTCTATTTATTTTCCACATTTGTTACCTACATTAAAGAATTTGTCACATATTTTCCATTGAAGAAGCAAAGGATTCTTCTGATTCAATTGTCTGTCTGGGGATGTTGGTGTGATTTTAACTCTTGAGATCTTAGTATGGAGGAGAAAAAACATTTTTCTAACCTTGGATCAGAGTACTTTATAATTGGACTATGCAAAAAAAAAAAAAAAAAACTATTCATTCTAAGATATACTAAATAGGCTTATATTTGCTCTTGCTTCATATTTGTTGGCTAGTTATGTTTGCTCATTCTAGAGATTTTGCATCTTCTTTCTGAAATGGTAATTTGGGATTTGGCTTTTTTTTTTTTGAGATTTCAGCTAATTTTTTAAGGAGTGAAAATATGGTTGTCTGGAGTCCACTCAGTAACTTTCACTATGAACCAGACCCTTCCTACATGGCTGTCAGGGGAGTGTTCTGCAAGAGTCTGGCAGCTCCATCAGAAGAGAATATAACTGGAATGAAGCTCTTTGGAGGCCATCTTGTTACCCTCCTACTTGCTGGATTAATCAATACTATCCCAGCAAGCTTTTCTTGAAAATCAAACTAGCACTTCATGCTCATAGGAAACTTCACCAAATTGGGGAAGGCACAGTTTATAAAAATGACCCCTAAGAGTCTCTGGCTACCATTTTCTCTTCTATCCCTTCTCTACAGGTGGGACTGGCCAAGTATTGATGAATTTCCTCAGTGACTAGGTTAGTATTCCATGCATAAAAAAAAAATTAGGAAGTGATTTTGCAGATATACCAGTGAGATCCCAATCAGTTGACTTGATTGATCAAATGAATTATTCTGAGGTGGAGCAACCCTGATCTAGATGAGCTCTTACTCCAAAAGGAACTGACCTTCCCAGAAGAAATTTCAAAGCATAGAAAGAGATTCTCTGGCGAGCACTGAAAAATACAAAAAGAACAACAGCTGAACCGCCTATAAGGAGACAGACAGAGTGACAGATACTGCATATAGCCTCTAATGTTGTAGGATCAGTGATGTCTGGCTGTGTATGTGCAAAATGATGACCTCAGTCATATGGCCACAAGAAAATGAGTTTTGCCAACACTCAATGCTTAGAATCAAATCTTTCCCTTGTGGAACCTCTAAATGAGGCTATAGTTGGCAAATGTCTTGATTTTGTCTTTGTGAGAACCTGAACAGAGGACTCAGATTCCTGACTCATGAAACCTGTGAGATAGCAAGTACATGCTGTTTTAATCTACTAAATTTATGGTAATTTGTTACACAGCAATAGAAAGCAAAATAACCACCAAACAGTAGTGATGAGACTACATGCTAGTAAATCCACACACTCTGCTCTCTTCAATTGAGCTACATGAGTGAGAAAGATCAGTTACATTGGTCTCCAAAGTCTTGTATGCTTTTTTAATTTTGTATATAAATCAATAAAATGCAAGACCATAAATTAGAAGAGATGATTTTTGAAAAATTGACTTTAAGTGAAAACTTTATTTGAGTAAAATTTAGGTTAAAAGAAAATAACTTGTAAAAAAAAAAGAACTTATGTCAAGTTAGTTATAGGGAAATCAGCTAGAAACATTAGGCTATGAGTAAATCCCCCAAATCTCAAAAGAATCTATAATGAGATTGGTTTTCAAATACTTTAAAGTCCTCTTTGCATTTGAAAGAGGTTTAAGATAGATATAGATATTAATATCTAGATATATAATTATATAAAAATATATATTTATGTATCCCCATTTTAATCAATTTTATTTTTATTAGCTATATCACTATAAGGGAGTTTCCATATTTATAGAAATACAGGTAAGACAGTTATTTTGCATTTGAAACTTTGTTTTAGTTCCAATATATGCTCAGCCTCCAGAACTGGGTTATCAATGTAAGTATAGCCATACAGTGATGAATTGTGAAGCATTTGTCATGCTGTTTTATGTACTGGAATAAGTCACATATAAAATAATATTACTCATTATTTTTTTTTGCATTTAGTTATACTCTATTGCTTGCATATATCCCAATAACCTCTTAATTTTACCAAAAGGACTCTATTAAATATGAGAATTTCACTAGTTATGTTCAGTATGTATAAGCAAAAAACATATCTCTATCTTCTTTCTACTTCTCTCTTTCTCACTATATATATAGTGAGATATATATGTATATATCTGTCTCTATCTATCTATCTATCATCATCTAATCTATAGATCCATCTGTGTATATGTTCATCTATATAGAGAGATACATATGATCACCCCACTCAAAAAAAAAGTTTGAACAATGATTGAATCCTATATAAAGCAACACAAATACATATACAAATGAGTTCCTCATTGTGAATTTGAGAATTTCTTCAAGACTTGGCTGCAACCATAAATGGAAGGACAAAATAAAACTATAAGATGACAGTCAGCAATAATTCTTAGAACTTTATAGATCATTTATAATGAGTGAAGCACTTTATACTACAGTAATTCTCAAAGTGAGTTCAGCAGTACCCAATCACCTGGGAACTGAAAAATGCAAATTCTTGGGTCCCACTTTATATCTAATAAATCAAAAACTCCAAGGGCGAGGCCTTGAAATCTGCGCTGTTAACAACCTCTGCAGGTGATTCTGAGGCACCCTGAAGCTTGAGGACAATTGTATTAAACAACTCTAAAAATTACTCTGTAGGTTCATTATTATTATTCACTCTATTTTTCAGATGAGGACATGAAGCAGTGGTATGCAGATGAAACTGTTAGGGTCCAATCAGGAAAATAAGAATCTCTCAATGTACTTCAAAATGGGAAAATTTAATATAGAAAATTGATTACATAAATAACGGGGGAATTAGAAGCTATCCCTGACTCTAGAGGTACACAGAGAAATAGTACCATGTCTGAATCTGTGGCCACCTTGCACAACGTAGGACTACAGTAAGTCTGCCCTGTGGTTGGCCAGTGAGTGAGTGGCTGTCCAAATTAGACTTTGAGGCATAGAATCTGCCCAATACTCCACGTAAAACAGCGAGGAATGCAGAACACCACACTCTTTCCTCTCATTCTGTCCTCTAGACTTCTAAAGTTCCTCCCACTGGCTGCATTCGCCCAGAAGCCAGAAACTAGAGAAGCCTGGGAAATGTAGTTCCCTGTAATAGAAAAGTGGAAGAAGGGCAGAGCAGGGAAAAAATCTGAGGGCCAACAGACAAATGGATCACATAAATTATTATTTAATTCAGTTTTCCAAAGTTAGTAGATGACAGAGCTGAGATTTGAAGCGGAGAGATTATCACCAGATTCTGGCTCTCCACCATGCTATAGAGAAAACAGAAACTCTTACCAATTCAGCAATAACTAAAAATATTCCAGAAGAATTCATGGAAAGTAACATATTACACAGTTCAATTGTTGAGATCTGGCTGACATCTAGAAATACATAATTAATAGTTTCTACTAGCTAAAGCTTGAATTTTAGATTTTCTTAAAGTTTGATCCAATCATCCAGGACTGTTTACAAAGAGATAGCTTAGATACAAATCCCAAGGAGGCCACAATATAAACAGGAAATAATCAGATCCTAAGACAGTGGATAGGATGTGATGATAATCGATGGCATAGTCACTAAGATTTATATTTCCTAAACTTTGATTGATTCAATGTCTGTAGAAATATTTGTGAGTGTTAATTCTGATGAATGTGTGTTGTGCTGTAGCATACCTTTTAATTGTTGAGCTAACTGGTCTTGCTCTTCCTGAATTACTTTGTAAGAGTAATTATCTGAGCCCATGTTGGAGCAGTTTACTCTTGCAAGAGAATTGTTTTTGTCTACCACTTAAAATAAACTGGCTTGTTGAGCTGTTGCTTTATGCATTCCTCTTGCTCTCTTTCAATTTAGAGAGAACTCTCAGAGGTAAACCACAGGAAGATTTACACATGAAAATTCCCTGAGGTCAAAGTTAGTAGCTGTGCCAAGTTGGAGACTCTAAGCATATGACAGCTCTTTGGGAGTTAGTTTTCACATTGCCTGCCAAATGGGAATTTGAGATAAGTGAGGCGAACATTAGGCTTCTTGCAACTTTACTTGTGAAGGTGAAAAATGAAGACACTTCTAATTAGTAAAAAATGGTTTGTAACAACAGTTTGAATTCCAAATCCTGTGGTTGGTAAAGCATACATATGGAAGCATAGTTAAGTTCACTTGCCAAAATTTACAATCCATTTCCTTTCTGCAATATTTGAATCCATATGGGTATTAGAGAGATCCAATTATTGTCAAAGTGCCTTCCATATTTATAGGATGAGATAGTTAAGCTTCGGCACCTTTTTAAGATGTGTTCAAGTTTAGTTTTAAAATCCATCATCTACTTAGTTAAGGCAGAATACTAATAGGTGACTGCCTCAAGATATTTTTTTATCTTAAAATATGATAAAAATTACATGGTAAAGTAACTTAAAGACTTAAAAATGAATTTTTAGGTGCTTAAGAGGAAGCAAATTATAACATTATCTTTAAATGTTGGTAATATGTTGACCAAAAGGAAATAAATAATCCAAAGAAATAGGAGTTTGCCTTTATGTCTCTCTTATAATAAACATGTGGATTTTTAAAGTAAAAATATAGCAACAATAATTAAATTTATGAGTGTCTATAGGTTAAGATTTAAACTATGAAGTTGTATTAATGTAGATTTCTATGATATTATACATATAAAGTATGAGATGAACTGTAGTAACATTTTTGGAAAAAATGTATTAATATGCATTAATTTCTTTAGGGTTGTTTGGTGGCATATATTTGTTAAGTTTGGACTGTTTCATTACCCATTATAATTTTCAATACTATGTATTATTTTCAAAAAGGCAAGAAACCTCACAATAAGTAGATATTACTGCAATAATTTATATGGTTCTGCATGCATATTAGTAAACATAATAAATGAACATATCTTTATTACCTTTGCTTTTCAAATATTTCAATCATTAAGAATTTACTGAAGCTTCTATAATTTATAAGCAAAAGAGATTATTTAGTGGTTTATACGTTTTAAAATTCAATTAGAATTTTAAGTTGAAATTGTTATATTTGTAGAGATTTGTATTTCCTTAGTATGACTTGATTGCTAATGAATAATCTAACTATAAAGGAAGATATCATAGACAATTTATAACTTTATGGTTTTATTTGTTAAAATCTCATTGACTACTTTTGATATACCACAATGAACATTAACTATGTTATTTTCATCTATATAGTTAAATTTGAGATAGACTATATAAAAACAACCCTTAATAATCATTAAACTTTATTAATTATGTCTTCTAGATTAACAGAAATCATACTCTTGTGAGCCAGTTCAAAATTTTACAAACTCATTGCCTTATTTGAAGTATATATTGAATTATCAAATGGTAGACTCATATTTGATAATTAAGGAAAAAACAGGTGTGCCTATGTCATGGATACGTTTCCTTAGAAAGCAGATTCTGAGATAAATATTGATGTGTAGGGGGTTAAGATATGTTCTTGGGGTCCCCATCTATGGAAGGAAAGAGTAGGAAGTAAAATCGAGGGTTCTTATGACTTCGATTAAATTTAGTTTTAAATCTTAGCTCTAGAAATCATATCTCTCTTTGTCTTTTTCTCTTTCTATACCCCTCAGAGACCTAGCCTCCCTCCATCCTGCCCTCAGATAATCAACAACCCGAAGCAGCAGAAAGCAGTAGCCTGGATCTGACTAATGATCAAAAGGTCTGGACCTCTGGCAGACTAAAGATAACATCTTGATCTAAGTTATGTTTTACCTCCTGAGCCCTAAGGTGGAAGGATCCCCTGGCTACTTTCCCATGGGGCTGGACAGAAGGATATGAGAAAAGACCTTAGAGCTGTCCCTCAAGGCCTGAAGAAATGATTCATTATCCTTACCTCACCTCTGACCAATGGGCTCCCAGAACAATCCCGAACCCCTCAACCCATGGAGTCTTGTGATTTTTGCCCTATATAATCTGTAACCTATATGCCATCAGGGATATAGCACTAACTTCCTGCCTCTATAATGGCCAATTCGATATTAAACAATTTTTCTTTCTGTACTGCAAACTTCTGCTCATGCATTTGTTCAGGCCAGTGCACACAGGCAGATGTACTTCAAACAAACAAACATTGGGGTCCTCATAACAAAAGAAGGATTGGGCATTGAGGAAGCTGGTCTACAATGTAGTCTCAACAAAGACCTCAGGTGATCCCACAGTGAGCTCTGAAGTCAAGGTGGTTGGGGGAGGGGACTGAACCGTTTTTTCCCTTTCACATTGATTAGTTACTGGATATAGGTTGTGTAGGGAAAAGGGCATCATTTTTGGCCAGGCAACTCTCTTTATACAAGGCAATACCCCAAAGGCTTAAAGTTGAGGGCTGTCTGCCCATAGCACTACATATAGCTAAGAAAATACATCCATCAGTTTCGAAGGGGTATCTTCATGGAGTCCACCACAACCTTCTGTAAACTCTGTGGGATTCGTCAATGAAATTACAGGTTAGAAGTTACAGGTTAGAAGTTAACCTGTAATTCATTCACTTCTTTTGTTATTCACCAAGAATTTACTAAATATATTTTTCATTCCATGACTAAATATTTGGCACATAGTAAGAACCCAATATTTATTGTACAACTACATGAGTATGTAATGGTCACTTGGAAGGAGAGGAAACATTTGTGCTGAGATTTGTTCAAAGAGATGTTAAGTGCTATTTTTCTTCACGACTACTAAAGTTTGTTTAAAAAATGATTTCGGTCAACTTTGATTATATCCATTGCTATCTGGCTGTGTACTTTAAGAAGGTAGTAGTTGGCTTTTTTATCTTTATAATCACAGAATCTAGCAAAGTTTCTTGCTTATAAAAAACATGTAATAATTTTTGCATCAGTGAAACAGGTTTGTGATGCTTCTTGAATGTTTTAGCATAAATGAGAATTTTACACTAAAAACAGTGAAAGCCTTGCCATTAAAAATATAAATTAAATGAGTAAATTAATAGTTTGAAGGTTGAGGAAGCAGTATGAAAGATGGATTGGAAGTCTGAGGTCAAATATAAGGAGTCCAATTAATAGGCATTGCAATATTCAGGTAGAGATGTAAGATCTGAGCTAAAGCAATGAAAATAAGGATTGTGTGGTATGATTTTAGTTGTTTGTTGGTAAAAGATTAGATGTGTGTGAAGGAGGAGGATGTAAGGCAAAATGGAGGGAAGGTTTTTAGTATGTAGTAGAATTAAGCATCTTCGTAGGAAAGAGGGGAGCAGCTAGTACTAGATAAAAATAGAACAAACAAAACAAAAATTTCTGTATAGTGACTAAGATATTATTATTTGGGTTAGAAATTGTAATTTCCAACCCAACTCTGCTTATCTACTACTTGTTCCAAGCCATAATTAGATAGCACATTTTAAGTCAGGTGTTCTATTAGGCCACAATTTAAGAAAATTGTTCAATAAAATTTAAAGATCTACTCCCCCAACCCCCATCCAGCTCCCTGACACCCACTGGCTGGAACAGTATGTGAACTTAGGCTGCTGGGAGGGTGGGAAGCCCCTGGCTACTGCCTCCTATCCCATAGGAAAACAAATAAAAACAACAAAAAAACAAAAATCTAGCATACTTCAACAAGTAGCAATTAAAATTTATTCAACTATTATTTTTCTGTAATTTTCAAATTCAAGAGTCACAAACTTAGTGCCTCTGCTTTATAAGCCATCTTGTTTCAGTGAATGATCTGATCAGCTTTCCACACAGACAAAATTGGTTATTTTGTTTTCCTCCTTCCTTTCCTCTCCGTTCTTTCAGTTCTTCTTCCTTTCTCTTTTCCTTTCTCTAACCTCCCTTTCTTTTTGTCCCTACTTCTTTCACCAAATGAGGAATTTGGAGTTTTCTATCCACCTTTCCTTTTCTATTTAATATGTAAATAACATCATATTCTAGAGTAGATAAAGAAATGATGGTCTAGATTAATTAAAGATTTATTTCCTCAGCAAGCAATGCTTAACAATGTACATTCATTAAGACATAAATAATCTGAGAAAGAAGTACACAATAACTAATAATAATAATAAGGAGGAGGAGGAGGTGAAAAAGAAATCAAATTTAACTTTCCATTTAAATCAAGCCTACAGTTATGATATCCTAAATGTGTGGTGCACTGCTCTGCATATACCCATTTTTGATACACTTTTGTTTTATTTATATTTTATTTCTACTAGTAGAAATAAATATACTCATGAAACCTCGGTTTAGGGTAAATTCAGTATTCACTGTTTTGGGTCCACTAATTCCTACATGAAAATATGATTATAAATAAAAGATCCTACTTTATATTAATTAATTCATGTGTAACAAATATATATAAGTATGATGTTTCCTTAGTGGCAAATTACTCTCTAAGACATTTACGATTTATCAAGCAGGGACAAAAATTTTGGCTCACAAGAAATAACAGATGTGATGATATAGTCATGTGGTGAAGGAAAACAAAATTAAAAAGAAATACAAAGTGGTACATCAGGTAGGTTTATTCATTTGTTTTTTAACCATCAAACTTTGAATATTCCTGAGTTAAAATTATTTCATATGTCCTAAAAGATAAGAATCTAAATTTTCTCTCTCTCTCTCTCTCTCTGCTTCTCTCTGTGAGTGTGTGTGAGTCATACCAAAGGTATGAAAAAGATGAGGGGTTTCAGTTTCAGCTTCTGATTTGCATTGGGGTAGCAGAGAGGAGACAGCAAATGGATGAGTTGAGAATGAGTTATCTGGATTTGAAATACTATTTCATATTCACTGCTATAAATGTAAAAATATGTTCTTTTTTTTCAACACGGTAACTTATTAGTTTGTTTCGCTACTAGTGCTATATGGCTATACTCTACCAAGCTATAAAGACAAGTTTGTAGGCCTACTCACTTCTTGTTTATTTATTTTAAGCAAGATATTTTTTCAAGTAGGATTTTATAGAAAACAAATGTTATTTTGCACGCACTTTTTATATTTTTAAAGTCAAGTTATCAGGCGGCATTTCACGAAAGGGAAAGTGATACCATATTCAATCTGTCTATTTTTATATTTGTCTTCTCTCCAATTTAGGATCAAAGAAGAATCAAAAGCATAAGAATTCACACCACTGCAATCAATCATCTTTACGCACCATAATTTAAAAAGTGAAAGATTTCTAAAATTTCGCCCATATTTGGTGTTTTAAATAGAAATTTGATACATCCTGCCTAGGTATTTAATTTTAAATACTGTTCAAATTACAAAAGTAATTCAAATAAGACATATGAAAATTAAACTACTATTCAAATATTCTTATAGCAGTCATCTATAAATGGCTTAGCACATGCCTTTTGACTTTATTATTATAAAAATATTTTAGTGATAGTTTTATAACATATTTTCTTAAGCAGTCTTTATGAAATATTTTTATGAAACTGATTTTTTTTTTTTTTTTGTAAATTCAAACACTGGCAATCCTTTTAGCCATCTCTTAGAGTATATAGAGGCAAGATAGTAAGCTACATGTATATATACCCTGACCATATTAACGTTTGATTTAGTTAAGTTGCTCCACTCATTCTCTGAACAGCTCATATTTACTTCTGATTTGAAATACACTATATTTCTTCTGCTCTACTTTTCTATCCAAAGATTAGCAATAATTTAAAGTTCAGCTCATGCCACACCTGAACTTCCTTTCTCGTTTCAGCTTAGGTTTTATTTCCTGTATCTCTTACTTTCTGTTGCAGTTATTATCCATAGCTTATTTTAGCCCTTAAAGTTTATTACCTTAAGGAGCAACAATAATAATAGTTATAGTATATGCAGGGCCTACTATGGGCAAGAATTGAACCAATTGTTCCCATAAGTAATTTTAAAATGTATAACAGCCCTGCAAGGTAAGAATTATTCTTTATTTTACAAATGAGGAAATTAAGTTTCAGAGTTAAGTGATTTGCCAACTTCGCAAAATTAGTGAGTGTGAGAGCCAATACTCAACACTAGATTAGGCTCCCAAATCCATGTTCTTTCCATTAAAAACTTAAAATATCTTGTATTTGTTAACTCAAATAGGTTGTAAGTTACAGAAACCAAGTTTTAATTAAAAACAAAAGCATAAACAAATCCTCTCACTTCCTAGTACACTGCTATATTTGCTATAAGCTCAGAAAAGACTGTCTTTAAACAAACTCAGTTAATTCTATCATTTTGTACAATTTAATTTATTGTTCGTAGAAAAGTACTCAAAATGAAAAAAAGATGTAGGTTTATGGTTTCTCTCCATTAGTCCAATAATAAATAATTTGGGGATAGCTGTTCAGATTCATGTTTCAAATTTTCTTTTGTGCTCTCAAGTACTTTGTTTTGTACAGTGATCTTTCAATTATCTGCACTCGAGGAAAAGTTCAGGTAATAATAGCGGTGGACACATAAAATTACATTTGTAGCCAATTTTAAATGTACGTATTGATAAATATATTTAATATTCTGGTAATTTACATTAAAAATAAGGCTGAGCGAAACAACAAAATTAAGACAATAAGAAATCTTCCCACTTTTTCACTTTTGTTCTCTAGTAACTCAGGCCATTATAAATATCAAAGATTCTTTTTGTTATTTGTATATAGAGGGAAACGACCAATGTGGAGACTCCGTCTCAATTTTTCCTGTAGCAGAGAATGTTTAACTGTTAGGGAGAGACTTGCTCTCTAATACCCGTGCCCTCCTCTTCTTTCTTGGTACTTTGCTCAATTACATTTCATGCAGTTGGGGCCAAATGACTACTTCTGGCTAATGGCATGTAACCAAAAGTGATATGTGCCACTTCCCGATCTGGTTCTTAAAACTTTCTTTCCTTGTCTTTAGGACTTAGCATAAGACAGATCACTAGATACATGAGACTAGGGCTCTGAATGACAGTGTGGAACAGACTCTCTCCCAGCCCTTAAATCTTCATTCACTCTTCATTATGAAATGAATAATTAAAAGCTCAAAAAAGAAGATCTTTGTTAATCTTACGTTAGTAAAAATTAGGGGTGTTTGTTATCATAGTTAGCATACCTATACAAATGAAAATTGAATGCAAAGTCACAGTTAATTGGATCTATGGATTGACAACAAATACATAAATAGCTTATTTTAGATACTAATTTTCAATGAACAAAACGATATTTATTACAAGTAGATCAATGTTTATGCTCTGGACATAATTACTGTAGATTTTACTGGCTAAGAAAAATTAAATGTAAATTTGATTTTTACTTAGTCCAAAAAGGAATTGAAGTAAGCAATCATTAAAGTACTGTCCAGTTTATCAATTCAATTTTATCCATTTAAGAATTTTTTTTGAGCATATTCTATGTACTAGATAGGGTTCTAGGCTGCAAAGGTATGTCAGTGTGCCATACAGGTGACCATCCTTATCCTCATGGAATTTATCTTTTAGTAGCAACAGTCCTTAAGCATTATAAAAACTTATCAGTTATATTATAACTGATAAAATGCTATTGGGAAAAATGGAACAAGTACTAAGAGATTAAGAGTGTGGAGGTATGGTGGAGGAGATGCACTTTTAATGGAGGTGGTCAGAAGCGGCTACATTGAGGACAAAACATTTGAGTAAGACTTGAAGGAAATAAAACAGTGAGCACAGAACATTTGAGACACAGAAAACAGTCCTTGCTAAGGAAGTAAGTGGGGACATATCTAGTGTATTCGAGGCAAACGAGAAAGTTAGTCACTAGAATATAAAGTTAGAGAGTGTTTTGAATTTGCTAGGGCTGCCATAAGGAAATATCACAGATGGAGTAGCTTTAATGACACAAATTTATTTTCTCATAGTTTTGGAGGCTAGATATCCAAAATCAAGGTGTTGGCAAGTTTGGATTCTTCTAAGGCCTCTTTCCTTGGCTTGCAGATAGCCTCCTTCGCATTGTGTCTTCACCAATCCTCTCTGTCTATGTTGTCTGTGTCCAAATCTCCTTTTCTTGTAAGGACACCAGTAATATTGAATTAGGGCCTCCTCTAACAAACCTATTTTAACTTAATTGCATCTTTAAAGGCCCTATCTCCAAATAAAGTCACATTCCGAGGACACTAGAATTTAGGGCTTCGACATATGGATTTTGTCAGGGCAGGGGGCGGAAATCTAGTCCATAACAAAGAAGTGTTGTGTCTTGGTTCATGTAGGTCTTTAGGAAATTGGGTTTTCACTCACTGGAATAAAATGGAGAGCAATTAAAGGCTTTGAGCTGAGAAGCGATGTAACGGGACTTACGTCTTAACAGTAGCATGTGTTGGGGTCAGGGAGAGAAACAGAAGCATGAATTAGAAAGCTATTAATATAGTCCAAGAAAGATATTAGGCAGTTTAGACTCACCTGTAAACTGCCCAGTATTGATACTGCTGGATTAGGTCCTAGGAAATCATTTTATTAAGTTAAAACTCTTAAGATTTGGAGGACAAACAAACAAACAAACAAACAAAAAATATATATATATATATATTTGTTTTATAGATAGGGAAACTGAAGCTTAGATTAAAAAAACCTTTCTAAATAGTCACAACTTCTTAAAGCAAAAATTATGTTCAAGAATATTTGATTTTTCTCCCAGATATGTGCACTACTCATTCATTCCATTCAGGTATCAATTCAAAAGTACCTTTCTGAGATTTCCCTGACTACTCCACATGAACTTGTAATCAACTCCCTCATCCCTGCCTACCTCCAACCCCTTACTGTGCTATATTTTTCTCTATATTACTGATGTACATAATTTTAATTTTATTTATTTGTTTATTGTCTAAATATCTCCTCTAGAATATAAACTCTAAAAGGTCAAGAACATTTTAGTGATATATATATTTAGTTATAGATATATATATGTGTGTGTGTGTGTGTGTACAGAATTTTACATTTTTATTTATATATATTATTAGTTTGGTAGTACTATCTAAGTTTAATTGTTTTCTTATTGATAAAATAGATTTTAGGAGAAGGTGTGCTATACATTTGGGATTTTAGAATAGTGTTTTAACTTTCAAGTAAAATTTCTGATGAAAATTGTTTTTAAGTTTATTGGGGTAACTGGTTAAAACGATTATATAATTTTCAAGTGTACATTATCTTTTGACATCTATATATTCAACTGCGTATTTACCACCCAAAGTCCAGTTTCTTTCAGCTACCATATATTTGACCTCCTTTACCCCATCTACTATCCCCCTCCTCCCCACCCCGCGAGAAACCGCTAGTCTAGAGTCCTCTGGTAACCACTAGTCTATAGTCCATGTCCATGAGTCTCTGTTTGTCCTGTTCATTTGTTGTTTTTAGATTTATATCCCACATATAAGTGATATCATGTGATTTTCAATGTTTTCTGTCTGGCTTATTTCACTTAGCATGATTATCTTGAGGTCCATTCATGTTGTCACAAATGGCAGTATTTCATCTTTTCTTATGGCTGAGTAATATTCCATTGTATTTATGTACCACAGCTTCTTTAGCTAATCTATCATAGGACACTTTGGTTGCTTCCATGTGCTGGTCACCGTGAATAATGCTGATATGAGCATTGGTGTATAAATTATCTTTTTGGATATGGGTTCTCAAGTCTTTGGGGTAAATACCCAGTAAGGGATTGCTGGATCATATTTTAGATCAATTCTTAGTTTTTTGAGGAACCTCCATACTGTTTTTCATAGTGGCTGTACAAATTTGCAATCCCACTAGCCGTGTATGAGGGTTCCTTTTCCTCCATATCCTCTCCAACATTTGTTATTACTTGTCCTGTTGATGATAGCTATTCTAACAGGTATGATATGGTGTCTCATTGTGGTTTTGATTTGCATTTTCCTAATAGCTAGCAATGTTGAGCATCTTTTTCTGATGAAATTTTTAACACAATTATTTGACCAGCAGATCCTTCTCTTCTTTTAGAAACAGAATTTTCTTATTCTATTCTCCCTTCCTCCAACTCCCTTTGGGAACTGCTATCACCCCCATTCTCCAGTCTAACCATTTAGTGCAAGGGGTTCGGCCACTTCATATGTCATTGTTCTCATTCCCTAGTGGGTTGGTCAAGGGATGACAGATCCAAGTTAGGCCAGTCAGAGTATTTTCAGTTTTTTAAGATTAAAAATGAAAGGGTTATTCCTTTTCCAATGACAAAAACGAACCGTGCTGCCTGGAAGAAGTTGATTTGCAGAAAGAAATAATGAGGCAGATACTTAGAGACTCAGATATGAGTGCTGGTGGGATTCAATTCCTTGACTCCTGTTGTATTCATATCCACGTCCTTTCTGCAATTTGTTTGTTCTCCCTTTCTCGTATTCTGAAACTAATAAAGTTTCCTCTTGCCGACTTAGTTTACTTTAGATTTTTATTATCAGCAGATACATGATTTCAGATTAATATACTATCTACAGTAAGTACCTACCAAGTGTCTACCAAAGTTGTTATGATTCCCATATTTATATCATATCTAATAAGGAGGTGTGAAAATACACATGAAAGAAAATCATTTACAGTTTTACTTTTTTTAAAAATTACTATTTCTAGAAAAGGCATTGCTACAATCTTCCTCAAAGTACAAGAAAACAAATGATCCTTTGTGGGTGAGCCATCACGCCTGTGTGCTCTTGGTAAGGATCAGACACTTGTCACCATGGCTTACAACACATATTTGAATGAGATTCTTAAGGAAGGGCTCAATTGATAGAGATAGAACCTTTTTATGAATCTGACCTTTGAAACCAGCATAGTGGGCAATAACCATTAACAGATCAAATATGAGAAATGTCAGGTGTGGAATAAGCCCTGACAAGAAATATTTCATCAGCCTAAGCCCTTGAACAATCACTGAGGCCATTCTGTAGGTACCCTTCTCCCACATGCAGTGATAAGGATGATGGGTTACTTCTTTTACCGCTGCCCTCCTTAGCTCAATGTTCAGCTAAAGGGAGATCAAATTGACTCAAGTGTACCATAATTCTGAGAACATTGCCATTGTGAGGTGACCCAGATCTTTTATTATTGCTTTATTGCCATAGAGAGTGCTGATAGAGAAATAAACTTAATATTTTTAAATACTCAATCTTGTATTTGTCTAGACTATGTTTAGTGTATAATGGTTTTGCATATTCTTTTGCCAGAGGCATCTTTGACCAGTTTCCCCAAATCTATTTTTCCAGTTGTTAAGTACATCTCACACCTTCAGAATTAAGGTTACTGTGGAACTGATAACTGGAAATCAGATTAAAAAATACATATTGATGTGGTATGCACAGAATTACTATTCTAATACTTTTCAGTGACCACATTTGACTTACAGTTCTGTCACTTTCTTTTGATGCAGCTGCCAATTAACCAGTCTGTTTGTGAAAGAATAGTAGTAGGCCTACTAAACAATTTAAAATAATGACACAATATATCTGCAAAGACCTGTACTGTTAGCCAAATAGTTCCTCCAAATGTGTTTATTTCCTGACTTGTGACTGCATCTGCTAAAGACCCAGTTGTTGTTGAAATTAGAAATCCCATTAGTGACACATTCAGGAATGTCTTTAATATAAACTCTGGTTCTGAATTATGGGGGGAAATCACTGGATATTGCTCTGTCTGTGGCAATGACGCCTGAGCTCTTTAGTAAACAATCCATCACCATCTGCAGTTCAGGGGAAACATAAATTGCATGCATCATCTAGCACCCAATAAACACTAACAAGTAATAATAACAAAAGTTGAAGTGCAGGTTTGTAACTGCAGGGGAATAAGACTGGGTACTAAAAGAGAAGGAAATATTTGAGTTCTCTTCGTAACAGCTACTTCTGTCTTCTTTCTTAGGAAGTTTTATTTCCTTTGCACCCTTGTACTTTCATCCTGATGACATGGCTATTATTTTATAGCAGTTTCAAGCAGTTAATTAATGAACTGCACACAAGTGACATGACACCACCTTGCCCAATTATCTCTAGCATCTATTTTTACTGTACAAAGCACTGCCGCTTTGTGACTTGTCTCCGCAATGGCTCGGGAGGCAGTTACTTTAATAGCCAAAACAATGCAACAGTAGTGCCTCACTGGTGACACAGAGTAATTGTAAATCACCATGTGAGATCTCATAAAGCTCACCATAAAAGCCTGGTCATATCATGTAATAAAAGTGTTCTTTTCTACTGAGTTAAGCAGCTATCACTCAATTTACCATGTAATCTCATGAGCCCCAGGCTCATTAGCTTATCTACGATGGAATGGGATGTGGCATGAGAATACAGTAAACACATAGAACCAAAGAGTCACCAATACTTTTTGAAAATGTCCTTGTAGTGCTTTATAAAATTGAGAAAACTATGCTGTCAGGTTGTTATATATCATTGGTTCAAGCTGCTTTATTTTCACGTTGTTTTTTCTCTCTAATCTATCCTCTTCCCTCTGGTCACTAGTGTTTTTGGACTTCTAACATGTTCATACCCACAATTTGGCTGTTCATTTTGTCTGCCCATGTAACTACACTGATTTTCTTTTAGAGTTTGTGATAGTGGTCTTTGTTTAATTAAAAATCATCTTACGTATAAAATAGACCCAATGTTTTGTCCAGAAACAAAATGTTAGTTTTGAGTAAGCCAAGGGTAAATTTTACAATTTACTTTTGTGTAAGCAAAATTCACCATAGTGACAATATACTTTCTTGACACAAATAATGAAAAGACATAGGTATACTCTGTGGTTGATATATTTAATAGAATATTTTATTGCGTTCATCTGTAAGAATGCCCATCCTGCCATTGGTAGAACTAAGTAAGAATCACAAATTTTATCATCAAAAAGGGCACACTGGTAGTATTTGTATGTCAGTTGTAACAGAATTTTTCATTATACTTATATTTCTCCAGTAAAGTCATATCTATAGGACTAAAATATTTCATATATATTATTAAGATTATTTTTATGAAGCAGCCTTGTTTACAAAATAGGTAGCCTAGGATATAATTTTCTGCCAGCTACCATTTATAAAAAATTTATAAATTTATAAAAAATAAAAATAAATAAAAAAGAAGCTATACTATTATTTACTTTTTTCTTAACATTTGAGAATATTCCTGCCTATTCTCTAATAAGTTTCTTTGAAGATCCTTTTCATATTCTTAAATTCTACCTGACTATTACACTCTATCTACTACAGTTTTTAAAAATATTTTTATTATTTAATAGGTATTTATTAAGTAGGAGTCATTTTCAAGGAAAAGTACCAAAACTTGCTTTCTAAAATATTATTTGCACATACAATAAGTCATTTTAGGAAGCAATATGTGCCAATAGTATTGCTGTGAATTTTGAAACTCCTCTCTTGAAATTATCTTTAGAAAAATATTTTAAGACATGTAGAAAAACCATGTATAACTTTTATTTTATTTTTAAATCAAAACAAATATTAAATGCTTGAATCCTTCAGATATCCATTAACTCCCTAGGGATTCTGACTCATTCTAAAATCTACTCTACTAGAAGAAAGCAACTGAAGTTATACATCTGATTGGTCTATGGATTTGATGATTAATCAAAAAAGGCATTGACATGACAACCATATTGAAATAAACTGATGACTTAGTAAAATAAGACCTTCGAAGTATATAACTTTTTATTTCCATTCTAATATAGTTAAAATTACTCAGAACCATTATTTTATAGTAATACCTTGAATAATGAGATCACCATGAAACAATGATATATTTTAATTACTTGACTAAAAGAAACATGTAAATGTAAGACCGCATTTGTATAGGTTATAGAATAACCAATTATGAAAATATTCTCACTTAAAGTGTAGGTAATATGTTTTGTTTACTGAGAAAACTTTAAGAACAAAGAGGCAAAATATGAATTATACGTTACATATTTTAACATAGACTTCTGAATCTATTGTTTTGCACAAAAATATGACATTTTCTTACCCGCTAAATATGGTTAAAGTTTGTTCTTATAGTATAAGTTATTTAATTATATCATAAGTGGATATAGGTGTGTGTATTTTAACTTGGTTGATATTTACTAACTAAACTTTTACATTAGATATAGAATGAATAGTTGGCGTTTTATATATTTCCCAGGAGGTCTCTGGTGGCAGCAGATGCTAGCTTAAATTGAAAATACTTTGTTGATTTATTGTGTCAAAGCTACATCTAGTATTAATCTACTTGGCCAATACAAATGTCAGGAAAGATAAACACCTCCTTTGATAAATAAATTGACAATTGATTATTTATTGAAGGAGGATAGATTGCAGGAATAAGATTCATAAACACAGACATCATCTTACACATGTTTAGAATCTGATATAGATAAATTTCTATGCCATGGTGTATTATTTGTGTTGCCCTGGGGAAAAAAATATTGCAAGAATGATGATGCCATGGAACGCCGAATGGAAGCCTTGTAACTACCAAGGATGGTACAAATTATCTGTGATTTACACACTGCCTGAAGCAGGAATAATATATTTGCTATCAGCAGTCAGAAAAACAAAAGTGGGATCACTAAGTTGGTCCTTCTATTAGAAAATCCACGTGAGCATATAGTTACCAGAATGTGAAACATTATTGGAGGTTCAAACTGATAGTAGGTAAGGAACCCAGGCAGTTTATAGTTTTTAACACATGTGGTAGAGATCTCCTTTAAGAATGTAAGATGGACATACAATGAGAGAAGAAACTCACATTTATATAGGCCTGCTAAGAGGTTTATGTGCCTATCCCGTTGACAACTCCCAATAGCCCTCTGATTAGGTTCATTCAACAGTTATTTTCAAGAAGCTACTTTATGTCAAGCAATGTTCTAGCCCTTGAGGATTCCGCAGGGGCTTAAAGAGATAGAGTCATTGTTCTCATGGATTTATGTTAGAATTTCTCAACCTTGACACTGTTACATTTTGGTCTAGATAATTCATTGTGGTGGAGACTACCGTGCATTTCTCGGATACTGAACAATCTCCCTGACCTCTTCCCACTAGATGCCAGTAGCTGCCATGCAAGTTGTGACAACCAAAAAATGTTTCCAGACATTGCCAAATGTCCCCTAGGAGACAAAATTGCCCCCATTTGAGAACCACTAATTTACATTATATTGGGCTGATGACACAGTGAATCATTTAACAAATAAATAATGCCATTTCAAATAGTGAGAAACATAATAATGGGAAAGAGAGTTACTGGAGGTGGTGGTGAAAAGGAGGATTTGTACAGAATGTACAAGCTACTGGAAAGGTCTCTCAAAGATAGAAGTCTTATGAAGATACTAAATAACGTAAAGATTTAAGAGGTTAGAGGCAGAGTAATAGCAAATGCAGAGGCTGTGGATATGAAGAATCCTAGCCTAGAGAGGTTTCTTCATTTGCTCAAGGTCATATAAAACCTGAATAGAAGTCAGATCTGTCTGCTTCCTGATCTTGTGTTCTTTGCATGACTCTCTAACACCTCACTTTAAATCAAAGCAATTACAATTCAAATGTCATAGAGTGGAAATGTGGTGAGTTCTGCATGTGGAGCAAAGATTTGAACACAGAGCAAAAATACACTAGTAGCTACCGTTGGTTAGAGTATTTGAGAAGAAAAATGATGATATTAACAGAAGAATATAGTCAGGAAACATAAATTTCTCACAAAACTAATAGAACATTTAATGTGCAAAATATTAATATAATGATCCATGTACCTTCCTCTTTTTCCTTCCTTCCTCATAATAAAATCAATTAGAGACATATTTTTTTCCAAAGAATAGTTTTTACAGGAAACCACACTGGGTGGCATAGTAATGTGACATTAGAAAGTCTTTTTATCTGATAATAGTTCATTCTAAAATATAATGTATCTCTGACACTATAAATTAAAATATATGTTGACAAAGCGATATTGCCTTTTATACTAGGTAATATACTTGTTATAGATTTATAGTTTGTACATAGTATTAAGTGGCCCAGATAGAGATATTTCAGTGAACTCTTGGGAAAGACTATAACATATTTCCTGCTGACTTCTGTTTTCCATGGCTTTTTATTAAGAATTATGGAATATTTAGTCTTTGATTCTTTAATTATAATTGACAAGTGTCTCTGAATTTTAAAGCAATTAGGAAGCCTGTAGTTATTTTCTTATAGTATCAGTGCTGGTGGACTTGATTTTTCTAGGGTGTTTATCATGCCCTATTTACTTTCATTTATCATTTCAGATTGGATCCCTCAAGGATAATATTCTAGCTGTGACCAAAACTTCAGGGCACAGATGAAGGTAAGGAGCTCAGAGAATATACAGGTAAGTTTATATACATGGCTATTTTCTTATTCAAGCTGAGAAGGATGTGGTGTGGGTGGTAGAACCCAAATCATGTTTGAGGTGAATATGAAAGAATCTTGTTTACTATACATGTGGTGCTTTTCTGTTATTTTTCCAACATTTTTGTTATCTCTTGCTCTATTAGTAAAGTTCCTGAGAATAACTTGGTACTGAAACGTGTGGTAACACTCTAAATACAGCAAGGCTAGACATTAAACAGTTAATTCCAGAATATGTAAAACGTGTCTGTAAATTTCAGGTGAGGCCTCTCTATACCTAGCCAGCTTAGTAATGAGTTTTGATTTAGTAAGTTCCTATGATTTAAAAAAGGAAAAAAAAAAACAAAAAACGGTTAAAATGATTATAGCTCTATGTTTTAAAATTCACTCGAAAATAATTAATTGGGTTTTAGAGCATGAAAGGACTGAGCTTTTGAATTATCTAGTGGTCTCTATTTCATACATAATATATAGGAGGCACTGGAAGGTAAAATAACTCCTTAAGTTTCCTTAGAAAGTTTGTGGCAGATCCAGGATGGAACAAAGGCCTTCTGACTCTCAGGTGATGGGCTCTTTCCATTATACCATGCTCTGCTATGATGATCTGTCAGAGATATTCAAGCACAGGCACAATGACTGTCAGTCAACCTGAATATAATCCACTAAATTATGCTAATTCCCATAAAAACTAAGATGACACATAGCTGAAGGAATCCCCACTAGGATTTTGTTCATATAAATTTGCCCATTTATGGCAAACTCATCCTACTCTTTGGAATCTTTTTGTTCTATTTATGCTATCCCTAGTGTCATAAACCCAGAAATCTCTAGGATTAAAGGAGGAGAAAGTGAAGAAAAATGAAAGAGTAACGAAAATGGTGCTCTTTTCCACATAAGTTAGTATTTTTGTAACGAGTACCTGTAGTAAATAAAATGAGGAAGACAAGAAATGGCATGCCCTGGCATCCAATAAGTTTCATCAGTATCAGAGCCAAATGGAGAAAGTTCCTATTCTTAAACAGATCAGAGGAAAAGGAAATTTGCATGTAGTCATATAGTTCTGGTAACAAGGGCTTTTAGTGGTTAAAATAATTTAGCAAATGCAATATTACCATGTAGTCAATGAGGCTTTAAATGTAATGAAAATGTGAATAAATAAATAAATAAATAAACCCTGGTGTTTGGAATATCCAATAACTGTTACTACTATTATTTTCAGTTTCAATTTGTTAAAAATGCTTTAAAATTCTCAAAGAAGACAAAAAGCCTTGGTTACTTTAGAAAACTGGTTCGTTTTTTGTTTGTTTGTTTGTTTGTTTTTGTTGTTGTTGTTTTGCTTAAAGAAGATAATATCAGGGAGAGAAATTCTATGGGAAGAAGCAGCTATCGAATTGCTGGCTGGAATGCCTGTGAGTAAAGACTTTTGTTTAGCAATCAGAAGGCCAAATTCAGAAGTGAATGAAGAGAAGCGATTTGGGTAATCCCATGCAAAAAATCTTTTTTAGAGGTTTTTTTTTTTTCCTTTTCCTTGGTCAGGAGACTAAACAGGATATTTCCTTCTAAGTAATCCTCTAAATTTTTGCCAGGGTTATTTTTTAGTATAGAAATTTCTTAGTATAGAAATTTCATTATCCCATGTCACCATTTAATATTCTACTGTGACTCTTAATTCAAATTCAAAATAAATCTTTATTTAAAAACTATTTAAAATTGAATATTGTCAGTGTGCCATTCCAGACCTTTTCTAACATCCAAGGCTTTTCTCCATGGCTATATAATACTTGGGTTTTATACACGTTAGGCTCCTTATTACCATACGTGCAAAATGCTCTCGTACTCGAATACCTTAACTCACTTTCTTCTGCCAGGCATCTCCAACTCTCTTTTTCCGACTAGAGACCATTCTTCAAAGCCCAATTTAATTGTCTGCTCTGAAACCTTCCCTAACACACTTCGAAATGTCTTCTTCTGTGCATTTGTAGCATTTATACATGACTCTATGGATAGATCCTGTGATGAGGGACTAAGGTTATGCACATGTGAGTATAGACTTTGCCTTAGTCATTTTCCGATTCCTAGCACCAACTCAGTGCTTGACACATTATGTGTCATCAATAGATGCTTTAAGAATGAGCAGGTTAAAGAATGCATGCACTTGTTGAAACTCAATTCAAACACATAACAATGAACAGGAGCAAGAGAATGCTGTGTGCTTGTCTCACAGACATTTGTAGACCGATGAGCGCTATTAAGCTAAAAGCAACATCAAAGGCAGCTTTAAAAGCAGAAAGAAGTCACAGCTTAAGGAGGAATAAAAAAAGTAGAAATAAGTTTTTCACGTCTTTGCTTTAAGGGTTATTCCATGTATAGTGTAGGATTATGGGCTGACTGTATGCATTTGAACCTCAAGCCTTTTTAAAACAAAGAAATTTTCAAAGGCAATTACTTTAGCTACCTTCTTTTGGCTCTTATGCTGAGTTTCCACCCCAATATGTCTCTAATTTTCTCTAGATTAATTGGTCCCGGTCATGCTTTTCTAAATACACTGTACCTGTGGACAAATGCAGTTGACCCTAGTCGAGTGATCCCTCAGAAATAGATAATGTGATTAGATCCAATATCCAAAAAGTCTCTTCTACCACACAAACCAATAAAATGTTTGATTCTGACGGGGGCCTAAAACACTGCAATCGAATGCCATCATTTTGTATACTTTTTGCTTCAAATAACAGAATATCCATATACAAGTCTCTTTAATGTCTGTTATTTATCTCATATGTGAAAGTTCAAAAGTAGGAAAGCATTGGTTTAACAATTCAAAGATGTCAAAGACCAAGATTGTCCCCTACTTTTCTGTTTTCTGTGTTCTAGATGCTGGCTTTCATCTTGGCCTAGTTTATTGTCTTAAGAAGCTCCTTCAGGTATCATGACTTTGAAAAGCAAAAAACTGGAATCACCATTTGTCTATGCTGGAAATAAAGTCTATTTATTGTACCTAAGTACATCAACAAATAACAGTGCCATCATCAAATGGCAGGTTCCAGAATTATAAACATAACCCTTGGCAGACATACAGGGTCTTTTACAACTTTAATTTATTTCCATTATGGTTATTGTAGCATAATGATACATAGGAATCTGAACTTTTCAGACACTAGGTAGCATGAGGTTGTAAGAAGAGTGAGTCTATGATAAATATTTTTATATAAGTTAATTTTGCAAGCATGAAAGATAATGATGATGATTATATGAATGAGGGATGATTTAAATTTTTTTTAAAAGGCTAAAGTTGTTATCAGGACAAACATTTGTAAAACAAAGGCTAGGTCTGAACTGCTTATGTTATTATAATAAAAGTACGAGAAATTTTGCTTTAATAAATTTTTAAAAATTGGTTAATCTTTCTTTATTTAAAATTTCCTAAGATATTTTCAGGATAAAAATCTAAAACCACTAGTTATAATGAATTAAAATAAATCAATAAAAGATATTTAATGAGTTTTTTAAACTTTTAAAATACACTTTCTTTGCTTATTTTTAAGGGAAGTTTCTTAGAAGACTAACCCACACTAGAGAAAAGTTCTTTTAATTTCTCCCAATGTAAATACGAGGCCTTACTTTTTTCCTTCTTCTTTAGTCTAAGAAGTTATGTTTGTTTTTTAATTCCTGCAGAGAAAGACTTAAAGTAACTGCTGCTCACAGCTTGAAAGAACAAGACCTTCACTACTTTTTCAGTCTTTCCTCCCCAGAGGTAGCCCGTTGCTTTAATAAGTTGAAGCTTTAACCCTAATGATTTTTTTTTTTTAATTTGGTTTAAAGTTAAAGGGTAGAAAGGCAAAACCCAACTATTTCTTTCTTATCTAAGAAATTTATCATTTAAATATATATTGTGCTAATAAGTTATCATATGTCCCATAAGCAAAATCATGAAAAGGAGATGATAGTAAATATAGTATATCGTGGTTTTAAAAATTGTTAACATTTCTCATTAAGAAAGCTAAAAAATGTACTTTTATAACACTAAATTCTCAGGCATTTTAAAATCAAAGCAGGAGGTCTATGACCCCTTAACTTGCGTCTGGACTGGCCTTAGTGATTTATCTATAACTTAAAGAATGCTATAGAAGTGATACTGGATGGTTTTCAGGGGATGATGGGGAAAGGTCACGCAACTTCTGCTTAATTCTTTTGGGATGCTCACTCCAGGGAAGTCAGCTGCCATGTAAGAAGTTCAATTATATAGAAACTACCATGCTGGAGTCATCTCATGTGGGCACTCTTGCCAGCATCAACTGCAGCCATGTGAGTGAGCCATCTGGACATGGCACAGTCGAGCCTTCAGATGACTGCAGCCTGACCTACAGCTGACTTGCCACCTACATGAGGGACTTAAAGCAAGAAGTGTCTGGACAATTCCTTCTCAAATTCCTGACTCATATTTCATAAGTCCATCCAAATACCTGCCTTAAGCTACTATTTTTAGAGTAATTCAGCAACAATACCACTAGAAATTTCAGTAAAAATTGTTTTAAATCAGTTTTATAAGGACAAGGTGTAGAACAAATTGTTCAAAATACATACCTTTCAGTGACCAAAGACAATTTACAGGGGCTCTAATTTATTCTTAATTGTACTTTAGCTTATACTTTTTGAGAAGAGAAATCTGAAGCTGATTTTTTTTTTATTTAGATGTAGTTTAATTTTGAAGGAATATTAAGTCTTCAAAATCATTGTAATCTAGTCACAAGAAAGAATATTTTCAGCTTTCCTGAGTATTTCCTATGTGAGATAAGACAAGATCAAGCATAAATACGAACTCTCATAAGGAGAAGTTCTTCCATTATTTTGAAGTAAATTTATATAATTTTTTTCAATATTTCTAATTTGTCTCACTTCAGGTACTGTTAAACAAAACAAAAAATTGAGCCCAAATATTAGAAAATAAATGAAAGGTGATCAAACTTCTTTTCAGAACCTAGAAGATGAAGAAATTTTCAGTCACTAGTCATAAGAAGAAAGGAAATAATTGTAGGTAGTTGGAAATAAAGAGATCAGAATTATTGATGTAATTTTGTGAATTATCAGGAAAAAAGTACCGTTAAAGCTATAAAAGTGAATTAATTCTCCAAAGAAATAAATAGATTATGATCAATAAACATGTATACATAGTAGGCATTCAATAGATATTGATTTAAGGTGTCAAAAACTGAAGACAGTTCTGAAAAAAAAGAAAACATTTGGAAAAATTTTTTGTTTTTACTTCTAAATATCACTCTTTCATTGCTTTCTCTTTGTCTCACTGTACCTCCTTGTTACTCTGTAAATTCCTTTTTTCTACCAGCTCTTTTCTGTTTTTTCCTCTCTGGTCTCCTTAAGTATTTTGTTTAGTTTCTTTTTTTTCTCTCTCTCCTAAATACAAGTCTGAATGTTAGGGCCGGAGTGGTATTTCTCTTGTATCCCCAGAAAGGACTCAGGCTTCTTCTACTTTCCTGCTCTACCTACCGTCCTAATCATTTGTCTTTCAGTCTCATAGCCATAAGTTGGCAGTTTATTTAAAGACTTGATTGTATCACTGTTTCTGTTAGGAGGGAGGTGGAAGGGGAAATGTGAAGGGTAATTGTGCAAAGAGAATAGTCTGCTGAATGAAATCTCTGTAAATTTTTTTTTAGAATAAAATCTTGCCATTTGCACAAACATGGATGGATATACAGGGGGTGGGGAATTATGCTGAGTGAAATGAGTCAGACAGAAAAAGATAAATACCATATGATCTCACATATATGTGAAATCTAAGAAACAAACTAAATGACCAAACAAAACAGAAACAGACTCAAATACAAAGAACAAACTGATCACTGCCAGATGAAAAAGGATTGGGGGTGTGGGAAAGTTGAAAACGGTGAATGGATTAAGAAGTACAAATTAGTAGTTACAAAATAGTCATAAGGATCTAAAGTATAGCATAGGGAATATAGTCAATAATATTGTAATAACTATATATGGCATCAGATGGGTACTAATCAGAGGATCACTTTGTAAATTATATGTGTCTAACAATTATGATGTAGACCTAATACTAATGTAAAATAATATTGAATGTCAACTGTAATTATAAAAAACTAAAACTGGAAAAAAGTATTCTTTAAAATAATTTATTGAACTGATTGCTGTGACATTGGTTAATAAAATTATGGAGGTTACAAATATGAAATTCTATAATACATCATCTATATATCGCACTGTGTGTTCACCACCCGAAGCCAAATCTTCTGTCACCATATATTTGACTCCCTTTACCCTTTTCTACCTTAATCTGCATCTATTCTTAATTTTTTGAAGAATCTCCATAAAGTTTTCCATAGTGATTGTACCAATTTACATTCCTACAAGCAGTTTATGAGTGTTCCTTTTTATCCACAACCTCTTCAGTACTTGTTATTACTTGTCTTATTGCTAAGAGACATTCTAACTGGTGTGAAGTGGTATGTCATTAAGGTTTTGATTTGCATTCCCCTAATAGCTAGTAAAGTTAAGCATCTTTTCATATATCTGGCCATTTGTATGTCTTCTCAGGAGAATTGTCTGTTCAGATCCTCTGACCAATCTTTTAATTGGATTGTTGGTTTTCATATTGTTGAGTTATATGAGTTCTTTATATATTTTGGATATTAACCCCTTATCAGAGGTACCGTTTGCAAATATCTCCCATTTGATTGGTTGCCTTTTTGTTTTGTTGATGGTTTCTTTCGCTGTACATAAAATTTTAGTTCTATATAGTCCCATTTTATTTATTTTTGTTTTTAATTCCCTTGACTTTGAGGTCAAATTCATAAAATCCTCTCTAAGACCAAAGTCCATAAGTCTAGTATCTGTGTTAAAAAGGATTCTTAAATCTCATCCAGAAGACTCTTGTTTATAGCATTTGACCATAAGAATAATCATTGCTATAAAAGAGTCTTAGGAATTAAGTAATAGTTTCTGAACACAAAAAAAATCCAATAATCCTTTTCAAACTAGAGCTCTATAAGGTAAGAAGAAGACAAAAAAAAAAAAAAAGATACTTACAGGCCAAGAGCAGTTTCTTCTTTATGTCTTAAGGTAGAAATCTAAGAGTCATCCTCAAATTTTCAATCTCCTTTAAGCTCTTTGGGACTGTTTCTCCATGCACCAATTACTCAATAGGTTTTATCAATTCCCCCATCAAATCTGCCATTCTCTCTTTTCTCTTTCCATTGTACTGCTATAGTAAGTAGATTGAATGTTAGCTGCATTACAACCCCCTGTCCTCCGCCCCCAAATGTCCATATTCTAATTCCTGGAATCTGGGAAGTTTACCTTAATTGGAAAAAGGGTCTTTGTAGATGTAATTAAGTTAAGGATTTTGAGAGGAAGAGATCATCCTGGATCACCCAGGTAAACCCTAAATGCGTTGATCCTTATAAGAGACACACAGGGGAAATTTGAAAGACAGAGGAATGGAAGGCCATGTGAAGATGAAGACAGAGATTTAGTGATATAGACACAGACAAAGACTGCCAGGAGCCAACAGAAACGGAAGATGCAAGCAACAAAATTTCCCACAGAGTCTTGGCGAGAGCTCAGCCCTGTCAATAACTTAAGTTCAATTTCTGCCCTCCAAAACTGTGTGAGAATAAATTTCTGTTATTTTAAGCTACCAAGTATGTGCTAATTTATTATAACAGCTCCAGGAAATTAATAATACAACTACCTTAATCTGCATCATTTTTATTTTTTATTTTTTGGTCTGGTTTACTGCAACAATACTATATTGTTTTCCTCCTTTTGTTCTTACCCTAGTCCCATCTATATAGTCACTAGATTAGTCTTCTTATAACACAAATTTGATTATTGCTTTGTCTTAAAACTTTTCAGTGGCACCCCACTGACTATACAGGCTAACATTTAAATTCCTTCACAGGTCACTCAAAAGCCTTTACAATGAAGCCCCTGTCTATGCATATAAATTTGATCCTTACAGTCTTAATTTGAATCATACATAGCTTCCTACAGTGCTGTGAGTTCCCTGGCTACACCATGATTCAATTTCTCTGCATGTGTCCTTTTCTCTCGCCAGAACACTCTCGTCATTCTCTATCCAATAAGCTTCTTCTCTTTGCGTTCAGGTAAGTGCTTATTCTATGAACTCACGGTACACAATGCCATGATTTTTTTTCTAACTTAGTTTGTCCCACTTAAATGTGAACTCCTTAAGGGTCTAGCAGATTTTTATTTCTACAGTCTAGGGAGTAGCAGCTGCATAAGTACTTAAAATATTTTTGTCAAATAATAAAAAAATGTGACATAGATTGTGGTCATTAGAATTGGATGCTGCAGAGGATATAAGTCCATTGAACAGAGAGGAGCAGTCATTGGCTTCAGCTAAAAGTAAATGTTTAGATACCTTAGGGATGCCAATTTTGATAAAGATTTGGGTGCTGATGGCTGATTGCTGGAAAATTGAAAGTAGTAGGTGTCTAGGAAGTAAATAAAGTGACTATAGATTCTGAGTTCCAGAAATCTGGCCACAGAAGAAAGAAAAGTTATATGTGTCTATCATTTAACTTAGCTTCTGATATTATATATTTTTTAAAAAGAGTTTAAATTATGATTTATGATACTGGACATGTGTTGTTACAGCTATTTTTGTTTTCCTTTCTGGTATCTATTCCCCCAGCCTTTGCTAAGAGCATCCTGCTTTTATTGAGAAGAATTGCCTCTCCCTCATTTTGTATAGTCTTAATGAGACTGAAAATCAAATAGGTTTGGCTTATACTAATCAAGGTATAGTATGAGACTCAGCCTCGGCCACCAGATTCTCATTGTTGGTACTTTGACCCCTGAAAGGAAAGACAGAGAAAATGGCTTAAGTTCCTTCATTCCAGAGAAGAGCCTTGATAAAAGAGATGAGTAGTTCTCGACATTTAAACTCTCACAGTTGATCCTGTTCCTATCTTTTTTTCACAACCTGGTTTATTTTTCCTTTGATTCTTGGAACTACCTGTCTTTCTCCCAACAAGTTTTCCTGTTTATGACAGCCATAGTCAATTTTTTGTAACTTACAACCAAAGAATCCAAACTCCCCTAACAGATAAACTTGTTTATCTAAAGTTTCATTTTGTTTTGGCTTGTTTGTTTGTTTTTGTTTTTGTTTGTTTGCTTTTGCTATTAATGTATGGGAAAGACCTTAAAGAAGTAAAAAAATAAAATTCTTTTGTGGAGACAAAAACTAATATTTGCACGATGGCTGTTATTCTTATTATGGCTCATATTAAGAAAGAAAAGAAAGAAAAAAATTGCCCTTTGCTGGGAGAAATTGAAAGAGTAAGTTTAAAGAAATAATTTCAGAAGTCTTTGTAAGAAGTTAAATGTCACAGATTCAAGATTATTCAAATTTACACAGAGAACTACTTAGAGGAGATCAGCTAGGTAAAAACTGTGATGTTTGTCATTTCTAATTCCAGTAATTAAGTGCTGCTCTCGTTCTACTTGAAAAAGGCCTCTATGGAATTATATTAATGGCATAATGCAGAGTCAAAGAAAAAAAATCAAAACTATTATGAAAAAGAATGATATTGAAAAATTCATGAGCTGAAACCTTCAGAAAAGGAGAGTGTTTATGGTGATAGATGATCAGTGTTACTGGAATGGTATGTAGTCTTTTGTCCAGAAGGACATCCTACCTTTTATATTTATAAAATCTATATAATGCATTAGAAACATTCTCATCATGAAGATTACAATCGAGTGCTTTAACTGAAGTTTTTTTCATTACCATCTCAGTATTTAATGCTTATTTCTTCCCAAAATGATGATTGCTTGATTGCTGTTATACAGTGATTATTTTTGAGAGAGTCAATGTGAACATTATGACTAAAAGTGTTAATACTTTATCACTTTCAGAAGTGAAACAAGTGTCCTGCTTGAGCCTTAAAGATGTGAACCTAACAAGTGGCAGTTATTCTTTGCCTGTATTACCCTGATTGTCAACATTCTGACTAGAGACTCTATTCAGCTATTTGTGACAGGGATATCTATAAACAGAAGGCAGGAAGGGCTGAGAAATTTCAAGGAAAGATAATTTAGAGAAACTGACTTAACGTCCTAGGAAATCAGGTAATTATATGATCTTAATCAAAATATTTAACTTCATTATTTCTCATTCTTTATCTCTGAAATGGAGATTATTTTACCTAATCTTCTTATCGTATGGAATTGAGATGAGGAAAAGAAATATAGTAGAGGAAAGTGTTTTACTAAAAAAATTCTATGTAAATGCAGAATACATTATTAATTGAGTCATAAATTACATAATAATTTAGAGGAGCTTCTCCACAAATAATAAATCTCATGAATTTGTTAAATCATAAATTAAATAAAAATTAAAACAAAAATATATTAAAATGAAATAAAACATATAGAACTTAAAAAGCTATTATATATACATACTCCCCCCCAAATGCAAAATGCTTTAATCTTGCGTATCCTGGCTAATTCTTTTTAGAAAAAGAAAAAATCTCTAGCAAGATTGCTAACAATATATAATAAGATGTTTATTTGTTTTAAGCTCTAATATGAGATTTTCCTTGTGTCTATGGCCTATATTATCATGGGCTTTTACTCTTAATGAACATTGATTCATTTCTATTAGTCATGGTACAGAGGCTCTCTGATAAAACCTATCATTTTCTATTTTTGTTCTATAGCAAGTTGTAATGCAGAAGGGTGAAATACAATCTTTTTTTAAGTGTGTAGTTATCATGACATAACAATGCATTAAAAGCTTCTTGTGGTAGGTTATGTTGGCTGATATAGAATGTTTATGAAGATGGCCAATATTTTTATAATTGCATTTTAATTGAGCCATATATAGCATAAAAGATAACTGTATATGTATTATCTACCTAAATAATATTTCAAGGTACATCTTTTAATTTTAGTTTTTATTGATACTGTCACACTTTGTGATTTTTCACAGCTGTTTTTATTTCATGAAAATCATTAATCCCATGAGCACGACTAGAGCTATAAGCATTTTATAATAAATTGTTATGATCATTAAACGCATGTAGTTAAGGATTTCTCTGCATCTATTTCCTTGTTCTTAGTTTTAAATTTTTCATCATCTTTATTAATTTTATATAGCAAATGTAATTTTTAAATTCCCCAATTAATAAGCTACATATGCTCTGTCTGTGCATTGAGAGTTGTCTTCCCACATCATTTCCGCGCGCAGTACACATCTCCTTCCTGGTACAGACTTTCCAGAAGCATATTTGCTCTCTTCCTGCTCACGTTGCTGATTACCTCCTATTCCTATCAGCATATCTGTGGTCCTTCCTGATTTCCCATCCTACTGCTACATCTTCTCCTCTTCAGGTCTCCCAAACAATGTTCCAATTTCATCTCCCCCTCTGTAGCTCCCCTGATTGTCTTTTCATCTTGCTTCCACTGTCTTTTCAATATAGTGCCTGTGATTGCCACAAGATGCTCGCTCTCACATTTGGCACTCGGTATTATTTATTCATTCATTATTCACTCAACCCAAAAGCATCTCTTTAGGACCTACTCATTACCAACCTGGTGCTAGGGACTGAGGTTATGAAGAATAGCATGACGTAGTCAATTCTTTTAGGAAATTTAGAGTAGCGTTCTAGATGGGAGATTTCAGAATTTGAAGGCCTAAAACAATGGTCTCTATTTTTTAAATTTCTGGACCCCAAGCAAAATTTTCTCTGGAAAATATCTTTTATGGGATTTATTTTCTTCCATGAATTCTTAAGTGATATAAAGATTGCTTTGGTGAGAGAAAAAACTTCATGAAATTTTAGTTCGAGGCTACTGACTATTGATATGTGACAATCTGTGAGTAAATACTAGGTATTACTTTTATATTGATATTGAATCTCTGGAAAGATCAGTTCTTCATAAATAACAAAAACAATAATGAAATATTTTCAGAAAATAAACCACCATAGTTTGTATTATATTTGTGTCAGTAATTTGCATAATTAATCCTTGGCTTTATCTGACACCTGACTGTATATAAAATTCAGATTTTTTTTTTTTTTTTAATTTACACAATTTATTGTGCTAGGTGCTCCACAGGGCACCATTTCTGAAGCAATTCCAAAAAAAGCTAGACCCCAGGATCTATAAAGGTGTGTAGACTTAGCCCAATATAAACAAAATATGAAATCTAGACTAAACAACAAAATCCACAAATGATAACAATAGGAATTTTGCTTTGAATTTCCAGAAGGTTAGGGGAGAATTTTCCCTTCTTCTGAATCAATTTACCTTTATAAAAATAAAATTCTCTTTCATAGATTATATTTTATTTGCAGTGATCCCAGAGATCCTATAAAGTATACACATAGAGCCAGTATTCAGTAAGTGGAACAGTGTCACTCAACATATGAGTAAGACTCCTACTTATAGTGATTTTTTAAAAAGGCCAGATGGGAAACATTTTTCCATGATATTAATGAGGAAATTCTATCCTCACTGGAGCGGGAGGTTGGGGTTGGAGGAAGGAGTTTTTTATATTACAAATGTCTAATTAAACTGAAGAAAAGGCAAATTATAAAGATCTGACAGGAATGCCATTACAGTGGACCTCATAATATAAAAAGGAGGTAAAATAGTACTGAAAATGTAGACAGTGGCAATAGAAACATGGTGTTCAAAACAAGGAAACTAGTAGTCCTGATGAACTGTGTTGTATGATACTGAGTTTTGGCTGTCACAATTTCTGATAGACTTTGAGTAACTAAAGTGCATCCGGAGAAAGATGGCCAGAATGGCAAATAGTCTGAAAATCTCATTTCTTAAAGGAACAATGAATTGATAGCTTGGAAAAGAAAACATCATAAGGGAATTTCAAGAGCTGTCTTAAAGTATTTAAAAGATTGTACAATTAAAAGATTGTACTCTTTAAGAGTGTAGATTTATTTATTTTTCCAATGGATAAAAAAGAACAAAATTGGTTGAAAGTTTTAGTGAAGCAGATTTCAATTCACTATTAAGAAGACTCAACTGTTAGAGTCATCAACGACAGTGTCTGGAAGGAGATCCTGTTGCAGCAGGCTCCTCCAGTTCTCCTCTTGAGGTATTGCCAGATTGGCCCTGAAGGCTCAGAGGCTAAGACAAATGCTGACATATGAGGTTGTGTTAAGTAGTTTATTATCTGTCTGACTAAAACAGAGAAGGCCAAAGAATTTGGGCAAGGTAGTCAATAATTACTAAAAGCTTTGGTTAACAGACATGTGACACTTTATTTTTTAAACTTAACTAATCTTTCTCTATGTCTTTCTTTCTTGAAATTGGAATAAATTATGAATATCAGAATTTTCATATTTTGTATATCTACATTAGGCAGTCAGAAATAAACTCATGCACTAATTTTATTGTAGATCACTAATGTATTTAACATAACAAATTTCCACCAGTCAAACAACAAAAGAGCCAGTGAGTCAAGTAAGTAGGCATTGAGCCTCACACTCCGTATATTCAAGTTCTTGCCTTTGAAAAGCTTATAATCTTATGGAAGAAAATTCTTAAACTCATAAATCAATTAGAGGTCATTACAAGAGGTTAAACTAAATAGACAAGACCAGTGATTTCTCTTGTTTGTTTGCTTGTTTGTTTTTAAAAATATTAAGTAGAAGTTCTTGCGAGTTGGGTTTTCCAGGAGCAGACACTGAGCCTTGACAGGAAGTTTGGTACGTAACGTAGTGTGTTTATGAGGGGTTAACAACACCTGTGAAAGGGAGAGGGAGGAAGCAAGACTTAGCAAAAGAAGTTCAACTGTGACACGGTTCAGACAAAGCCTTACCCAAACTCACAGGGAGCTCTGCAGCATATATAGTCTATCAAAATTATCCAGCAGTGGATGACGTGTCCAGGCCTTTATACTCCTGCTTTGAGTAGCTGTCAGATATATTCCTGGGAGGAAAATGCCTTTGGTCAAGGTAGCTCTTTGTAACTGAAGCAAACTTTGAAACCTAGAGGTGTAAGAGGTCTAAAACCTCACCCCAACAACTTTCAAGATCATTCAAAGAAAAACAAAAGAACCCTAGAATCTCTAGTGGCAGAATAATAACAGCTAAAAGTTATATAGTTGTTGATAAGTGCCACATGCTTTTCTAAGTATTTTGTACACATATCTCTTTCAGTTCTCCGTTTACAGATAAAGAAACAGACACAGACAGGTTAAGTAATCTGCCCAAGGTCACCCAGACCTTTTAACTCTAGAGTCTGTACTCTTAACCACTACACTCTACTCTGCACATATAAGTCTTTATGTAAAATTTCATGAATAAGGCTCCAGGTCGGATTTAAGGAAGAAGGTACGCTAACGAGGTGCCTTGAAGACTTGTAATATTAGAATTGGCATAATCCTCATTATGTAGTGGTGGATTCAGAGGGACAGCATCTGGGGACAATAGTCAATTATGCGCTCTAGTGCAGAAGATGTGAACTGTGAATGTTCATGGCTGCCACAATCTGTTTCTTCCTAATGAGCTTTTAGCTGGACTATATTCTTCTTTGTCATTAAGCATGGCAACTGAGTTCTTACCAACTGAATGTGAGCAGAATTGGGTGCAACTTCCAGGTATGGCCAATAAGGACTTATCCCTCAAAGTGATTCATTTCTTCTTCCATTTGAGCTTAAAAACCATGAATATGTTTGGTCTACTTGATATTGCAATCTAGCCTACCCTAACTTAGATATTCTTCCCATTCAGAGAGTTTTAAAATATCTCTAATATTATTATTACATGTAAAGAATGCTGCTCACATATATGCCAGGACAGATGCTCTTCCTTCACCATGCTGACTTATTATTAACACTTGCTCTTTGGTTAGGAGAAACTGCAAATTTGTATCAGTGCATATATGTATTACTGTAGTTTGTGTGGTTAAGTGTGTAGTGGGAAATACAGCACATCGGACTCTATAAAGAAGATCGATTAAAATCTGGTATGAATGTGGGAGTAGGGATTGGAGGGGAGGTGTGGAGTGGGAGGGTGCAAGAATAAATAAAAATATGCCCAGCAATGTTGACAATGCTTCAAAAATGTCCCAGACAGCTGGCCACCAGGTTCATGCTGGTTATTCTGAGGGGTACAGGGAGAGAAGTATAAGGATAAGTAAGTGTCATGGTGAGCTCTGCCATGTTCAGCCTGCTAGCTGTACTTTGGGATTTGTGAAGTTTCAAAACTGTTTTACAAAATACAGTCTCCCTTGTTGGTTCTAGATCCAACTGAATAACTCAAAATTAAAATGAAAAGGCCCGATCCTTTCTACAGAGTACTTGTCACAAATCAATAAAATGATAATTGTTATTAGTGTTGGATTATAATTAATGATAATGTATTTGTTCAAAAATATATACCGAGTTCTCATTATGCACCAGGCACTGTTCTGGATACTGGGGATAGAACAGTGAATGAAGCAGAATAAAATTCCTGAATATTCAGTTCTATTCAGAACTGAAATATGGACAGATTGTAATAATAGTGATAATTATTATTCTTAGACCACTAAATAAAGTGAACTCTTCCTGACCTAAGATTTAGAAGTTCAGAATAGGCAAAAACAGGAATAAAGCAATCATTAAAGTCATCTTTTTGGGAAAGTTCTGCATTTACAGGAGTTTTAGTTATTCACCCTGGAGCTGGCGGCAATCTGGAACCACTGAGAAGTATAGTTACATAATCAAAGCTTTATTATATCTCAAAAAGGTGATTTGAAAATATGTATATAGTAAATGAAGTTTAAGAAATACCTGAGATATATGAAGAGAAAAATATATATAGGTATTTAAAAAATAATGCCTTTACAATCTGGCTTGAAATGGAAAACAGGCAAAACCTGTTAAGGAAAAAAAAATGGCATTTAAAAAACATTAAGTATTTTGCAAATAGCTTGTAGAAATTCTAATGAAAACATCATAAAACATATTACTATGCAATTTATAATAGAAATATATTTTCAAGTGCACACATGTATACAGATTAAACTTTAAATATGTGGCCCAATTCACAAATTGGGTTTTTATGTAATATAGCAATTAGCATGGCTCTTGAAAATTTATCTGTAAATATTACTCGTGTGTTGAGTATCACTATAGGATCAAATTCTTCACAAACATAAATCCTGCCAACCTAATCAAGTATTTAAATACACATGGCCCATGTATGTTACTGATTCATTTCACACATTCACGAACCTGATTCTTCACACTTTGCCATATGAATAAATCTAATTCAAAAGGAAATGAGAAGATGAACTTTTATGTCTTCTCCTTAGGCATGCTATAAATGACACAGGAAAAGCAAATAGTTTTTTTCAGAAGGATTCATTTCCACTCTGAACTGTTATACTCCAACCTGAGCATACTTATTTAATTTCATTATCTAAATTTGAAATCGATAATTAACCCTGGATTATTCCTCCTGCACCAATAAAAGAACTCTCCACGAAACATCTTGTTAAAACATAAAAACTACTGATCAAGTTGAATGCTTTTTTCCTTGCTAATTTTGCTGGCCTACAAGCAACTTCAAATAAAACTAGAAGTAGTGAGAAGTTGTACAACATTTTTCACTCAAATTGAATTTACTCTTCTTTAATTTGGTCTGAAAAAAACAATAATGATGGAAATTCTGTAGAGACAGATTCATTCAGAGGTCAAACAATAACAAAATAGTAAAGGGAAGTTAATGAATCTTTACCATGTGAGGCAATGTACAGAAGGTCCTGGAGAATCCATAAGCCTGGTGAGAAAAGCATGAGCTGTTTGTTAATGACACAAGGGCTTTGAAATTGAATTTATCTTGTATACTCAGCTGTTTGGGGAGTACATAATTTATAAGACATTCTTGTTATTAATATTTTCCATTCCACAGACTCTCTTGACAAACTATATACTTTTTCACCACATTAATTTTAAATTTAAAATGAACATCTGGTAACTCCATTTATTCATCTGATTCTCAACCATCCTACTCTCTCTGATTTTCTTCTGCCTTTCTAAATAGCCAAAGGAACCTAAATTTGTACTGTAGATTTAAAGTCAACACATGCTTATTGTTCAGATTAGAAAGATGATAGCTCCTTCCTTTAATCACTCAGCCAATCAATCATTCAATCAACATGTATTCTGCTGACCACACTTTTAGTCCAAAGACAACTTTCTTACCTTAGTCTAGTCTCAAGTGGCTGTCCTCTATGCTCTCAGAGCGCTGTTCCTTGTTACCTTTTCAGTACAACCAAAAGCAAAAGCAGAGACTGAGACAAGACTTGATGCAGGTAGTTTATTTGTGGAGAAAGAAGAAAAAAGCAGAGTGGGGCATGGAAGAAAGAAGGCCTATATAAGTGTGCATATATAGATGCTTAATTCCTTTGGAAAAACTGAAAAGCATGCAGAATGTTTTCCAGAATTGTCCTATGAAGGATGAAGGCTAACTTCTATTATTCACTGCTTGCCTTCTCTCATGGTTTTGAGTTGCCCTTGGTGTTCACAACTCCCCTAAATGTTGAAGCAGAGGCTTCCATTGCATTAGAGAAGTCTCTAAAGCAAAAAGCAGAAAGGTGGGTGACAGGAACTTGAAGTGGATCCCGGCCTTGGTGATGTGAGTCTTAGCGCACATGAAAACTTCTACAGGAACTTCTACATGCAAACTTCTACACGCAAACTTCTATAGCAACTGAGGCTGAATTCGGAAGTGGGATCTAGGGAAGTAAAGAGGGAGTATCAAGAAACTTGGCTACATTTTTCAATGTACCACATTATTTATTTCTGAAGTGCAATTGTCTATCTCTTTCACTAGACTGAGAGTTATTAAGGGTGGTGGTCCTGTTTTCTTCCTCAGTGTCAAGATGAATGCCTGATTTATAGCAGTCTCCTCAATTCTTGTTGAATCAATAATAAAATAATACTTTCCCATTCTACTGTACAATGGGAATGATTGCTTACATAGTATTACTTTTTTAGAACTAAAATACGATTTATATTTACTCACTTACATATAGCATATTATTAATATATATGAATTCATTTATTTATGTATTACAGTATGGGAAGCCAATCCCAGAGAAAAAAATCTAAGCTACATATCTGTTATTTTTAATTGTCTATTGCTGCATGGCAAACCACCCCCAAAGTTAATGGCTTAACCACAATAACATACTTTTTTCATATTCTGTGAGTTGCCTGGGCAGTAATTCTGATTCATGTGGTAATTTCTGGGAGGCTGAGCTGACTTGTAAAATCAAAAAATAACCTCATCTGTGTGGCCAAAAAGTAGGGCAAGCTTCTGAGTAAGAGCTCAGTGGGGTCTATTAGTTGGAAGCTTCCTTTTTCTCTACTTGGGTATTTGCACTTAGCTATTTGGGTTTCCTCATAGAATAGTGACTGAGTATACCAAACAGACACTTAAGGCCTGGCCTTGAAAATTATACAACATCACTTTCTTCACATATTTCTGGTCAAAATAGCTCACAGGGCAAGCCCAGATTCAAAGGGAAGTTAAATCAACTACACATTTGTATAGAGGAGTGGCAAAACTCCTTTGGAAAAGAGTACATAGGGTGGGAAATAGTGTTGTGACAATCTCTGGAAGCATAATCTACCATAACCAATGTGTATTTAGATGTATCAAGGCATATTTATATTAAATGAAAAGACACTTGAGAGCAGAGCTCATATCCGATTCATTTTTATATCCCCAGAAACTAACACAGTATCTGATAGGTATTGGTACATAATAAAGGCTAGTTAGATAGATATTTGAAAGGTAAGAAATATAGACATGTCAAAAAATGGTTCTTTGGCTGTGACGACATTGGAATTGAAAATCCTGTAGCCTCCCCTTTAGGTACCAATTTTCCAACCACAATCCTCTAGTATAAATCAATATTCAAGGGCCATGTCTTGCCCTCTCAGGCAATACACTGGGGATAAATGGAGGCCACCTTGTAAGAAAAGAGTTTTAAAAAGAAAACTTAAACCTGAAATGTGAGTTGGGGATGAGAAATATGGGCCATTCCAAATTTTTGCCTCAGATCTGCTTCCTTCGGTTTGTATGGGGGTGAAAATAGGAGCATGGGGAAGGGGACTATAAACAGGAGTCATGAAGTGAGGTCAGGAGCTAGGAAACAATAAGAAAAGACTGATGTATTTAGTTTGACAATTTAAAGGCTCTGCAATGTTTTTTTAATAGTGTTCCCTTAGAACATAGGATTCCGAAAGTCTTCAAACGTTTTTCATTTGGGAATGATGAGAACATGTCAAAGCTTCAGTGAGAGTAAGAGCACAAAATTTGAGACTTGGAATCAGTAAAATGTATGCAGACGCTCAACAGATAAGCCTGTTTCTCATTGGTGTAAGAAGACATTTTGTATTCTTATGAAAAAAAAATATATGACTCTTTGGAAGTGTTAACAAAATATAACCTAGATGAACCATAACAATGTTTATTAATGTAATGTCTAACTCTCTACTCCTTTCTTTCCTCTTTTTTCACTAAATATTTCTGAGAGACAGATATATCTTGTGTCATTATAGATTTGTGTCATGCATGAATATTGCTGTAATGACTGCCTTTCTGGAGCTCCTTTATTTTGCATATGAAAAGATATCTATGGCTCTTAGTAGAGACAGTATTAACTCTGCTAGTTTATACACCTCACATGCAGCATATAGATGACTATAAGCAAAATCTATATACTTTTTGGAAAATCTGCTTTATCTCCAAATTTTGTAATCATATTGAAAGGAATAACAGGGCCAAATTGAAGACAGTGTTACCATTTGAAAAAATGAAAGCAATGGAAAGTCTAGAGAATTTGGTTTATAAACTTTATTGACTTCTTCCAAAGAAATCAAATATAATTATTATTACACCTAAAACTAAGATCCTGCTCCCTGCATGTTAGTCATTTGAAAGGTTTCTTTAAAGTATATTAAGCTTGCTCTTTCTCTATTTTATCACAAAGCTGATATCACAACTTGATTGTTTTGCTCTGGTTAAATTGTTTTTTTTTAGGGTAAGATTTTCCCTTATCAATAGCTTTCTCTGTTTCTTCATTAGTCCTTTCTCTAGATGATTTGAGATAGCTTTAACTATGTCATGGATTAAGAGAAAATAACCAAATGATCAATCACCTGTCACTTGTCTGAAACAATAACTTAGGCCAGAGACTCCAAATATGAGACTTCTTATAGACAGTTTCTTCATCTTTAAAATGTTAAAAATGACATTTCATAAAGCTATTTTAAGAAGTAAAGAAGATAATATAATAAAATATTTAATCTAGAACTTGATCACAGAAACAATGAAAATAGTTACTATTATTATGTAACTGTTGTCATTATCAATCAGTAATATAGAATGTGACCAAATTTAGGACTTTTAGAATATTATTATTTAATAATTCTAGCATTCTCTTAAAGAGATTCGTTTGCGATATTGTTGCAGAACAGGACAAACTTCCTAGAGTTGGTGGGGGAAGACCAAGCCCTATATCAAGAAAAGAAGAGGGTCCTTAGGAGGAGTGTGTAAAAAGAATTCAACACACACGCCAAAGTTAGAGTCAAAAGGAAAGTTTATTAGAAAAGGAGTAACACTCCACAGACAGAGTGTGGTCTCCTCTGAGGCAGAGAAAGAGAGGGACCAAGAGAGACATGGAAAGACAGAGTAGTGGGCCAAGTGTTCAGGGAATTCAATTTATATATCATTCTTTAAAATCTGTGAGTTATAGTTTAAAAAACTTTATTAACCCATTTCCTTGGATAGGGACATACAGTGAGGAAGGGAATAGTATGTAGGGTAAAAAGGTAAGAATATATAGAGTGCAAGGCCTGCTGGCAGTTTCTAGGCTTTAATCCATAGGTTCCCCATGATTTTAGCCATAGGGAATAACTCTTGGTTCCTGTTTGCCCTTCACAGGTGTGGGGTAGCAATCCCAGCAGAAATCTTCCTTTGTTCTGAAGGTGTCCTCCTGGCCTGGCTGCAGGACTAATCAGCATATTGCAGTCTCTGATTGTGGTTTTATTAACATTTCAATTATCTTGCCTCCTCCCTACATTAATGTCACTAAATTACATTTCAAAATACAAATTAGAGTTTGAATAGTAATAATTCATATTATTTTCTTTAATGAAAAGAAAGATAAACACAATTATTAATAATAATCAAAAAGCAAAGTCTAGTACAATTATTATTTCCTCCACAACCTACAAAGTTTTAAGCCTTATCTACTCTATGTCCCCATGGAGAAAAATAATAGATATATAATTTGTGCGTGAGTGTATGTGTGTATGTGATATATCTTAAGTCACAGAACTGGTTTCAAGTTCTGGAGAGCAGTATATATTACTTGTTTCTTCATTGGACTATCTGAACTGCAAACCCCTCACCCCCCCCACAACTCCCCTCAAAAAGAAAAAAACAATTTAATGAAATAAACTGTTCATTTTCATTCATAATGTACTGAAAGCACAAAAGAGTGAAGGTGCTTGCTAGTCTGAATTATCCTAATTACCACTAACTCAGAGAAGCACTGACTTGGCCTGGGAAGATAAGCTCTACCATAGGAAAATACTTTTATTGTGCTTTCCATCCTCTTCCTTGGGGGGGGAGGGGAAGAAAAAGAAAAAGAAAAAGAAAAATTTATATAACTCATTCGAGTTAGCAGGTATTGTACATTATTTCTGTTTGTTATATTTTAAATATTGTGTTAGTCACTCATCCTAGTTCATTCCAGCACTTTTCCCCAAATTTTGGGACCAGCGTTTTAACAGCAAAGTAACTTTAATTTTGACAAGAAAAAGTTGAAATAGAATTTTACATAAAGGCCCGGTGCTAAAACATTTTCTCTTGGGATCACATTTAAGCCTCTCCAGAGGACTCAGATATTGGCTCCATTATGAGATTCATTTTAGATATGAGTACAATGAGACTCAGAGGGGTGAAGACACTTGCCTGGGGTGTCTCATCTAAGAAGGGATAATGTTGGCATACAAATGCAGGTTTGGTTTTCTTTAAAGCTTTTTAAATTTTACACTGTATGGACATGATTTTAGGTAATTCCATTTCAGAGATTTATTTATTTAAAAAGAAGAAGAAAATATTTTTTAAATATATAAATATTGCCCAGAATTTATTAGCAACTAATTTTTTTTTCAAGAATATTTAAAAAAAAAGCTTCTCAGGTACATCTTTGTAAACTGAGTTTTATCCAAAATAGTCTTATTTCAGAATAGGCTGTAAACTTCTGAAAAAGCTGAGAGACATGAGGATACCTTATTCAAAGATTGTAGCAGTGGTAACCCAGAAATCATAAAAGGCCTTAAAACACACACACACACACACACATAAAACAGAACCTGAATTTCAATTTTACTATATAGAATTTTTATTGAGTGTCAAAATAGTATAATATTCTGATTGAGAGTTTTTTACCTAATCATAAATCTATCTTCAGACAAAATCTTCTCTAAATTCAAATAACTCTTAAATCTATCTCCCCTTCACTAAGAGCACAGAAAATCAATTATGGGGAAAGGATGGAGTGGCTGTCCTTTTAATGTGTCCCAAGGTTTTGCCAAGAATATATACCATCTCTTCAAAGGGGATTGGCTTCTTCAGATAATTTTCTTAAATGGGTTGTTGTTGTTGTTGTCTCAGTTTTCACATGTACTCCATTAGGTGGTTTGTTATCTTTATGTGAGTCATCTATGAGTTTTGCACTGGCTCCTAGTTAGCTCCTAAGTGCAAGCTGTTTGCACTGAAGTATTGATTTTAATCCATAAAGTCCTGGATGGTTTGGGTATTGTCTGCCTTCGTTAATTTTATTTCCTAGAAGCTGCAGTGCACTAAAGAGAGCTGTTCACTTTTTCTAGATGTCTATCATCTATCTATCTATCTATCTATCATCTATCTATCATCTATCTATCTAATCTATGTACCCTAGGGGCAAGGGCAGAGCCAAGTTTTGCAGGGCTTGAAGCTTAGGCAACTTGTTAGGCCTTCCCTAAAAGAAAATACAGTAAAAATTATGCATCAAATTGGAAAATAAATCATAAAAAACTATAAAGTTTTAAAAAGCTGATCACAAATGTCACAAGCTCCATAGAAATAGCAATATTTTTTAAATTTCTAAACTTTCTGGGACATGCTATTATACAATTTACCTACATTTGGCTGCATATTCTTTACCTCTTCACATGACAACTTATTATCCTATCATTTTCCTTAGGAACAGTAGTAAGATAATTCAGTCTTTTCTCAGATAATTCAATCTTTATTGATTGAAATATTTCATTATTCTTAGTTTTAGAAAAGTTTTTCTTTTCTGATATCAAATACATTTTTAGAGTTATTGTCAAATTTGAAAAACATCTCTCAAGATTTTTTTATACATAAGCTATATCAGAGCATTTCAAAAGTTGTTCAATAACTGATGTTAATTTTTTTTTTTTTTATTAAGCAAATTCATTAACTATTAGTCACATTGACTGCTGATGTCAGATGTCATAGCATACTTTCACACAGCTCTTCAACCTCTAAACTTGCAATATCAGTTCTAGTGGGTCAGCAGTGGTTGTTCTGAAACCATTCTTGCATCTAGGTGGGTAGCAAGGTTTACTGAATATGAGAGGGAAAATGGCCCTGTTGCTCCCACGGTCTCACCTAAAAGCCAGCACCAATCACTAGACATGTGAGTTGATTTTAGATCATTCCATTCTAGTTGAGCTGACTGATGATGGCATCCACATGAGTGATCTCAAGTGAGAACAATAAAACTTTCCAGCGAGGCCCAACACAAATTGCTGATGTGGAATTGTGAGTAAATAAAATTGTTGCTTTAAGCCATTAATTTTTTTTCCCACAGTGAATGATAACTGAAAGAACTAGTATATATCTCTTATAATATTGTTATTGTTCTTATTAATATCTTTTTTCAGTTGTTAATCAAAATATCAAATGACTTCGTATAAATATATATGCAACCAACCCTTTCAGTCACATGCATACCCACAACTTTTGCCTGGTATGAGTCCTTTGAGTCTTCTAGTAGAGGCAAGAAATGAATAAGCACGTGGGAACTTTTCCTGATTTCAGTATAGAGTCCATTGGTACACAAAGGTACTTAAATAGGGACTCTGCTGAAGTGAGTCAAATATATGAGTATTTCAGAAATAGCCTATGATTAAAAAAAAGGTTAATTTGTAGTTTTGATGACAATTTTTTCAGGTTTTGTGAATAACAATTTTTGAAAGAACATTGTTAAAAAACTAAGAAATTCTTTCCAGACATAATAGTAAAACTTTTTTTCTGAAATGATCTACTTGTACACATATAATGATTCATGAGGATGGTGGGAACTAAAATTTTGAAGCATATCCAGGTGGTAGAATTGTCTGCATCTTGGCCTGTCTCTCGAGAAATTGCCATTCTGATCACAAACAATCTTTTCTTTAAGTTAAACATTTTATTCTCTTGGGTGTTTGTTGTTAATGGAGACAGAAATACCACTCTCATCTGGATTTAATACATTTTACAAACATATCCATCAAGTGCACTATTTTCTTAGCAGAAGTAGAATTTTAACAGTTTTTTGTGACTTTTGACACATCATCACTTACAAGGGTTTTCTTTCAGGGGACTTTGCAGAGAGACTTGGTACAAAATTTGGCTGTATCTTATTCACGAATGGATAAACAGATGTCATTTACAGATTTTTACTAACAAAAACAAAATGACACTATGCAAGGGAACTGTCACAATAAAGTTTCTCTTGTTTGTTCTCTATGCTAATTGTGTTCTATTTGACTTGACCACATATCAGAGTACTCCCACCACCTACTCACTTTCTGCCAGTAAACATGTATATTTCAATATTTGGGGACAAATCGTGTCCTTTACAATGCAAAACACCAGTTAGGAGTAGAAAGCATATAAGTTTCTATACTATTCCCTGGTCTCCACTTTGGGATTTGTGTTTCTGAGTTTTAATACACAAACTCACTTGACAGGAATGATGAGTGCAATAAGAGCTGGTGAATAAAATCACAATAATTTAGAGGTGGTGTAGACTTTATTATTAAAAGTTAATGTGATATAGTAAAAAAAAAAAAAAAAGCCTTTGGAGCCAGACAAACTTGGGTTTGGCTCTATATGTGTTTATTTTATTTTATTTTATTTCTACATTGAGTTCAATAGATGATTCAAGCACAAGATTTAGTCTCTTTGACCCTTTTTTTTTTTTAAACCTTTATAATAGCGAAGGGAACCTACCTCAAAAGTTTGATATTGAGGATTAAATTTCTATAACAATTATAATGTCAATAACCTTTACTACTTCTAAAGCAAATGTTTGCTTAATATTAAAAAAATAATGAAAGCAATTATTTTTATTTTCTCTATAACCATAAATTATGTAACTCCAAGATAATATTCATCATGATTACTTTTAATTTCATAATTACCTATCTCTATTTTTTTTCCTGCCACAATCTGCATGTTCTACCAATATTTAAGTCTCTGTAAACCATCCTGAATATTTCACAGCGGCTTAAAAGTAGTTGGGCCAGAGCTGGCCCTGTTAGGCAGGACACACTTTCTACACTGTGCGGTAAACTGGGGAATAAGCCAAAGCATTATAGATAGGCTAAGGTATGGCCAGGGCTAAAGGAGGAACTTTCACATTTCTAATCTCCTTTAATCCTCCTAACAACAGCAGGAGGCCAGTGTTAATTCCCATTTACAATTGAAGACAATAAGGTTCTTACAGGTTAAGCAACTTGCTCATTATCATACAGATCTTATTTGGAAACCCACATAGTTTTCTACATCATTCTTTTGTTTGCAGAAGTAGGGTATGTTTAAGAAAGCTTCCAATACACAAGTTATTCCTGAAGATTAACATGATCTTTCAGTGCCATGATGCATTAGATTTGGAAATAAAATCAGAAATTGTTCATATTACCTTATCATTTTTGAGTTGTAATAAATGAGACAGTAAATAGGTACTAGCTCAGGATTGTATCAGGGCTAAACTTCAAGTTTCAAAAGTCCCAGAGTAAATAAAAGAAAAACAAAGCTTACGGTATAATTTTTCATCTTCCTTAATTTTATTCTCCAATTTACAAAAAAAAATCTCTGTAATGCTTTGAGCCCTTTTGATTTATAAAAATTGCAGAATGATAACTACAGTGTGATAGAGCTTTGGTGATCATCTAATCTAAATATTCTCTTCTTACAGAAGTAGAAATAGGAGTTTTAGTTAAGAAAAAATCACTTGTTTATGTCATTAGCTAAGAAGTAACATATCATAAAGATAAATAATACCTTTAATTTCTAGTCCAGTGCTATTTATATGGTACCATTCTATCTCTTTCATTAAGCCCTAGCATTTGACCTATAACACAAAGACTTCATGGTAGCTGAAGTTATATCCTCCAAAGTAGACATATTCTTTAACTCAACAAATTCTGACTATCCTAAAGGAAAACAGAAAGTTGACTAGAAGCCGTAAAGTATCCTTTAAGTTTGTATCTCTTTCATTATATTAGTTCAAGCATACTACATCAAAGTAACAGATAAAGATATATAATGGCTGTCAGAGAAATATATTACTTTTCATTTAAGAAACCGAAGTGGTAAAGAAAGGAGTCAAAGAGAAACTCAGTTCCATGTCACGGATCCAGGTGAAAGAGAGCAGAATATGTCAACCCAAAATATGCCTCTTTGGCATAAAGATTATCTTGAGCTGATTATTTTAAGAAACAGTAGACATAAAGGAATCTCTGAAAATCAAGTAGAAATTACTCTTCTGAAAGAGACATTTATGTTTATAAGGAAAATCTCCATTTGTTAGGATACCTCCCTCTCTGACCCAGGAAGGGGTGGAGGATGAGGAAATCTCTAGAAACTCTTATCTATTGAGAAGGCTACTGACTTAATCTGCAGAACAACCATACCCTTGTATATTGTGCCAAGCGTGACAACCTCTCATAACTGTCTTTCCTCCCTCCTGGTATCTTCTTTTGTCTTTAGCTGGAGATGCTATTTAAGGTGGTGTTTTGGGCCATTTGGGGGAGTTACTCAGTTTTCGTGGGTATCTCCCATGTATAAAGGAGATATATATCCAGTGTTATTAAACTTCTGTTTGATTTTCTCCTGTTGATCTGTCTTTTTATTACAGAGGGGGCTCAGGGAAGAATCTAGAAGGGTAGAAGAAATATTATTTTTCCTCACCTACACATCTCTGCCACCTGTGAAAAAAAGCTACCAAAGTCACCACAGACCTTACTTCTACCCCATTCAGCCAGAGGAGAAAGACACATAGGATGTCATTATGGGCAAAGCACAAAAATAGAACTTATTACCTCCCTCATTCTATCATCTAGAACTCCGTTAAATGAGCCCATATGTAAGCGAGGCTAGAAAATATAATCTGTGTTCCCAGAGAAGAGAGAATAAATTTTGGCAAATATTTGTTACACTTCTATGAGGCTTTAAAAACCATTTTTGGGATCTAATATTTTTCTCCCTGAATATATTTGTTTCTCTGAATGTTTGTGGATCTCTTTGCATGTGACTTGCTCTGCTTATGAGTGTTTTTCTCCATATATGTTTAAATCTTTTTCAGGGTATTGTACTTCTCTCAGCATGTATGTACTTTCTCTCTATTTCTAAAATGGGAACATGGCTCATTTTGATATATATGCTTGCTCCAATTTGGAAAATTGGCTTAAAAAAAAACCAAAACACAAGAAACTATAGGAATTAAGTGCTTGTTAAACAGTAACTGAGTCTCTAATAAAACCTAACCACCATCGGTGGACTGTTGAAGCATATCACAGATTGCTTTTCTACATTTGTTGAATTTTAAGTATTATGAAACCTGTCTTTTGCTAATAAAAACTTATCAGCTCAGCTCATTTGCATAGTGAAACTACACAGTTAGCTTGCACGTTTGAAAACGTATAAAAAACCATTTTCCCTTGCACACTGGGGGGTGGGGATCTAAGTTGCACAAATAAGAGATTTTAACTCAAAGACAACCAGAAAAGCCCATAGATACACAAATAGGACTAATTGGTATTTGGTTTATAGCTACATGCTGATAACGATTAAGCTAATTATAAGGCACATGTTGCTAAATTACTATCTTTTTCATACATTTTCTGAAACAACAAGAATTCCAGAGAGGTTCTGGTTCAAAGTCTAGTTATTCTAAACAAGAATAGAGTTGAGATGATTTCTACAGTTAACAGAGTAACACCTTCCAGCACAGTTAATGTAATATTTAGGAAAACATTACATTTTATAATGTGGCAATCAAGTAAAAACAAATTTACTGGGTGGACACTAATAAAGTTCCAAATATTTTTGTCATATTTTGCTACTGCAAAGTTGAGGTGTCAATAACATTGGCATCCGGCATGAGTCCTAAGACAACATTTTGAGAGAAGACAAGAGAAAGTATGTTCTGAAAGCAATAATGTCAATATCTACGGACAATTTAGGAGAAAAATAGGAATTGATGCCAAGGACCTTTTATTCTTTCAAAGAGCTGGGCCAAAAAGAGAGAGTTGCAGGAGAAAATTGTTCGTAAATAAAAAATATGTTGTTCCAATCATTAAAAAGAAACAATAGGCCTCAAATGGAGTCACTTGTGCCAAACCCATGGCAGCAAATCAAGATTTAATCTTTAACCTAGGTGCAGTTTGAGCTTCCTAGGTATGTGACATTTAACCAGTCAACATGGAATTATCTGGGCAGCACTACAGGAACATTCCACCTGATAAGACCTTCTGTTCTCCTTAGGAGGGTGACCTGGCCTGATAGAATGTATCTTTTGTTAACAATTTCTTTTTGCTGCCTTCTTTCTGTCATTAAAATCTTCCATTTTATAGAGCCTTTTGGAGCTGCTTTCTGTTTTCTAGATGGGAAGCAGCCTGATTCATGAATCACTTAATAAAGTCAATTTGATCTTTAAATTTACTCAGTTGACTTTTTTTTTTTAATTTAACAAAATTAGATAAAATCATCCTTGGAGCTCTAAAAAATAAGATTGGATGCCAATAAGACCCTTGTTAACTTTCAGACTATAAGGGGTTTATTCCAAAGTCATTAATGAATCCATTTCATCTGGTCCTATCATTCAGATTTATTAAAACCATATGTAAATTCTATCTATTCAAACTACAGAAATTGACTAGAATTGTAAGAGGAAGAATTTTAACAAAAGATCTGTAAAATAATTAAATCAGACATAATAGAGAATCTCTAGTTTCCCTAGCCTTCAATCCTTACTTTCTTCCATTTTTTATTTTCCTTCCCTGCCTTCCCCCAACCTTTTTCTTTTTTCTTTTTTCTTTTTTTTTCTCTTTTTTGCTACCATCTTCTTTGTGAACCTTGACCAACCAACAAACCACAAGGCTTGCAAATAATAGCTCTTGAAAGAAGTATGCTGGAAGTTATCAGGGTAGAATTGTAACAATAATACCAACAAAGAGGAAAAATTGGAATAATCTCCAACTGTTGTAACCATGATTTTCAGTGCTGTTAGAGACAAAAAGTGCAATCCGAGCTGTAGGGGAAGAAGAAATTTTCCTCTATCCTTCTAAGTTCTTTTGTCTGACCTAATAATTAAATCTACATGAGACAGATTACCAAGGAAAATAACTAAATTTAGTTACATACATGTAACTCACGTGTGTATAGGAATCTCACATACATGAGCGAATCAGGGACCCCACATACATGAAAGATTCCAAGACAGAAGGGTAAAATAAGATGTACATGACACCCTGAATCAAGAAATAAAGTAAGATGCCTTCAGGTTTTAGAGAGGAGGAAGGTTGTTTGCAGGAATGCAGATATTTAGTAATTAGAACTTTTCCCTGACCTTCAGATAAGTCATAAAAGTTTTTTCTGGCAATAACTCTAAATATAGGCAACACCCCAATTTAAACTCTTTCCTGAAGAGGTAAAAGTTTCTCTTGAGCCTGCAGGGTCTCAGTTGCCTTCAGCTCAAAATAATCTACATGCCAAAGTATCTTGGGGAGGCCTGTTCCCCAAGATACTTTGGCTTGAACCCCTTCAGAATCAAGCCATATGGACATGTACTGCTCTCTTCCTCTGACCCTATAAAAATCCAATTTTGCATCAACTTGGAGAGTAACCTGATCTTTAGGTATTCCCTCATTCACATTAGCTGAATAAAACCTTTATCCTCTCTTTGATGCCCTTAATTATTTTCTTTAAACAGATGATTCAGCCACAAAGAGTTTAAGGAAATTTATTTTTCATGTGTTTTCTTTCCTTTGCTCTTGTCCTACTTTATTTAAACCATGGGGCCCTGTGAACTTGTATGGTTAGCATTAACTTATAAGTAAGATAATATGTGCTTGTAATTATCAAATCATAAAGGTTGAAACTATTGAAGTGTAATTTACTTATAAGAAAATGGCAGAATAGCAATGAGGTCAAGAGAATTACCTTATTGTTTCTCTAATGCTATCCGAGTATTAAGTATTTATTGAAAAAATTCAAAACTGCAAATACACCATCAAAAGAAAAATCTAGATTAAAAAAAACATAAAATGACTTGTGCATGTCTTTTTGTGCCATGAGTAAAACGAACAAAAAGTAACCCAGTTTTATTCATAAATAAATCTGTGTAAAAGACATGTGGGAATTTTAGCACCTTTACTGCTTGGAGAAGCAAAGAGAAACAGGAGTTAAGGAAAAGTATTTGAGAAAACTTTACTTTGTACACAGAAAGTTCTATCCTTAAAATAGACTAATTATAGGAAATTTGCCCAATCATTTTATACATTTTGATTTGGACTCTTTAGGAACGTTTAGAGGGCCTGATCAATAGTTAACAGGAGAAACATATTTAGTGACACTTAGCATCTCTTTCATTCTGAAATTTATGAACAAATCAAAAGCCAAACTCACAAAAACTCAGAAGAGCAAACTCTGTCCCACACATAGAAAATGATTTATAATTGTTAGTATCTTATATATTTAAGTGTGTCCACATATAATACATTGCTCTTTAGAACACAATAGAAATGATACAGTATATAATTCCCATTTGAGGGATACAAATGAGAGAAAGGAAATATTAAGTGGCTTGTACAAGTTCCCCATATAGCCTGCAGGGGAATTAGTACTAGAAGTCAGATTTTCTGACAATGTTATAGACATAAAAGTCACCTCCTCTAACTGAAAATAAATATGGTATGAAACCAGATAATCTTAACAACCAAGAGAACATTTTAAATTATATAACCTCTCAAATCTCATGATTTTGATATTTAAATCTATTATAAGTATTAGAACATAAAGGATTTATGGTCTGCAAAGAAAACAGCCAAATTAGATATACAGTTAATAAAATTTACTATATTTGGCAAGTTATTGGGAGGTAGTATTTTCTAAACTCAACATAAGCTTTGCATGCTATCTGCTGGTATTACTGGGAATATGGCCTGACAAAATATACTACTATTAACATGGATGAAAATCATGCAAATATATTTATTTGTTCTTGTAGTCAACCACGTGTGTTATGTTGCAGTGCATATGAGAATCACTAATAAAAGAGTACTCATTTGGCAATGGGTTTAGATGTCATGCTAGTCAAGAGTATATCTGAGATAGAACACCTGGCAAACACAAAGAGATTCTAAGGCATCCCTCTAAGGCATACTTACATCTCAGAACAAATAATTTTGAGCTTCAGTTCCCCAGAATACATTATTTAGGTGGCTGAATCATTTGCAATTTGCTTAGGTCAAATTAAGATAAACCTCAAAATTTTAATGATGGTAGAAGTGAAAAGGAGAGATTTAAGAAAGGATTACAATTAATTTTTAAAATTTACTTATGCAAACATTTTTACTTTATTTCTCAGAAAAAACATATTAATATAGCTGTAGGCACCTTATAGAAATATTCTACCTAAACAGGGTACAGTAAATTAAGTATTACAGTCCTCAAATTGCCTATATTTATAGCAAAATCTTTTAGTTTCTATTTCTTTATGTTCCAATTTTTAAGCATACTGTAAGCAGAAAATTTAAATTGGTATTACAGAATTAGACAAATAAAACATTTTTACTTGTTCTTAAATATGAACTAAAACATTTATTTCTAAATATAAAAAAATCTTACCATTGATTATGAAAAGACAGCATTTAGGAAAACTGCATTCTAGATTAAAAGAGGCTAAAACTTCCCAGGTGACCTCATCAAAGTGTAAAATTAATTGAGAGGACTTACATGACTAGTAGGAAAAGGGCAAAATAGCCCTTGGAAGTTTCAAATCTCTCAGATTTCTCATTGTGTCTATACTTTCTAGATATGGTGGGAGAGAAGGATGATCCTTCCATATTCTTTCCATTAGTGTGGGGGGTGGAAACTGCGTATAAAGTATTGAGTTCCCTGCCCTTCCATATTAACCAGGAAAGCACTTATTAAAAGCTAATACAGTTAAATCTTGAACTATGTGGGAGCATAGGGGAGGACGGTGGCAGTTAGAGACTCCAAGACACAAGCACTCAAAAAATTGCTTATAACTTTCTATCCTACAGTCAGCCCTTTACATCTCCGGATTCAACCAGCTGCATATTGAAAACAGTATTTTCCATCGGCTGCTGGAAATCTGCTGTCCGGATACTGCAATTGGGAACTCAAAAATAGTTTTATATTAGAGGTTTGTTGAATCAGAAGATGCATAACTCTGTAGATAGGAAAGACTGGCTGTATTTAGTGGAAAAAATCCACATACAAGCAGACCCCACGCAATCTAAACCCGTGTCAAGGGTCTACTGTATATCTCTTTTATGATTCAAGTAGGCCTATTGGGGGTGGGGTAAGAAAAAAGAATCAAAAATCTCCACTCACACTAATTGGGGGCCAATAATTCAGAGTGAACAATCTCCCCATTAATTGGATTTTCCCCCTTTTCTCAGTATATCAATATGGATTTAGACTGTAGTTAAAACGTAAGTTAAGATCTATCCTTGAGAGATATGCTTACTACAATAGTTTCATTTCTTACAGAAAATATCCAACCAGAGTCACATAGGTGAGAATGTTGATCAGGAAATTTAGCTGTATAATTTCTTTTATCCATTGGGCTGACGCTGACAGTCAAACTTTGACATTGAGTAGTGATGGCTGTCATTGTCATTTGGGCAAACCTGAGGAAGCTACTTGAACCTTCAAGAATGACATAGAACAATGTGTGTGGGTAATAATAATGGTGATAAAAATAACAAACACATATCGTGCTTATTACATGACAGGTACTCATCAAGCATTTGTATGTAACAATCTGTTTAATCTTCACAACCATCTAACAGTATAGGTACTATTACTGTACTCATTTCATAGATAACTGTGGGCATAAACATACTAAATAATTTGCCAAATATGGTAGTGATGAATGGGAGTGACATCTGAAGGGAAAGATCTGAAGCAAGAGATTCTTTGGGAAGACGTATATACCTGTAAGAGGAGAAGAAAGTGAAGATAAGGGGAGGTATCCATGGAAGTATTTTTTGGTGGTAGTCCTCAGGATTCAGATTTCTTCAATATTTTGACACACAGAAAATTCAAGATTTTCTGACTTTTTGGCTAGACCTTAAAGGTTTTCCACATTGTATAGAATTCCCTTCTAAAATTATCTCAATTCTTTTGTAAATAAATGTAAATACATATCAAAATCTTGTCTTCAATGTTTCTCTGTTGTCTGCTTCACCTTTCTCTTTGAAGCAAGCTTTGCACTACATGGGAGCCCCCATACCTACCAGGTTCTTCTGTGAGATGATCAATCTAAGCTGAACAATGTCTTTTACTTTTAATTATAAGTGTCCAGGAGAGATTATTTGATTGGCCCAACTTTGTAGAGATACTATCCTCTGGTCAATCAAATATGATTGGTGAGAAGATGGACGTTTGGTATTTTGTAGGGTCATATTGCAGAAACTCGATGTAGATTGAGCAACTCTTTTAAATGATAGCAATGTAACTTAAAAATTATTTCTAAAAATCTCTCTTTACACTCATACACATATACACATAATCATACACATGCATGCTATTTGTGAGCAGGGATGGGGTCAATTGCATTACAATAGCTGAATTTTTTCTTTTAGTATGTTACTAGACCTGCTCCCTTTGAACTAAGCATTAGACATCTATTAATGTAGCCTCAGTATCATTGCATTTAAAATAATAATAACAGCTGTCTATGGTAGATTAAAATTTTGTTCAGCACATATTTACTATATCGCTCTTTATCTCCATCGGAGGAACATGTATTTCTACCCTGTTTGGGCTTGGCAACAGGCCAAGAATTTTTTTGCAATGGGATGTTAACAGACAATATATGAGTGGGTGCTCGTTATATGCTTGTACAGGTGGGCTTGCTCACTTGTCCTCCTGCTTTTGGCTGTGAAAATTCATGTTTTGGTGTCCAGTAGTTCAAGGTGATGAGAGACATGTAGAAAAGATTTAGAGCCATCCCACAGCTTGGAATCAAGCTCTGAGGAGGAAGTCCAGCTTAGATTGGCTAAATCTAGCTGTGCTATAGACGTGTGAACAAGAAATAAATGCTTATTAGTGAATGCTACAGAAATTGTGTGCTGTTTGTTATTCAGTGAAAACTGACTGACACACAGCCTGCTTGCCACATGCTAAGCATGTTATTTCACTTCATTAACTACCTATCTTATTCTGTGGACTCACATTAAGTTTATATTAAGTCAAATGCCTAGATTTTTATCATATAACATCAACTGTGTTAGGTTTTAATTAATCTTCATAAAAATTGAATGCATTCAACTCATCTGCTTTAATGGTTATTTGCATTGTCATTATGCCTCTTTTCCCTTCTTCTTCATCTTTTTAGGTTGACTAAAAGCCATTCTGAGTTCAAATTCTTTTTAACTCCAAGAATTGGGGTTTATTGTACTTTATTGCTGAATAGGAATATGAATAAAGCTCTTATTCAGAGGCAAGATATACTTTGCCACATTGATTTTGAATATTGAAAATTTTAAACATTTATGGGTAAGGTTTGTAAATAAGGCCAAAGGATAGAACTGTGGTAGTAGAGGGAACTTAAACACCTTTTCTGTTGTTCTTTCTTTACTTATTTCTTCTTAGCTCATGACTTCCTTCAGTGGTTAACTTAGTTTTTCTGATAGTCTAAGAGTACGGGCCTTCAAATTCACCACTTTTATATTTTACAATCAATTTTCAATTGCCTTTCTGAGTAAGATAATTTCCATAATCAACTGCATTAAAAAAAAAAAAACCTAATTTCATGAAAAGATTTTACATGTACAAATAATGTACTACATCTAATTGTCCCAGTATAACAAAATCATTTTAGGCTATACTGGATGTTTGCCTAGTGAAGACTCAATTTAAAACATTGTTTAGGATGGGTAGGTAATTCCAACATTTTTGATCCAGGAAAATTTTGGCATTTAAATAAGAAAAGTGATACTAAAAATTAATTATTTATCACAAAGATATGTTTTTCCAATAGTCTTCAATTGAACATAGTGAATTTTCTCTGTACTTTAGCGCAGTTCTCTTGAACTGGGTGTTTGGAAATATTTAAAGAAAAATCAACTGAACTTGGTATTCAGAAAATAGAATGAATTGCCTCATTCTAAATGAAATATGACCCATTTTCATTTTTTAAATTTAAGGGTGATACTGAAAGTACGAAAAGCTCATGTAGGAAAAAAAAGCAGTAAAAGTGATTTGCAATTAAGTATTATTGATAGTACACACATTTTGTTTTAAATTTTTTCAAGAGAAACAATGATATTTTCATTTCTTCACTTACATGCTCACTCAACCACATATACAGATATAGGTACCTGAAAGATCAGTTCTTAACCTCTGTATCTTTCCAGAGATATCTGACCATTAGGGAGCTACAACTGCCTGTAGTTAGTTGCTAGAGAAACAATGACAGAACTCTAGCCAGGAATCAATTAAACTAGGAGACTGTTCCATAGCTTTGTTTTCTGGAAGGAGAACAGGTGTTTAATAATTTACATAAATTATGCAAAATCTAAAGCATTTACAGTAACTAGACACTTAGCAACAGACATGAATGAAGAGGTAAATTGGCTGATGATGTTTGGTATTAGAGAGGCGCCTGCTAGTGCTGCTATGGTTATAGGTTTGTCAGCATTTCCATTATAAATGATATTTTTTCAGGGATTTATATTTCAGTCTTAAAATCTGCCTTAGTGTTGTGTGCTTTTTAAATCCATAGTAGATAAGGCCGTTGCCTGGTAATGCATCTTATTTGTAAATAGAGTGCTTTCTGTGTGTGGAAAATTATTTGAATTATACTTAAGTTACTGAAATAAGATAATAACAGAATTTAAACTCTTGTTTAGCTAATACTCAGAAAATACACCAATTGAAAAATGTTCTTTAAATATCACTTAAAATCTTCAGCGTAAATTTAGATTTTTGGATAATGTTGTATAAACTGCATTGGGGACTTTGTGTACTAAAACTGTAGAGCTGATAATTTTAAGCAATAAAAAATTTTTTTTCAGACTTTCCATGTCCTTTGTTATATGCTATGCTTGGTAGTGAATACAAAGAATAAAACACAGTATTTGCCTCAAATAAAAAGTCATCCTAGTTGGGAATTAAAACACACACATTTCTAACAATAAATGAAAATAACAGCTGTATACATAACTATGTATGCTGATACAACAATAGAATGTTGAATTGTTTGTCATAGTAAAATGTACTATTTTAATATAATGTTTTTACCTTTTGTAAATAATTGGCCAATACACAAACTTTTAAAGCTCAACTTTACAATTAATATATGCTGCTGAATTCTTGCCAGATATGTGGGAGCTTAAAAATCCCTAGGTAAATGAGTATTTAGGAATAAGACACTTTTATTTCCTGATGTGATACTCAAGAGGTTTAAAATTCCTTTAACTTTACCTGTTTTCAACAAGTTTAACATATCTTATGTCTTGGGAATTTTAAACTCTTTTGGCAAAGGTAAAACCCTAGTTAAATTCAACTCTTCACTTACTCTGTACCTGTGCAGCTAAACAGATTTGGCAGAAAACATAATCACGGTAACTACTCTCATTTTATGGCTAAGAACCTCAGGAAGGTACTTAATACAGCCAGCCATGACACAATGTCCCTAGACTCTTTATTTTTCCACTCTGATAACTATTTCTCATTCTCTTTTCCAGGCTCAACAAGTCCTCCCTCATCCTCCCTCCAGGAAGGATCTTGCTTTCTTCTTCATTGAGAAAATTAAAGCATTCAGACAGTAAGTACCATTCCCACAACTAATGTCCTGCATGGCCTCAGCACTCACACTGCTTTCTGACTTGGTTCTGGAAATGAATAACTGTGCCTACTTAAGCCAGTTCCTCTCTATTACACTAGATTCAGCCCCTCATTCTTTCTCAAAGAAATAGCTCGAGCAATTTAACTTTCTAGCTACTACATCATCATATTTTTCATACTCTACTGGAAATTGCCATTACAATACACAGGTAAAATTATTTCTGCTATATAAAATCTAAAATTTTTCTCTTGATCCCTTATCTATCACCAGATTCTTTTACAGTAATACTCAAGAATTGCTCAAGTTACTGCAGTGTAGTCCCCTTTTCCTACTTTCTATATTCTCTATTGAATGTAGTTGAATAAGTCTTTAGAATCTACTACTCCACCAAAGGCGCTTTCATCGCTGTCATTATGACCTTTTTGCTGCCAAGTCTAATAGCTAATTCTTAGTCCTAACTGCAACTCTCAGGAGATATTTGGTCCAATTGGTCATTTTCTCGGGGCTGATAATTTCTGGTTTTTAGTAGACCACTTTCTTTTGGATTTCCTCCTACTTCACTTATTTGTCATCATTGTTACCTCTGCCTCCTTTTCCTAACTTCCCAGTGTTGGAATGATCAGTTCTTGATCATTTCTCTATCTACCCTTGCTCTTTTGCTGATCTTATCCAGTCTTCAAATATGATCTCTATGTGGATGATGACTAAATTTATGTCCCTACCTCAGACTTCTGCCCTAAACCTCAGACTCATATATCCAATTGCTTACTTGATTTTGCTATCTGATTGTCTAATAGACAACTAAAATTCAGCATGTCCAGAAAAACACTTCCAATCTTCCTCCAATACTTAAAATTCTCATAGCCTTTTCCATTTCTGTTGATGGTAACTCTCTTCTTCTACTTATTGAGGTTGAAAATTATAAAATCATATTTGGTTACTTTGTTTCTCTCACATCACACAAAAATCCATTTCATTCTCTTCAAAATGTATTCATAATGTGACAACTTTTCTTCATTGCTGCATTTCACTGTGTCGCTAGCCACCTTTATTTCTTACCTGGATTACTACAATAGTCTCCTAAATGGCTTCTATGTTTGTCCACGTAAATGAATTTACAACACACAATCAAATGGATTTTTTTTTTAAAATGTAATTTAGATGATGCCATTCTTATGCTTGAAACACTGTAAGAATTTTCATTTTATGTAGAACATGCCCAAAGTCCTTAACATGGTCTAGGAGATCTTACATGATTTGTCCCTCACAAGCATCTCCTTTTACTCTTTCTCATTCTCACTTTTCTCCAGTCACACCAGTTTCCTTCCTGGGAAATGTTAACAGTTCACCTGTAGCAGAGCCTTTGCTTTGACTGTTTCTTCTGTTTGGATGCTCTTCCAACAGTTATTTACATAGCTCACTCCTTCATCTCCTTTGAACCTTTGCCCCATCTGACTCTTTCAATGAGAGCTACCTGACCCCTAATTAATACTACAACCTGGCTCCACCCTTAGCATTTTTGTTCCCCTGCTTCACTTTTTCTCTGAACATAGAACTTATCATTTTAAAATATGTTATATAATTACCTCATTTATTTTGATTATTGTGGATCTGTCTCCACCAAGAGAAAATAAGTTCTATGAGAATGAAGGTCTTTGTCATATTCACTGGTACATTCCAAATTTCTGGAATTAGTATCGGTCACACAGATATCAAATAGATACCTGTTTGTATAAATTATGAAACTGACAAAGACATTAGAACAGAGAGTGTCTGTGGTCTGTGTTTGGGATCACCATTGTGAGAGTTAAGTAGCCTAGAAATGCCAAAAAATCCTTCTTCTCATCTTTTTTTTCTCTCTCAAGAAGGACTTTGTCAAAATAAAATGCCCACATGGGAGAAAGCTAAAACAGAAGACATGCTTCTGAAGGCATTACATGAGCATAGCCACTCAGCTGCACAAAAAGCAAGGAATCACCACAGTAAATTGAGAAAAGTGAAACTCTAGTGATGCGTCTTCATCTTCCTTTTCTCTTCCTCCTTTCTCTTTGCCCTTTCCACTTCCTCTCCTCCTCCTGCTTCTCCTCTTCCTCCTTTTTCTCCTTCTAGTTTGAGATAAATTTCTGTCACTTCTGTCAAAAGATAATTTTCAAAAAATGTGAAATAAAATCATGACAAATAGAAATATAAAAATGAACATGTGTAAAATATTTTATTTAATTCTTTAAGGAGAAAACTGTTAAGGCATTACAACCAATTCAAAGGAAAATCCAAAGAATAAACACATTTGTAGATCATGAATATTGAAATGAATGTGTAAATCGAGGCAAAACAAGCTTATTCCACAGAGGAGGAAGGAAGTCAATTGAATCTATACTGGGCAAAACAGAACCTGCATATGTACAGACAAGAATTATCTTGCATTTCTATCAGTTATCTACTATTTAGAATTGCAAAATAGCTCCCATAGAATGAGAATCTGATAATTTATTGAAAATGCTGTAGACAACACAGTTTTCCATTAAAGCACAAAGTTTTTCTATACTTCCCAAAATATCTTTTAATATCTTTTACATTAATAAAACAAAGATAAATTTTACAATAAAAACCATGGATTAATACTTGTATTAATTCTTGTATTCCTGCTGTAACAAACTAGCACGAATTTAGTGGTAGAAAACAACACAGGTTTATTATTATACAGTTCTAGAGGTGAGAATTCTAAAGTGAGTTTTAGTGGACTAAAATTAAAGTGTTGGCAGGTCTCTCTCTCTCTTTTTTTTCCCCCTGGCGGTTGTAGGGGAAAATCCATTTTTCCAACAGTTTCAAATTCTAAAAGATGCCTGCACTTCTTGGCTTGTGGCCTCCTCCTCTGTCTTCAAAGCTAGCAGCATGATGTCTTCAGATCTTTCTCCTACTCTCAACTGCTCTCCTGCATTTCTCTTCCAATTTAAAGAACCCTTGTAATTACAGTAGGCCCTCACAGATAACCCTGAATCTCTTTATTTTAAAGTCATGTGATTAGCAATATTAATTCCATGTGTGACCTTAATTCCCTTTTGCTGTGCAACATAATGTATCACAAAACCTGGAGATTATAAAGTGAACATTTTGGTGTTCTGGGGGGCCATTATTCTACATACCGCAATACTAGAATAGAAATATTTAATCTTTAGAGATTTGATCCTGTTAAGGTTGAAAATATATTTAATTATGATTATGTATAATTTTATACTCTTTAAAATTAATCCCTAAAATGAGAAAAGTATGTACAAATTATGATCTGTTCATTTAAGAACAAATCTTAAGGCGTCTATAGTGCCTCCATATTTATTCTCATAAAATGTAGGTTTGCACTTTTGTTTCTGCTGCTTAAGGAAAAAAGCTCATTTCACTTGTATCCTTGAGAAACACAAAACTATTGCAAAACAGTAACAATTTAAGATATTTTTCTTTTTCATCTTCAAAAATAAAAATGCTCTTATTTTTTAAATTCCTTGCCCAACCCTTTAGATTAAAATATAAAATAAACCACTTTTCTAGCAGAAATTTTCATGTAATACCTTGCTCTTTTCTAATGCTGTAGCAGTGTCCATACGAGCCCTTCTCTGCAATTTTAGGAATCTTTGCAAGGTTACTTGAAATAATCTGCATAAATTGGACGCACTTTTGTTGTTCAACAAGCTTCGATTTACAGACATCGGTCACTGAGGTTTATGATAGGTAAAATAAAGACTGTAGATACCTGAAACAATTTGTTTCATGTGCAGTTGTCTCATGAAAGAGGAAAAGAGAAAATATAATACTTACTCCCAATTCCAAATACAGCCATTCAGGTAGAGTTTGGGCCAGGCAAAGTAGTTTATTCCTCAAAACCTAATGGCATCCATTTTGGTAATTTTTGACAGTGTGAAGTCCTAATTAGTGTCCCTAAAGCAAATTGTAGTCTACATGCTCTCTGCTAAACTTATGTGTGCTTAACTCTGAAGCTGAAATTTCCTCCAAGGCTTTAAAAACAGATAAAGAGTAAGTAAAATTTAAAAAAAAGTGGGGGCGTGGGGAACCATGAGAGGAACACGATCAGTCTTTTGTCTTTCTACCTTTTAAAAAGTTAGTTTTAATATTTTTTTTTGTCCAAGCTAGAAGATATCATCTCTTCACCTTAAATATCAAGAATGAAACATGAAGATATTTTATACTTCACTCTGCTAAAGCTTTAACACTTCATTCCTAAATTTCCAAGACATCGAAAATTTTTCTGGGAAATTTATTTGGAGTCCAAACAGATTTTTTTCTCTTTTCTCTTATAAAAAATATATATTTTCATGTATCATGAGCACGCTAAGTTAAAAAAAAATGTGCACATGTAAGAGTAGTGCAAATGCAGGATAAACCTTGTTTAACAAATTGCCCTTTATAGCAAAGTGATCAGGAATCTTGGAATTACTTTATGTCAATTAGTGCATTAACACTGTCTTCTCTCATTTTTTTTTTCTCCTTATTGATTTAATTATGAAGATTCCTACCAATAGGACTGCTACAAGAATTAAACAAAAAAATAAGATCTTCAAACTTTGTAAGTAATTAGTCAATATTAACCTTTCTTTTTTCTCAAGTTCTTTCTGGAATAAGGAAGGCTATGAATACTAAATGGTTAATGATAACACACACACACACACACACACACACACACACATCATCATCACGCCACCCCTCTGTCTTCTTGAGTAAGAAAGAGTGGCAGTGAGAGAAAATAATAACTTATGTAAGTCCCCTCAAAGGAAAAGAGAAATGACTGAGAATATTTGTTATTTTATAGCATTCTCAAGGATGTATCATGCTCAATCTACTGGTTTATTCTCCAAATTGACTTAGGTTTTTCTATATCTATGTTTTGTATCTGGCTTTCATTTCTTTGATCCTCCTAACTTTTGTAATTATAATTGTTTTCAAGGTCTAATTTAAATTCTATCTCCTCTCTGAAGTGTCCCTAACTATTTTAGGTTGAGTTTCCTCTGAAGCTAAACCTGAGATGAGGGCAGTCTATGAGGCATATTTGAAAAATGGTTCCAGGAAGCATCAATAAGAAGTGAGAAAGAAAAGGGCATGGGGCTAGGGCGGGGTATGTTTATGAGCAGGGTACCTCTGTGGGCAACTAAAGCTCATTGCTTCTTGGGCTTTGAAGAAATTGCAGAGAGCATGCATCAGAGTTGTTCATCTGATGAGTGAGAAAGCTGAGCCATTTATCCACTCACTGGCACCTGCCATTAGCTGAGAGCTGTTGCAGGGTAGGGAGGAGATCATTAATTCCACAGTGCATCTGGCATTTCTAGCCCCACCTGTGCAGCTCTGATGGCCAGAGTGGCAGTTACAGTTGTGTACAGTAGGGAGTTATGGGAGAGAAGGTATGGGAGTGAAAGAGAAACATGATTGCTGAAGAGACATGGGAAGTGCTGTGACTTTGTGACATGCCAATTAAACTTTCTAGTTATTTGCAAGTGTCTCCATGGTTTGGGCTATAAAAAGATATGCACACACAGCCACATACACTTCTCTCATCTCCCTAGCTAGTAAGGCCAGAGCGGAATAATGGTAATGCTGAGAGCATGGCTCTGCAGTCAGTCTGTCTGGATTCAAAAGCCCATGCAACTAGCCATGTTTCCTTGAAATAGTTGTTTAGACTCTCAGCCTTAGATTACTCATCTGTAAAATCTAAATAATACTGCTTTATTTCCAGAGTCACTGTGATAATTATAAGAAAATGATGCAAAAAACACGATAAAAGTAGACATTGCATAAGTGCTGAGAGCTCCTATTTCTTATGCATTTCCCATAGCTTTTCGGTCTTTTCAAAGTTTATTGTGTCATGTTTATGCTCATCTACAGAAAGAAACATGTCCTTCTCATTTAACTTATTTAAGCAATGTGTGTCTCCCTTTCTCTTCTCCATACTACTCCCACTGCTATCACTCTCTCCAAATTCCATATTTGTTATGTTTTTCTCTCTGATCTAAAGGGAACCTTTAGAAGAAGAATTTAACCTTAAATATTTAATTGAATATGATTTTTATCTTTGGATCCACTCTTTTGACCTCTTTCCTAATTTCTCTACTCCACAAAAGTTGAACACCATCTTCAAGGGGAACCAGAAAATAAAGGGATTGGGGAAAAAATGCTCTCTTAGTCCTGGGTTTGGAAATTCTTCTAGGCCCTTCCTTGGGATAGGCTCTTTGAATTCTTATAGTGCTTATGTGGTAGGATAGCACTAGGGCTTTACTGGAGGCCCTAAGATACTTAGCAGGTAGGATCCTTAGGAAAAACATAAAGGATTTCACTGTTTGTTGTACTGACAGAGTATTAATTACGTGGAAGCAAAGGCATAAAGGTTCTGTTGACTGTGGTTTCTGTGGCACATTTTGTTTAGCATACGGTTTTTAAATTAATGAATTAGGGGTCTGCATATATATCCTGTGACTTGTCAAGACTGTGAGATGTTGAAAACATTTCTAACATCTTCATTCGTAAAGTGAGGTAATAGCACCTACCTTGAAAGGTTATTCCAGACTCTAATGGGAAAGCACTTTCAAGATGTTTGGCATAATACACAATAGCTGGTTCTCAATAAACATTAGTTTCCTTCATACCTGACTCCTAAGGTTGTTTCTAAAAGATGTAATAATATAGTTTTTAAAGTTAATTAAAATATAGGCCAAGCAAGAGCATCCTTTTAGGTATGGAAGTATTTTTGTTTGTTTCTTAAAAACTCTAGTGTTCTCTTGTGAATTTTAGTATAAAAAAAACAACAAACAAACAAAGAAAAACAGAACTGGCTGAGTGGTAATCACCATATGCTCTACTACTTTTATTTTATTTTATTTTTTAAAAGATATTTCATCACAATAGTGCAAAGCTCATATCAAAATGCTACACAGAGACTTTTGCTGACTGTAATAATTGTTAAAGGAAAAAAAAGCTTAAATGAGCTATTAAAAACAGGAGTTTGTTGAGTTAAATAAAAGCTATCCTTGGAAATGCGGTTTCTACTGAATAAAAGAAAATCTACATGGAAGTGTTTACTAGTAAAGCTTGCTTGATTATCCCCACCTGATGTGTCTCACATCATGGTCACCACAGGGTAGATTATATAATGTGCATTGGTTTGAAAATGTATAATCTATTCTTTGCTACAGTGCTTGTATTTCATGCTGACACATTCAGCTAAAACCCTGTCTGCTGTATCAAGCTCTTTATTTAGGTTTTCTTGATGGTCTGGGAAAGGAAAAAGGACATTAGTGTCTCCTTTTTTTGCTCTCTTGGATACTTTTCAGAGCAATCTCTTTTCGGTAATGGGCAAATAACTTTGAATGTATATATGTGTTTATGTGTGACATATTTTTTTTTCTTTGATATCTATGCCAGGGAATATCCAATTAATGAAATAGTGTACTCTCTCCTAAGGAATGAGGTATATGTTTGTCCTTATTTATGATATCTGATTGTTATCACTTCTACATCTTTTTTATTTATTTTTACTTTTCAGATACACCTGGGCAGAAACTCTGCTTTTTACTGATCTTGCATTGCCCTGACTACTTCTTTGAAGAGATTGAGCAATTCAAATTGTTCCTTGACTTGTATTAAAATAGAGGTTTAATATGGTGGAATATGTAGATCGATTTGCCACTAAGCCAGTCAGAAGATATTTGCGCATGTCATTGATTGTTCAGGATTGTGGTAGTATTGATTCAGTTTTGGCAGCCCATGCCAATGGGAAATGTGACAGACATGACTGTCAGTGATATGATTCAGTCTTAATCAGTGATATTACAGACATGACAAAAAAAAAGCTGTATAGATAATAATAATAATAAATAAAAACTACAGTCTCAAATTAGTTGAATGAGTAATAGACCTAGAAATAAAGTTTATTTGTTTGGAGCCTCCAGCAGGAGAACTCATCTCCTCATATAGCCTTATTTTTAAGAATGAGTTACGTTTATCTGGAAATCGATTGAGAATAACAGCTTTAGTATGGCACACATGAAGTGATAAAGAAGAAAAAAGGTGCCTATGGAGTCAGCCTGATGAATTATGTCAACCATGATGATCGGTGGGGCTAAGATGTCACAGGTAGATCATATTCACTTCTGGAATTTATTCTTAGCATTGAGCAATTGATCTGGAAAGGGAATGAGAAATATTTACACTTTATTAGTAAAGAGAAAAAAAGTGTCCCATGCCTGCTTTTTTCACATAGTAAACTTTGCCAAAGCCATCTTCTCAATCATTTTAGGGAATATAGAAATACTGTGATGACTATTCATGAGTTATTCTCTTTAGATTACCTAATTTCTTTTCAAAAGAAAATTTTCTACATAAAGTACATTGTTTTTGAGATTGGTGGAGATGAGGGCTTTTGTATTCTTTATTTTGTTTCTAGATTTTACAATATTCTATCTTCTTTCTCCTGGTAGCGTATTAACCTGTATATCCTTCCTATTGGATATAAAGTAAATTTTAGAATAAGCCCTTTTTCAGTTATTTTCTTTGTTTTTTTCTTTCCTTCCTTCTTTGGTTCCCCAAGTTGGTACAGTGCTCCATACAGAAGAGATTTACCAAATGTTGTTCACTGTGTGAATCTATTCTTTTTGGATTGACATAACTTTACAAATTGGAAAATTTCAAATACTACTTATAAAGACCCTCACGGTCACAGTCACTGTTGCATCCACCAGTCAAAAAAAAAAATGCTTATTTTAAGCATTAAGAAGTCCTTCTTGATGGACGAATATAATTTTGATGTGCTCAAGATTTTATTTTGGGCATTTAGCATTCAATTGTATGAAAATCCTCTTTTTTGGTATTATTATTATTATTTTTAGAATATGTTACATTCCATAGACTATTCACTGTACTCGTGTCCACAGTCCCTATAGAATACCTCTTACATGAGCATTTGTGCAATAAGACTTTTTGCTTAAATACAGTAACACTTATCTGGGACACTGAAGCATATCACAAATGACTTTATGTAGATTTCTATAATTATATTTTTGTATAATTCCTAGCTACAGAGTGCAAATTTTATATGAACTTTCTGAAAAACATGGAGAGCTTAAAATCCCTAATTCTTTTTCTTTAGAAGGAGGTTTCATCAATACTCATTCAAGTTGGAAAAGAGAATATGAACAGATGGCTGTGGCAAGCAGCACATTGCAACTGAGAAGCAGCATACAGGTACTAGTGAATGCGACATTTGGTATTCCATAATAGTCTTGAAAATTAATTTTAAATCAGGCTTCAAAATCATAATAAAGAGCAACTTATATATTATTCATTTCTTTATTCCAAGGGCTAATGTTCAGAGTGTTAAGTACAATATATGTTGGAAGAAGGCAAAGAAAATGTGATTTTTCAATTAAACACATAAAGTGTGTTTAAAAACTACTGGCATGACCTTAGTTATTTTTCTAGGATCTCTGAATGACTTTTTTGAGACTTTTGGTCCCAAGGACTACTTAGAATTAACAGAGAATATAAAGTTAAAGAATGTAAGGAAACTATTTTAAAAGTTTTAATTTTATATTTTATGCCGACTCTGGTTGAACTTTTGAAGGTAATTAGTTGGTCAGATGCCAGAAGTGGTAAATATTTTATACTTGCTCATGGAAACAGATAGCTGGAATGTCAAATTTGTACACATCATCAAAGCAGGAAATTATTATCTATGCTAATGTATAGGTGGCTGTCTCCAAGGTTCACAGGCAATCAGACATTTTCTGAAGAGTTCAGCACATATTTCTATTTCTATTTAAAATAAATACTGCTGTCTGAAAATTCTGATTTTTTTTGGAGGAGCTGTTTGGGAAATGATAGTATTATGATAGGAAGTGTGGCTTATTACAATATTATTCCTTTGAGTTACCATGTCTGATTATCTTAGTGGTAATGCAAGCAGAACATTCTTTAAATTAATAGAAACTTTCCAAATTGCATTCATTTTACAAGAGATGGTAATTATGTAAAGCAAAGAAATTAGAAAATGAGAAATAGCTCCATGAGTGTAGAGATTTCAACACAGATATACATTATTCTCATGGCATTTATTAATATCATGTGGATATATACTCGCTCTTTGTGTGTGTGTGCATTCACTTTAAAACAGATTTGAATAGTTTAGGAACTTATTTTACAATGTGTGCCTGTAGTGGGTATGTTTTCTGCTCTGAGGATATATCGAATAAAAGAAATGTTTCATGATGGGAGTGATATGGATATTGATATCTAGTAGACCTAATATGAATCCTTTCTCTAGCACTTACCAGTTAGGAAACTTCATAACCAGTTAAGTAACCTCTCTAATCTTCATGCATAAAATGGGTATATCAAGAATAGTGATCTCATGGTGTTGTTGTAAAGATTATTTAAATATCGTACATAACATGATTCAGACATGTCATCTGTTTTTATTATTATACTTTTATATACCAGCAGAAATATACATATGCATGTCATTGAAATGTTACAATGAAAGAACTTAATTTTGATCAACCAATTTTTATGGAAGACCTTATGTGCATACGGTATTGTGACCCATAGTAAAATAACATATTTTTCCAACATACCAAGATTTTTGTTGGGCTGTGACATGGATTGTTTTATAGGAGTCTCACAATATTCCTGAAATAAGAAAGCTAAAGAAAGTCAAAATAACTTGTCTGAGATTGTGCAACCTCTTCATGACAAATAAAGGATGACCACTGATCTAGAAGTCTTTCCAGTATACTTCATTACCTCCCAAAGAAAGTGAAATTCTTTTCATCTAATTGAAGGTAAAAATGCTTCTCCATTCTTCCCACTGTCTAAAAAATTCAGTTTTATCTTTTTTTTTGTCATTAAGTTCACTGCAATAAACATATTAACTGATTATAATAGCATCTTATTAGTTTGATTCCTTCCTTTTGATTCTGTCAAATTAAAGGATAAACTTCACTCAGAGAAAACCAAGTATGTGAGGCATAACTTAATTAAATGAGACAGGCATTTATTAAATGCTTAATCTGTGCAAAGAAATTTCACATGGTACAGTGTTGGTAAACTTGCATTCATGTGTAGTCCTTAGCTTGTGCCCATTATGTTTGGGAAGGGAAGTTCTCATCTCTCAACAGAAAGATATCCTTGTCACTATTAATTGATTACATGCACACATGGAGTCCAAAGGCTGTTGCAAAAACATTTCTTTACATTTCAGTCCAGAGTGCAGTGGAACAGTGGTGTGTACAACATCTACCACAGTGATCTTTTTTTCCCTCTCTTCATCACTCCATGTTCCCTTGGTCTTTTCTCTCAGTATGCCTCTATTCTGGAAGCCCACAGCTATGTTATTCTCTGATGATGATGGCAATGATTGACTGAGAACTTTCAGATTTTTTTCCAAGTGGAATGTTTAATAGTCAAATAATCACTTCTCTTATAAACAATGGCTGCTTCTTAACCATGAGTATATTATTAAAGAAAGAAAACAGCCTTTTTTAGGCTCTAAATTGTTAAGAATTTAAGAAGGGCTAAAAAGTTGTTACATTTGAATTATGGCTCTTGTCACTATGAACTATGCGACCATAGCAAGTTAATCTCTCTGAGTCTTCATTCTTTATCTACAAAATGGAGATAATAGTAGGGCTTTGATCTTCCTAGGAGGGTTATATGAGTTAATACATGGTTATATGAGTTAATACAGGTTCATAGGATATTGCCTTGTGCTTAGTGATTACTATATCTGAATTATTAATATTATTTTTTTAATTTGTGTATTTTACCCCAAAATTACTCATTACCATGTTGAAAAGGAAAGAAAAGAGTGAGGGAAAAGAGAAATCTTTACATTCATACATATACATTCATACACACATATATACGTACATACATACACTGATTAAATGATTAAAGTTCTATGTTTATTCAGAAATATTCCAAAGTTTGAATCCCTTTTCACCTATGGCTCTGACATATCATACATAGGCACATATGGAATGAACAGCAGAGTCTCTTGGCTATTGATAAGAATATGCATTTTCTCTCTCTTTTTTAACTTCTCACCATTTTATTACACACAAGTAGAGAGAATAATATAAGGAATCCTCACAATAATGCTGTAGAATTGCAATTGATAATGTAACTTATTTGATTCAGTGTAAGAGGTAATAGAACACGTTTGAATCTTGATCATAAAGATTGAGTAGAAATTCGTTAGGTTGGAAAAGGGAATTTAAAGCTAAGAAATGAAGACAGGATAAGTGAAGTCACAGGGATATAAGATACCTATATTATAGATTGGGAATTACTAAATCATTGTATGTGTATTTCTTAATTTGAATTTTCTGGAAATACACTCTGAAACTGAAAGTTGCATGCAGAAATTTATTGGGGAGTACATTTACCTCTTGAACATCATGGGAATTAGGGGCTCTGAGCCTAGCACAGTTGAAAATCTGCATATAACTTTTAAGTCTACAGTCAGGGCTTTGCATCCTTGGATTCAAACAACCACAGATGGAAAACAGCATTTTTGATCTGTGGTTGGGAACCCGCAGTTGGGAATGCAGAAATCAGTTTTCTATCTGCAGTTGGTTGAATCTGCAGAAGTGAAACCCATGGGTAGGAAGGGCCAAGGGCTGAGTGTATTTATTGAAAAAAAATAAGTGTATAGGTGGACTTACACAGTTCAAATCCATGTTGTTTAAGAGTCAACAGTACTTTCAGAAGGGACACCTGTAAGGAAGTTATGAAGGCAGGATTGGGCAGTAAAAAGAATAGATCCTCTAAGCAATTACGACTGAGTCCTCAAGGCTGGAACTGATACAGCCTTCAAAGCTTTCCCTAATTGAGGTGAGAAGACCAGATATTTGTGTCCATGCATCAGCAATCTTAGCTGGGGGTTGTCTTTGGCAGGGGTAACCTTGAACAAGATTTCTATGGCCTGGAGTAGGGATCTTGTCCACACAGTCTCTGTCACAACTACCTCACTCTGTTGATATAGTGCAAAAACAGCTATAGACAATATGTAAACAAATGGTATGGCTGTGTTCCAATGAAATTTTACCTGCTAAAACAAAGTCAGCTCATGGGCTGTAGTGTACTAACCTCAGGCCTCAAGTTAAAACTGAGGGGCACAGCTTTGAGACAGACTGTTGATATTCCCAGAAGCTGGGATATGGGTATTCGACCCTCAAGAGTAGTTTTGGACAGAGCATAGATGTACTACGTTCACCCCTTGCACTTTTTAGATTTACATGTGCCTTGTGGTAAGTTTTTCCCATATGTTCTCCACCATCTGTTGACAGTTCTACATTTCTTCTATAATTCAAGTAGGTCATCACTTTTTCTAAGCTTCCAAGGCCCATCATAACAGCATGTTGGCACCAACAAACTTAGAGAACTTGATGTTTCACCTCTCACCACCCCTACTTCCTTGATTTAATACCTTGAGGATCCAGGCCAAGGCGAACTCTCCTGGCTCATGCTGGTATCTGCCAGGTAGCTTCTGCAGCTCTCTTGGCATTTAATCTCTTTTTCTCCATACCAGGCCCAGCAAATCCTCATTCAAACCATGCTGGGATTTTACCTTAATTATTGGTCTTGTTGCTGGAGAGAGAAGTGGAGATAGACACTGAGTAGAGTAAGCTTCAGAGTCCTGAGAAGTTAATCTTGAGTTCATATCACTTTCCATAGCTCAAATATTACCCCACTCACCACAGTTTCTTAAGTTACATTAGCAGGTTTCTTAGGCCTGATAAATACCATAGCAAGAGGCAATGGAAACAAGTCTGAAAATGCCTAATCACTAGAAAATATGCCTTTATTTTAGTACTAGTAGCTAGAAAAAGTTCAGAGGCAAAATGAAAATTAGGAGACTTTTCATACAAAGGAGAGCATCTTAGCCAAGATCAGCTTTAACAAATACTGCTACTTCTTTCCCAATATCATTGTTTTCCTTCTTCCTTATTAATATAATCCTGATTTTTATTCTAGCAAATTGCCACTCAATATAGAGACATTCAACAGACTCCTTTGCAGCTATGTTAGCTATATAAATTCTGGCTAAGGAGATATAAATGAAAGTGATATGTGAGACTTCCAGAATTTTTCCAGATAGATTGGAGGAGACTGTGCTCCATTTTAATTTTCTTCCTCCTTGAACACAGAAATAATGGCTAGAGCTCTAGTAGCTATCTTGCAAGGAGATTTAATCTTTGGGCTTAAATATTGCTCACGAAATTTGATAATTACAGAGCATTTTATATTCAAATTTACATTTTATTATTGGAATATCATTAAGTTGACCTCTTAATATTTCACTATCCTAATATTTTCATGTGATTTTATTATAGAAACTCTGAGTTGCCTATTTTTGACAGCATGATTGAGTATGAGAAATAGAAAGAGTACATTTTCAGCCTTGGGTATAAATTGGCCTTTGGAGTTGATGTGCTTAATGTACTATGTAATCATTTTCAGATCAAAATCAATTCAGTCCCCAAATCAATTAGGACTCAAGTCTTTACTATCCATCAGTGGTTATAAGAGGAGACTCAAAGGAAAATAGTGTTGGAGGAATGGCCTCATGAACATGAGGGCAGTACTGTCTGATGGACTTCTACTTTCCTAGAACAGTCACAGACCCTCAGAGTCCTTAAGTCTTATGGTTAAGATCAATTAGTTAAAATAATGGAAGCCTTAGGAATAATTTTGGGTACATGGCAAGGTTTACTCTTCACTGCTGATGTTTCTATTTTCACTGATGAAGCTTTATGAACATTATGCTCTTGGGAACTCCCTTCCCTCTTTCTCACTGCCCCAGTGGCGATAGAATGATTTAACTGACTAGGAATAGGAAAGGAAAAAGACACACATAGGCCAACACCTTGCCTTCTCCTTCCTCTTGTGAATAAGTTGCCTGAAGTATGCACATGTCCTTATCACTGCTGTATGTGGCAGTTCAGCACTCTTTCTGCCTTGGTAGGTAAGTCAATCATACTTGAGAATTCAGTTTTGGGAAGTCCACTTGCCTACAATATAACACAATCCCAAGTATAAAACAACATGCACTTAAAAAAATACATAATACATAAAGGTTGTGTTGAATTATAAAATAAACATCTGTGTAACAATCACCAAATAAAACATTGCCATCACCTCTGTGTTTCCTTTCTGGATCTGATGCCATCCCTACAAATAAAGATACCATTATCTATATTTTATGCATGCTTTTCTTTGCACTTTTAACACACATATGTGTATTACTAAACACTATAGTTTTGCCCAAATCTGGGTTGAATTGGGTTCCCCTTAAATTTTAAATGTTGAAATACTAAACCTTGATATCTCAGAATGTGATCTTATTTAGATAGGAGTCTCTACAGAGGTAATCAAGTTAAAATTAGGACATTATGGTGGGCCTTAAAAGAAAAGATGGGTGCTTTATAAGGAGAATAAAGTTGGACATATATAGAGGGAAGGTCATATGAAGACACAGGGAGAAGACGACCATCTACAAGCCAAGAAGATTTACCTGGAACAGATCTTTTCATCACAGCTCTCAGAAGAAACCAACCCTGCTGACACCCTTATCTCAAACTTCTAGCCTCCAGAACTATGAGACAATGCATTTATGTTGTTTAAGCCATCTAGTCTGTGGTACTTTGTTTCAACAGCCCCAGCAAACTAATAGAGACTTATGCAGTATGTATGCTTTACTGTGTGACGTCTTGCACGCAATTTCGTGAGAGTCATTCATGTTATTGAATGTAGTGGTAGTTTATTTTCATTGTTATATTTCATCATATGAATATTATAAAAATAATTGATCAATTTCATCAATTTTGTTATTGATGAATATTTATTTTCTATACCCTCATCCAGCCAGTCAAACCATTCTCGCTGATCATAAGTCCACATATGTTACAATCTTGAACCACTTCTTTCTCCATACAAAGTGGATGATAGATTTACTGTTCAGTGATCTGCCCATTGGAAGAATTTTCTCTCACCACTGTCTTTCAAGACGATCTTTGACAGAGGCTATACTATAGCTGTTATCCTTGTTAAGCTTGTATTCACAATCGGAACCAACAAATTTGTTTGAGTCAGGGTTCTCTGGTTCGCAACCACATGTTCCGCATTTCCATCTTAGATCTCACCAGAAGCACTTTTAACATTCATGGGTCTACCAGTATTCTCTTCATGATGATATATGTATTCCCTAATGTGACAGAAGATTTCTCTCCAGCTCTCTTCTGTCTGAGCCCTTATCAAATTTGCAATCTCTTTAAAGCAATCTACCCTTTTTCTAACGTGCAACTTAAAACTTTTTCAGTCTCTATCGAATACCCAGTTCTAAAGCTACTTACATATTTTTAGGTATTTTTTACAGCTGTACCCCACTTTTTGGTACCAAATCTGTATTAGTTTGCTAGGGCCATCATAAACAAAGTACCACAAACTGAGTGACTCAAACAACAGAAATTTATTTTCTCACAATTCTGGAGGCTAGAAATCTGAGATCAAGGTTTCAGCAGTGTTGGTTTCTTCTGAGGCCTCTCTCCTTGACTTGTAGCAGTGGTTGTAGCAATTGCTGTTTTTTCGAAACATCTTCAAAGTCTCATACAGGTACATTCCCTTTTATCAGTACTTACTCCCAATTCACTGTCAATTAAAGTTTTACGATATGGTCAACACCTGTGTACCAAGGGCTGCCTGTGTACCACCTAGTACTCTTGATGGAGCTTCCATTGCCAGGGCGGCGGTAAATGAAATAGAATCAAATTCTAAATTGTCAGATACATTCTCAGACCATTCTCAGACCACCAGCTATTATTACAGGCTGGTTTCTCCAGAAGCCCATGCTGAGATGAAACTTGGGGTATGCAATGTTTTTAGGGACTAACACCTATAAGGGAAAAAAGATTGTAACAAGATTGGGCAGAGAAAAAGGTGAAGTGAGATACAGGCCTAATTATGTCTTAGCAAACCTGGAAGGCAAGTTCTAGCAAGCATCTAAGGCCAAAATGGGCGGGCCTTTAGAGCCCTGTCTCGCACAGTAACTAGGTATGGCTGTGAGAGGCTGCCTGGGAAAGTAACTTGGATGATGAGCTCTCCGTAGCTGAAGTGAAGGAGCTGATAACTGGAGACTGTTGGCTGACTTGACAAGAAGCCTCCAGACAGCAGGTTGTTCCTTGAATGGCGGCAGATCTCCAAGACCAGCAAAGGTACATTTTCTTCTCAGAAGCAGAATATTTGGGTGATAGATTATATGTACCGTTAACTTTACCCCATAATGCAAAACTCTTTTCCAAATTAGTTGTAGTACTTACATTCTTCTTAAGGTGTACGAGAATTTTTAGTTGCTTTACTTCTATGTGAACACTTGGTATTTTCTGTTGTTTTCATTTTAACTGTTTTGGTAGGTCTGTAATGATGTTATAATTTGGCATTAATTTTCATTTCACTAATTGCTAATGAAGTTATGCTCTTTTGAATTTTTATTAGCCGCTTGGATAAATTCTTGGTGAAGTGATTGTCAGAGGTTTTTGTCCACTAAAAAAAATTGTGTTGTATTCTGTTAATAAGTCGTTTGTCAGTTATATGTGTTGCGAATCTTTTTAAAAAAAATTCTGAAGCATTTAATGGTATGTTTTGATAAAGAGACTTCATTTTTTATGTAGTACAATTTATAACTCTTTTTTCTTACAGATAATGCTTTTGTGTTTTGTTTAGAAAGCCTTTCACTATCCTAGCATCATAAACATGTACTCCTGCATTACCGCTAAAAGCATTTTATTTTGCTGTAGACCTGCAACTCACTTAGAATTAATTTTTGTGTATGATGTGAGGCAGGGGAGAATTTCTAAAAATCTTTTTCCATATAGAGCTACTTTTATTCCAGCACAATTAACTGAAAAGACTATGGATAATTTCCCAACTGCTATAGCAACAAATAATCCTTAAGTTTTAGCAGCTTTAAATCACAAAGTTTACTTCTCATTTACACTCCTTGTCCTTCGAGGCTGGGCTCTTGCTTTATGCTACAGCCTCTATCTGGAACATTGCTGGTCTTTGTGGCACAGGGAAGAGGAGGAGGGAATAGACGTGTAAATCTTTGCCCTGACGTGATGCTAACTTCTCATATTTCATTGGCCAAAGCTGGTACATGGGCAACATTTCAACAATTTTGTGTACTTATTATCTTCTTGTAGGGAGGGCCAACAAATTTTAGTGACTACTAATGTATTCTTTCACACACTTTTGCAATAAAACAAGCATGTATCAATGAACCTTACAGCTTTTTATCATTCTTTTCTTTTCCATTCAATCTTTGCACTAATTTAATTACTGTTTAATTACTGGAATTTTATATGTTTCCATACCCAGTGTAGTCATCTCCTAATCTGGTTCTTCAAGAATGTCTTGTCTCTTCTTGACCTTTTGCATTTGTATTTAAAAAAAAACTTATTTAACAAATTTCACAAGACAAAAAAAGGGTTTGGATTTTGACTGGGATTTTGCTGGCTTTGAAGTGAAACCATTATGAAGTGAAACCATTCATCATTTCTTCTGTTTGGGGAATATAATAAAACATCTGCATTAGTTAGTACATTCATAACATGCAATATTCTGTAGTAGTAAATAAACAAGACATTGTCCTAAGTACTGAGATTGAAACTGAATTTGGAATTCCAATCCTCTTTGAGATCAGGAGATTGAGAGAAAAGTTGTAAAAATTTTAGATTAATTAAGAACAAGGGTTTGATGTCAGAACATATCAAATTACTAATTTGAGTCCAATAATTATTTTTGATCACATACTCACAATATTTTGCTAGGTATTGTAGGAAGTACTAGAGTTGAATTCTAAACCTTAGAAGGAACCTAATATAAAGGTCAAAGTAATAAATGCCTTGAAGAAGCAACAGATGTAGTTCTAGAAGAATAAGAGTAAGAAATATTGCTTCTTGCTATTGAAATCAAACAGGGCATAATGAAAAAACTAGGATTTGATGAGGAGCCCTGGAACAAAATTAAGAAATGGATGAAAGGGCATTCAAGGCCTTGCCTTGTAATGATGACTCATCACTATTTCCCATTGATTTATAGGGCTTCCTTAGGAGTTCTGGCCCCTTAAAGAGGCTGGCCCTTTAAATTGTGGAAGTTATTTTTATTTCAGGTAACAAATTCTGAGAAAAGGAAAAGTATAACGGCTGCATTTATTATGAGAACAAATTCATAAATGGATACATAATTAGGCATTTAAAATTTTGTTTGCTGAATTTCAAATCACACATTCAGAGAAAATCCATTACAAATGAATTATGAGTTTAAAATTTTTTGCAGCGCTTTCTTACTTTAATTTATTTACTCTTTGCTTTGGGAATTAATTGTAAAATCTACATTAATAAAACATTGAGGGCAAGCTTTCTAAATGTATATCAAAAAATTCCTGTTACGCTTCCCTTACTAACTATAGCCAATCTCTTTGTGCAAATAATAAAGTGATAAAATTAATATGATATGTCATTGTGCACTATGAATGTAAAGGCTAATTTTTAGTTATTGTGTAGTATAAACATCATTGCACCTTAAAATTGGTATTTTTAAAGTCCTGACTTGAAATTTCAAGGACTATTTAAGAAATTTTAGTTTATTTCTATATGTTAATCACTTTAACCTATTTAAAAATTACCTGTTTATTTTAATATCACATAAACAAATTTCATATGTTTCTGAAATTTAATATATCATTAAATAATAAAAATATTCACTTATCTAAACAATTTTAAGGAAGATAAAATAAGTTTTTGCATTGATCATAATGTTAAGCATCTAGGATTATATATGAGGTGCATTTATGGATAGTTCTTTTTGTAAAATAGCTGTCAAAAACATTTTGACTCAAAACCAGAGTAATTTTCACTAAGAATGACAGACAGAATGAAGTTCTTTGGTAATAGTTAAGTTACAGATCTAATTCCCACACATAGTAATTGGAGTGCTTTGGTTTTTTATAGCTGTACTTTCCACAGCTATCCTAGCCAAATATTTTATCAATGTTTGCCTTGACTTTAATAGGGAATAGCAGCAAGAGTTTGTAGAAAATTCAGTAAAAAAATATATTATCACAAATAAGCAAAATTTAACATAAAGTGTATGATCTAATGCAGGTTATCAATAGAATCATTTTTATACACAAAATTCACTATTAGTAATGCAAAATTAGTAAAGCTAGAAACTGGAGGTACATGTAAAAAAGGACCCATCAGGATAAAGATTTGCAAAGCAATAACTTTGCTCAAAAGAAAGCTTGGCTTTCTTGCCCTCCGTTCTTGCCTGATTTTAGTATTGTTTATTTTCATCGTTTTCTTTTAATACTACCTTTGATTACTTATGTATGTTCCATTTCTACTTTCACCATAAATATGATTTTAGATGTAGTTTTTTCATAAATTGCCCTCAGTTCAAGAATGTTTTTTCATTCTTAGTTTGTTGAGAATTTAAACATGAATGTTACATTTCTTTAAAAATATTTTTCTTCATTTAATGCAATTATTGAATGCCTTTTTTATTTATTAATATGGTATATTAAATTAATTGATTTTTCAGATGTTAAACCAACTTTGCATCCTAGAGATAAATCCCACTTGGCTATAATGTATAATCCTTTTTATATGTTGCTGAATTTCCTATGTTCCTAAAGTTCATTGAAAATATATTTTGATGTCAAAATTTGTGAAGAATTTTGATCCCTAGTTTTCTTATGAATTCTATGGCTGACTTTTGGTATCAGGGTAATACTGAATTCATAGAACGACTAGGAAAGTATTGTGTCCTCTATTTTTTTGGAAGAGTTTAAAGGTTTGGTATTATTTCTTTTTTAATTATTTGATAAAATTCTCTGGTCAAGCCATTTGGCCCTCAGCTTTTCTTTGTGAGAACATATATTTTCAGTTCTGTTGGATAAATATCTAGGAATAGAATTACTGGGTCATATGCTAATTCTATGCTTTAAGTTTTGAGAAACAGAAACTTTCTGCAACGGCAGGTTATTGATTTTTAATTTTTTTCTATTTTATTAGCAATCAAAGATACCAAGTTTTCCTAGATACTATTTTAGTTGCATATCATAATTGATATATTGTATTTTCATTTTCACAGTTTGAAAAACTTTCCAATTTCTCTTCTCATTTTTTCATTTACCCATAGGTTTTTGTGTCTTATTTAGTTTCTCAATACTTGGGAATTTCCTCAATTTCTTTCTGCTGTTGATATCTAATAGGTTTAAAAAGTAGATATTTCAACTATAATGTGTAATTTCAATTCTTTTACATTTATTTGAACTTATTTTGTGGCCTAACATATTGTTTACCTTGGGAGATGTTTCAGTGTGCCTGAAAAGATGTGCATGTTGTTGTTGGATGAAATTTTCAATAAATATCAGTTAGGTCCGATTGGTTGATAATATTGTTCAAGTCTTCTATATCTTTGATAATTTTCTCTTTAGCTGTTCTATCAATTAATGAGAATGTGTATGAAAGCCTCCATCTATTACCATTAAATTATCTGTTTCTCTTAAATTCTGTCAGTTTTTGCTTTATGCATTTTGAGGTTGTATTGTTAAATGTGTATGTCATTGTTATATTCCTGATTAATCTTTCCATTATTATGAAATGTCCCATTTACCTCTAGAAACAATTTTTTAAAATATCTATTTGTCTGATATTAATATAGCCACTCCAAATTTCTTATGACTGTTGTTTGTATGGTATATCTTTTTTGTTCCTTTTTTTCAACCCATTTTTGGCATTGAATCTGAAGATTGTTTCTTGTAGACTGCATATAATTGCCTATTATATTTTTTTCCAGTTTGACAATCTCTGTCTTTTTTGAAATATTTACTCTATTCACATTTATTTGAATTATATCTTTAAATAATTAAATTAATTATATTAATTTAATTATGTAATTATATCTATCATTTTGCTACCTTCTATATATTTCATATACTTTTTGTTCTGTTCTTCGTTTATTATCTTAGATGTTAAATAAAAATTTTCTAGTGTACTATAATATATAAATCGCTTTTTTGGTTATCTTACTGTACATAGTTATTTTCTTAGTGGTTTCTGTAGAAGTCAAATATTAATCCTACTTATCACATTCTACTTTGGATTAATACTAGTTTAATGCCAGTATAATGTATCAACTTTACTCCAACACAGCTACATATTCACTGTTCTTTATGATAGCATTGTCATATATATTATTTTTTGTATTCATAGGCCCAAATTACCATTTGTAACATATTGTTTTAGGTACTTAAAAATAACAAATAAATAGATGCTGCCTTTTATATTAACCACATAGGAAAGTTACTTTCCCAGCGTATTTTATTTTTTTTTTGTATGAATTTATTTTATTCTCTGATGTCGTTTTCTTTTACCCTGAAAAAATTCCTTTTGTGCTTTGGATAAGGCAAGTCTACTAGCCAAAAATTTTCTCGGTTTTTGTATATCTTTAAATGACTCTGTTTCACTTTCCTGTTTTAAAGAGTAATCTTGCTGGGTGTGGAAGTCTTAGTTTTTGTTTTTCCCTGTTAGCCCTCTAACTATTTCATCACAGTACCTTCTGGTCACCATTTTTTTCCTAATGAGATGTCAGGTGCTGTTAATCTTACCGTGGTTCCTCTATGTGATCAATCATTTTTTCCTCTTGCTGCTTTCAAGATTCTCTCTTTGTTTTTGTCTTTGAACAGTTAGATTTCAGGTGTGTACGTGTGTATCTTTTAAAATTTATCCAAGTTGGTGTTTGTTGAGTGTTTTGATTGTGTAAATTAGTGGTTTTCACCAAATATAAAGTTTTTGGACATTATTTTTCTTCAAATATTCTGTCTGGCTCTTTCTCTCTCTCTCTTTTTCTATGACTCTCATTTTCACATATTGGTGTCTTTGATGGCATTGTACAAGTTTATGAGGCTCTGTTTTTTACCGTTTTCTTTGATTAGATAATTTCTGTTGTTTTGTCTTCATTTGTCGATTCTTCTGCCAACTCACCTGTGCTCTTAAACTTCTCTATTGATTTTTTAAAACAAATTAGTTATTGTATTTTCAACTAAAGACTTTCCAATTGATTCTTATGATTTCTATGTTTATCGATAGTCACTATTTAATGTGCTATTGTCCTCATGGTTTTCTTTACTTCTTTGAATATATTTATAATAGCTGCTTTGGAGTCTTCTAAGTTCAACATACAGGGACCCCTTAGAGACAGTTTCTATTGATGGCTATTTTTTTCAGGTTTGTGTATCGTACTTTCCTGACTTTTTGCTTGCCCCATATTTTTAGCTGCAAACTTGGAAATTATATTATAGCAAATCTAGATTCTGATTTCCCCTCTTCTCGAGTGGGTGTTATTTTTGTTTGTTTTATTTGCTTAGTAACTTGCAAGGATCATTCATGTAGAGTCTCAGTGTGTGGCCACTCATGTCTCTATTCAGGTTTTTCTTTTATTTATAAGCCTGACATCTTAGAGGTGAATCAGCATAGCTCAGTTAGTCAGACCAGGATTGGTCAAAATTGTGTTTAAACACCTTGCGCCACATAAAATCTATCATCTTTGCCAGTGAATTTGTGTGTGGATTAGGAAATGCATTCAAAATGCAGGCAGTTTACAGGTATGCCCTAGCTTTTACTTTTTGTTGGGTTATCTCATGTCTCCCTCTGCATCAGGCCTCACATTCAGTCATACATAAATAGGTAGTGAGGGAACTCTCTGGTGTCTCCTGAGTATGCATGCATCCTTGGGCACATGTAAATACATGTCAAAATCCAATATTGTTGTCTTGTTCTTTGGATATACACATTAAATTTCTGGTTAGTATACTAGTCTGTTGCCTGACACACAGGCATCAAAACTTTTGACTAGTTGTGATGTTGGTCTCCCTTAAAGCATTTCCACCAAGATTAATATCATTTCAATAGCACCCTTGGGGATGTGTCTTGCTCCAAATTAAGGCAGCACCTTCTTGCAGCAGAGGTTAATCTCACTCTGGTTGAACTACTGAGTGATGGAGCTGGGAGTGGAGGTAGGATAGGAGCAATATTAGGCTAATACAGAGTCCCACAAAGTCCCACAGAGTCCCACTGTTTTTATCTGAATTTCAGTAGTTTTTTCTTGAATTAAAGCTTCTGATTTGTTGTATGCCTTTGGTTGATTTTTAGAAAACTGAAACTGTTGTTTCGACAATTTTGTGCAGTTTTATCATTACTTTATCATTACTTTCTGTGGAGGGTATTTGCTGAGTTTCTCACTCCACCATTCTAAGAGTCCTGCCTCTATATCATTTTTATTGTAAAAAGCAAAAGCTCTCCAAGAAGCCCATTGTAACTTCTAAGTATACATCAATGAACAAAACTGTGTCACATGGCTCTTTTTTTGGTACAAGGGAAATTGGTTAGGAGGAGTAATTAGCTTTGGTAGCCACTGTCTTGAAGGCTGACAAGTGAGAAAATGTATATCCAGAAATAAGATTTCAGTTAGACAGACACCATTAGATGTCGAACTGCTCCAACTACTATTACCTTAAGTAGGAAATACAAGTAGTCTTTTTAACACTTTTATAGCACTGTTTCAAAGGCAATTGAGCATTAATTTCATTAGGACTTAAGTTCAAAGATTTAGAGAAAAAGGAAGAAGTCTAGTTATTTTGTAAGGCATACAGACTATGATGTTAAACTACCTGGATTTTACTTTGGATTTACTAGTGTTGTTACCTTGGACAAGTTACATAACCACTCTATTCTTTAATTTCTCCATATGTCAAATGTGGGTAGTAATTATTTTGTCTTTAAGAGTTGTAATAAGCATTAAGTGCCTATAAAGAACTTTTCCCAGTGTCTAGCACACAGCTGGTGTTTAGCAAATGTCAACTTCCTGTGCTCAGAGGGCACTTTTTAGGAAACCCAATCCAAATTAATATGGAATTCTTCCTTTGTTCTCACGGAGTGATTTCCAATGATAAAACTGGAAGGAGGAATGCTTTGATTTTATGTCAGCCATGGAGTTCTCTAAGGACTGGCTTTTTCATGTAGAGAAATGCCTGGACACTGAATGACACTGAAACTAGGCAAGATACCAACTGATATTGCAGCTAAACTCTATTTTCTTCTGGGATTGAGTCACCCAACCAACATATGAGGCTTGGAACATTATATGAAAGCTGGAGAAATCATAGTAGATTTTTTACTATTCAGGCTATGAGATGGGGAGAAAGAATAGAAACATACTGATAGAAAAATGTTACATAAAACAACATACTGGCCACTTTAGTTACTATATATGTATATACATATTATATACATGTATATTATACATATATTATATATATATACATGTATATATATATAATATATGTTTCTCATGGTGATCAGATTCTCAATAGATTTCTGATATTACAAAATAATAGTTCATTTTGTAATAATTGGAAAGAAAATGAAAAAAAAAATGAGATTCCATGAATATTCTGAGAGTAACTTGCAGTCAGAAAAATAAATCAGCATGTAGATATGTATGCCATAATCCAATTTCATTTTCAGTCAGCCAAAAGTAATTGATAAAATTAGTTATAGTGAAAATAAGTCTTTTAAAGATAATGCCCTTTGCATTCATGATGAATTACTGATCACTGGAGATATCTATGAGTAATTATAAAAAAAAATTTGTAATAAGAAAGTAAAAGTTTTGGTCATGTTTTAAAAATGAAAAAAAAAAAAATAGTGCAGTGCAGTCTGAAATTTATCTCAGGGAACCAGAACTTTTTTGATGAATCAGGAATGGAAATGAAGCTACTTCCAGTATGGCTTCATTTAAACATGAAACAATGGGAGCCATCTTCTGTTATGAATACTGCAATTACCACAGTTCTTGCCAAATTTTCCACCCACTGCTTATTATCTCATTATTTCTCTAGAGAAGCAATAGCTAAATATATCATTGTTGATGATACAGACAGTGTGAATAAATTTGCACTTTTAAGTGGGGAGGGCAGATGGGGGCAGGTGTATTGTGTGCACACTGGGATGACAGTGATAATGTTTTATAACTGGTCTCCTCTGAAATTTAGGTTACTGTAAATGTTATGTACCTCTTTCATATCCCCAATTTCATTCCTGAAAATTGCTAACCACCTTTCCATCGCTTCTTTCCTACCTCATAACAGCTGAACTATAACTGTTCTGTTTCCTGATTACCTGAAACTGAGATCAGGATTGGTACCTAATAAATCCTCAAACTCTGTACCAGCATTGTGTAGCCATATGGCAATTTCAGAAAAGCTAGTCAAAACCTATGAGAGGTAAAAATGTACAGACTTTTCAGCAAAATTCATTACAAGGAAAAAGTCCTGAGTAAGACACACATCAATTATGTCATGTTGCTGCAATTTCATTGTGTATGTATGGCAAAGGTGTAATTCTCTCAAGTTGAATGGGGAATTGAATGGTCACTCTTAGGTGACCATTTAAGACTTATCGGGGGTACAGCACAGCTATAAAGAAAAAAACAGAGATGACAACTGAGGCCGAAGTTGCAGAATGAAATAGGGGGAATGGAAATGATGAAAAAGGCTGAGCGGAAGAATTTCAGTATTATACTTCAAGCATAAGATGTGTTGTTCAGTAAATGCCTGGTTGTAAAGCATCTTGTAATGCTATGAAATTGAATCTAGTATAAGACCTTTGCATGTAGGAACACTCAAGGATTGAAGAATTCATTTGAAAATTTCTTCTATCCTGTGAATTTTGTATAGGTGTATGTTTTACAATTTGAATCTGAGATAAAGGATGGATTAAAGATTCTCTGCATATATGGACTACATATACAGTAGGATCACAGTACACTAAAAGACAGCAGAATATGAGAGTTAAGTGTCAGAGCCAAACTATATTTGAATTCCAGCTCTACCACTTACTACTAGGTGTGTGATCCATCCGCAAGTCATTTTGCCTCTCTCTGCTTTAGCATCCTCATCATTCATTTAAGAATAATGATAGTATAAAGCAGAGTTGCCCAAAGAAGTGCTTTGTCTCGTCCCAAATTAAAAAAAATAATAATAATAATACAAATAATAGTCCTAACAAAGGGCTCTAATTTATTCAGTGGGCAGGAAACAAATTTACTATTGTCAGGAATGTGAAATATTATGATAGATTCAATTTGGATAAAAATGTGTACATCGAGATTAATCAACTGGGCAGTGGTAAGCTCTATAAATGCATAGCAGCTCTAAATCAAATTCCAAGGTTGGGATGGGGGAATATTACCCATAATGATTGGGGTGCTGATCTCCTGATTGGACAGAAAACATAATGAGTCTCTTCTCTAAGCTTTTGGTGTGATTAATCTGAATGTTACAAAGAAATGAGCATTTCTTCTGCATCAAATTCCTGATGTAGTCTTGGGTGTTTGGGTGGCTTAAGCATCACAGTGGCATCCCTCATCTTAAGACTCATTCTTTTTATCAGGCACTGTCTACTTCCTTTTATTTTGCTTGTTAGAAATATAAGTAAAGTGGATTTGGGAATGAAATAATCACTTTCTTCAAGTAAATTGTTCTTTATTTAGCTCTCCCAAATACAATAGCACAATGTTTGGTACAGATCTGTGTTCACTACAACAAAATAAATTACTGTTTTCAATGAAATGAGTATATGTTTAACTTTTACACAGACTTAACCTAAATAATCCAGTTTCCACATTTTTTACAATATTTAAAAATAAACTAAATTGCAAAGTGCTTCATTGTATAACTGATTCTATTTCTTTGTGGACATGGTGTTATAATTGAGAGATGTTATGATCAAGAATTTATGATAAAAAATATGTCATAAAGCAAATATAGTTCATAGACTGCTATGTTAAGATAATTATCTTTCCAATAATCCAGATTTTATGGAGTAGGCTTTTTTTATCTATACTCATTGAATATTCAGGATACTGCTATATATGTGTGTGCAAATACACACACATGACCATAGTAAATTGTAATACAATTTAGACTTAAAACCAACATACCATGTACAATATATATGTAGATTTACCCTTAAATTATAATACTCTTTTATCAGATTTAATTAATAAATTCATTCTTTAAATATTTAACAGTTGTTAAGTGTCAGGCACTTTTTAAGGGACCTAAAATAATAAAATGGAAAACATTATTCTCATTTTTCCCTGCTCCTGAAGAACTCAGAGACTAATTAACAGACGAAACTTGGAAATTCAAAGATAGGATATCTGCCATAATGGGGAATGAATATATATATATATATAAATATATATATATATTTATATAAATATATATATATATATTTATATATATATATACACACATATACACACACACACACACACACATACACACACACGCGCGCGCGCGCACACACACACACACAGTTTTGGAGTGGAAGTCAATGTCTTTGAACAAAGTTGTCAGTGAAGGTTCATCTATTTATTTTTTTCCCCCAATATATTTATGGTAAATAAAGGCATTTAAATATCTCACTGACAAGAAATATCTCACAGTTCTGCAACTTTCTTTGTCATTTGTTCACAACTTTCATGGCTTTTAATATTCAACAAAAAGCCATAAAAATTCTTATTCCATCATTAGCAGGGATATCTAATAGGAAAGCTCCAGAACATTTTGATAGTATGGCTAATACAAACAAAACAGAATATTTCTGAGCCTTCATGACCTAGAGAATTAAGGGATGAGCAGAAAGATAAAAAGGGACACCTGAGATAATAGTATTAATTTTTTTTAATTATTATATAAAGAAGCAGAGAAAATCTGATCCTCTGTGTTCTTTCATTTCTAAAAGAGTTAATCTGGAAATAGATGATTTCTACAGAGAATTTTTTCTCTCCATGGTTCACCCTGTGTTGAGCCTGGGTATTGTGCCTGGGTTTTTGATAATTAAATGGAAATATAAATGCCCATCGATGTGCCTTGTAGAAGAAAATGAAAATTGTAATTATTATTTGTCTATTCTGCTGTAATATATCACTTTGAATTAGGAGAAATGCAGTATTGACATTAGCTAATTTTTGAATTGTACACATTTAGATATTACAAATTTTAGCATTATTATGTATTCGATAATCTAGTTGTTTTACACAGGTGGTTTTATGCATGGATAGACAAATTTCAGATAATTGAGCACAATAGAATGTATGCAGAAGGCTGTAGGTATAAGTAATCATACAGTGTGTAGGCTAGCCTCTCTGTGTAGGCACTTGGCATTTAAAAACATATACAGCATTGCCAGGAGTGGTATTGAATGACAGTCTTTAAAACAGTAGTGAATGATTCAATTAAGCAGGACACAGTGTGTAGATTTTAAAGGCAATATTTTAAATTAGCTAACATTATCATCTGTGTCGAAACAATTTTGCAGCTAGAATTTGATAATTTTATGATTCACGCTGGTAGGAAAATTTTTCTCACTATTCGTTCGATAAGTTTTATTGAGTGATTATTATGTGCCAGGAACTATGCTTCTCATTAGAGATAAAGAATACGCCATAATTCTAGCCTTAATGACTTTACATTTATTACAGTGAAATAGATTGTAAAAATGTGTATGTACCATTATCTTTCAGGAAGTCTCCTAGGTGATTGGTTTTGTGGAAATTTTTTGTACTACTTTACTTCCTTGTCTGACTTTTTCTCCATCACTACTTTCTCTCACACTACGGGGAATATCTTGACAAGTATGTCCTTACAAAGTTTAGAAAATATTTTTAAAAAATTATTTTTTTCAATAAAAAGGTATTTGAGTTTAGGTAGAGATCTTGTTTTGTTTTGTTTTGTTTGGTTTGGTTTGGTTTGGTTTGTTTTTTTTTTCTGTACTCTATTGGATGTATATGGGTGAAACTTCGAAAAGGCCAGGCAGGCACTTTCAGCTCTACCCTGGGTTAATTGCTCTCTTGTGTCTCTGTTGGCAGTGGTCCTACCTCCTGCAGCACAGGCTGAAATTGTTTAATTTTCTCTTTTCCAGAAGAACAGAGGCCTCCTAGCAACCTGCTTGGCATACTCTCCACTCAATGTGCGCACAAAGCAGGAATCCACTTTAATATTGTCAGGGAGAGAGGAACTCAGTCATATGATGTATATCAGCCTTATTATTTCCTTCTTTGCATAACTTTTTGTTTCTTGGCTATAGTGTAGTTCTCCCACTGGATCCTCCAAAGGCCTCTTGTGTCTTTCATATTATCTTACTTCATACTTCCAGCTGCCATATTAAATCTCTAAATTTTAGACCTCTAGTAACAAATACATTTACAGAGCAGTACATTTCAAACTTTAGTGAGCATTAGAGTGATCCCGAGAGCTTTTGAAAGCATCAAGTCCTGAGTTTCCTCCCAGAGACTCAGAATATCAGGGTGAGAGAAGGGGGTTGAACTGGATTTCCAATTGCCACGCAGGTCATGCTTGTCAGTGGACCACACTTTCAGCAGCACTAAAGATCAATGATTAAGATGTTACAATAGAAATATTTGGTAGGCCCAGAAAGAAGTGATCAATTTGCTTAGTGCTTTCAGAAGTCAAAGAAGAACAACTGTGAGGGGAGGGGGATTGGCAAAGTAGATGAGGCGAAAGGGGTCAAATATGTAGTGACAGAAAGAAATCTAACTATGGGCGGTGAACACACAATGCAATATATGTGTATATATATGCCTTACTGTTAAATTGTATACCTTAAACTTACTGGATTTCTTTAACCAATGTTTAAATAAATAAATAAATAAAACATTAAAATATGTATTTAAAAAGAATAACTGCTTAAATTGAGTCATAAGCAGTGATGGCCTATTCTTCAGGCATGTGATATGGAAAAATGGACATGTCTCAGAAAATAACATTCTGATATGTTAGGCAGCATAAGCATGGGTATGAAAAGGTACCTTAAGGAAATGAAAAGAAGTTCACATGTCTGAAGGATAAAACATGAGAATAAGGTGGTGGGGAAAGGGAGAGATAAAGCCAGGTCAAAAGACAGGGGCCAGATTATGAATGATGTTCTGTTCTATTTTTAAATAGCTCTTTATGTAATATGTAGACAATAAAATAATATAAGCATAATTTTGAGAAAAATTAGTTGGCAGTAGTAGGCGAGGTGAATCAAGGTGATTCAAGATTAGATGTACAAAAAATGGAAGAAAATGCTTGCAGTAATCCTGGTGAATGATGAGGGCTTGAATTTGGGTATTAAGTAGCAGTGGATAGGAGAACCATTAAGGTGATTACATGCAGACAGTTTGGTGTAGAAAGTCTCCCTGGTCTTAAAAAATATTGACAAAATTGAGATGGCAAGATAATACTTGGAGAAATAACAGGTCTGATGGCAAGTGAGAAAGAAAGCTGAGCTGATGAGTTTTATTTCAGAGATGTGGAGATATGGGGTCTAGACCTTAGTAAAATAGTCTGAGCTGGAGATACGAATTCTGGAGTCATAATTCAGTCATGTGTAGATGTCTTTGGAATAACAGGATTAAATGAGATCACTCTAGGAGAACATAAAGAATAGGGTAGGTTCTTAGGAGAGAAAATCTAAGGTATATTAATAGTTACAAAGAATAGGTTGAGAAAGAAGATCTAGCCATGGATACCAAGAAGGTTTAATTAAAGAGATAATAGGAGAATTGAGGGAAAGGTATCAGATAAATCAAAGGAAGAGAAGCTCAAGGATATCAAAAACTTAAGATATGCAGATGGCTCAGACACCAAATACGTTGAGTATTGAAAGCAGTTTATTGGATTTGGCAATGAGAGAATCATTGGTGAATTTGGTGAGATATCTTTTATGAAAGTAATGAACACAGAAACCTTATTTGAGTAACTAAAAGACTTAATGAAAGTTTAGTTATTTGACAGAAAACAAACTTTTCTGTAGGAGAGTTTATTAGATAATAAAAGGCATCTTTTCTTGATTAAATATTACCTTGAATCAGCACAATAGCCTATAAGTTAATGCCAATAGATAACCAAGATTAGGGGCCAGTCAGAAGTCAACAAAAAGACCTTATGAGCTTGATGTAGGAGGCTCACAGGAAGAACTAAATCATGAAGGAGGATGGGATAGCTGTCAGGGAGATGGAGAAGAACCCCCAGTAAGCAATAACTACTTCTCAAGCCATTCTAAACACATCTAGCTAAAAATATGCAATCAAATCTTCTAAGAACTGTGTCTCAGAAGCCTGGTTTTTCAACCAAAACTTGGCAATTAGTAGTTGAAAACCATATTTATTGTCTAAAAACCACCCACGAGTACTTTGACATTTATTGTACATAAGAGAATATACAACCTTAATCTGAACCAAAAAGAAGGGAAAACAAAAGTCATTTGCAATAATTTCAATCAAGTTTCTCCAAACATCAGACTACTGAGTGACTATGTTAAATCCAATAAATAATATCTTGAGTAATAATTGTTCACTGTATTTTTTTAAATTTGTGTTCCTGATTTTATATACATGGACGTGTTTCGCTGTGAAGAAACCTGTGCTCCTAACTGCTTAGAATGACTTTACTTCACTATGCTTCCCATGTTAGAATATTTAAACTATTTTTTATAGTTGCTTTTTAAGATTTATTCTTTATGAAATATGATGGATAAGAAAATAACTTTTAAGGAGTGCCTTGACATACTGAATGAAGGTCTGAGAAATACATAATGGCAAATCTTCAAGAGAAATAGATTGATGACCTACTGGAAAAGTAGAGTGAAGAAAGTATATCCTTATTGAGGAATGTTATATCCTTATTGAGAATATGATTATTATATCCTTTTTGAGGAAGAAAGAGAATATGGAGAAATTAAAGCCTAACTAGCTTTAATTGTGCCATACCCTGTTTTAACAATTCATCACCTCCACCATTTTTTAAACTGAGTTTCTCAAATTACTAGTAAGTACTCTTTCACATGTTAATATATGTTCCTTAAAAAAAAGAAATGCTACCTAAAATAATACCAGTTAATTTGTTTGCTAGGGCTTCAGTAACAAAGTACCACAAACTAGGTGGCTTATACAACAGAAATTTACTTTCTTATATATCTGGAGGCTAGACATCTGAGATCAAGCGATGGCAGGGCTAACTCCTTCTGAGGCCTTTCTCCTCGACTTGTAGATAGTAGATAATCTTCTTTCCTTATGTGCTCACATCATTTTCCCTCCTTATGTCTCTGTGCCCAAATTTTCTCTTATTAAGGTATCAGTCATATTGAAAAAAGTTCATCCTACTGACCTCATTGTAACTTAATTAACTGTAAAGACTCTGCAAATATGGTCACATTTTGAGGTACCGAGTGTTAAGACTTTATTGTATAAATTTTTGAGGGGACGCAATTCATCTCATAACACCCATATTAAGTTTCTACTGCTGTATAACTGTATTACAACAAAGTTAGTGGCTTACAACAGTGAATCTGTTATCTCACAGTTTCTGTGGATCAGGTATCTGAGCATAGTTTAGCTGGGTCTCCTAAAAGACTACAAGCAAGATATCATTCAAGGCTGTGGTTTCCTCTCAAGGCTCTGCTGGGGGAGGATCTGCTTCTAAGCTTGTGTAGTGGTTATCAGAATTCAGTTCCTTGTGACCCATTGCACTGAGTGCCTCAGTTTCTTGCTTGTGATCTCCAAAAGCCACTTTCAGCATCTTGACACATGAGTCTCCTCAACATGGTCAACTTGCTCTGTCACAACCAGCAAGAGAGAATGTCTTCTAGCAAGATTGATATTACAGTCTTACATAAAGTAACCATGGAAGTGACATCCCATCACCTTTGCCATAATTTATTGGTTAGAAGCAAGTCACGTGCCCTGTGTACACTCAAGAGTAGGGGATTACACAAGGATTTGAATACTAGAAAGTAGGGATCATAGAGGCCACCTTAGATTCTTTCTACCATAATCCTCCCTTAGAAAGTTATAATGGTTTAAACACATTAAAAGCTTTGGGAACACCATATGGAAATACTCTGTTAGACTACTAGGATGAAGTATATTCCTTATCTCAGCATATAAGACTTTCACCACTTTGCTTCCAATCTACTTTACCAGGATGATGTTGTTATATAACCCTTATATAACATGTAACTCTGTATACTGTAAAGCTCACTCTTTCCTATATTTGCCCTAAATTTTCCATCTGGAACTTTACTAATTTTCCTTTCCTTTTTTTTTTTCACATTTTCAAAGCTTATTTCAAATTTCACTAGTTCCGTGAACATTTCATAAACATTTCCAGCTGGATTCACATATTCCTTTATTCATTTACTCAACAAATAAGTATTTGAGAATATGATAAGATGCTAGGCATAGAATTTATATCAATGAAGAAATCGGATATGGTCCTGTTCTCTTGAAATTTATTTTCTAAAAGAAGAGACAGGCAAGAAAAAAGAATCAGTTATAAAAGTGCAGATAGAAATATTTAGTATGCAGGAAAATAACAGGGTGCTCTTAGAAAGAAAAATAATAAGACCCTAATTTTGTTTGGGATTGTCATAAAAGCTGCAGAGAAAGTGACTCAAAGGTGAAGGAAAAGTAAGATGATGATTCTAGGCAAAGAAGAGCCTGTACAGAGTCCCTGTGTTGGATCAGAGTTTGGTATTCTGGGAAAGGAAGGATGATGTAGTTGAAATGCAATGAGCATGCAGTAAAAGTAAAGAGGTAAGTAGGGCCCAGATGGTTACAGGCCTTGAAGGCCACTTAACAGTTTTGTATTTATGTTAAGTGCAATGAGCAACCAGTAAAGAACTTTAAGAAGGAAAGCAACACTATTTGATTTATGGTTTTAAAATATCACTCATGTTCTTCATGAACGGATCGAATATGGATAAAGACACAAAGAGCAATTAACATAAAGCTTTTAGCGTATATCTAGAAATTAGTTAATGGTAGCATGGTCTAAACCAGAAGTCAGTAAACTATGGCTCCTGGATCCAAACTTACCTGTGACCTGCTTTGTATAGCCTATAAGCTAGAAATGTTTTTTGCATTAAAGGTTGTAAAAAATAAAGAAGAATATATGACAGAGATTACAAATACAGAGACCACGACACATAAAATATTTACAGAACAGCTTGCTGACTCTGGATCTAGACAAACAGTAATAGTTGATATGTAAAGAAGTAGATGGAATTGAGATATATCTGGATGCAGAGAATTTGGTAATGGATTAGATGTAAGAATGAAGAAGGAGATTTGAAGGAAAATATTTAAGTTCTGAGTTGAACAATAGAGTTGGTGGAAATGCCATTGTATAAAATGTAGGACTAAACGTGGAGTGATTTGTGAGGAGGGAAAATGAAGAGTTCTGTTTCAGATACAATATGTCCTATCTGGGTGCTCTACCACCATTGCTATATTTTGGAAAATTTTCTGCTTTATAACTTATGCCTTCCTGAGATAGAAGCAAAAAAATACCGTCCTTGGTTTTCTTTGCAACTTGATGTTATGTCCATAAATCACATAAGCTCAGGGAAGAGGTCATTTGGCTCTCAAGAATATATTTTCTAAGAGACTCTGTTACTTCCTCCCATGTATCAGATGTGGGAGAAGTGAATGCAAGATTATCTTCCTAATTAGAACATCAAGGTTGGTGGTCAGTTGTGGAAAACTTAAGTTTATGTCAGTCATGCACATAGTAGCTTCAGGAGTTTGATAACAGCAGCAGCTGCAGTGGTTTTCTCAATAGGCCAGTCCTACATTGTGGTTCTGATTATTTTCCCTAGAAATTTAGCCTTGAATCCGGTTTTCCAGCTCTTTCAACAATTCTATGAGCTTCTCAATATGCTTTATAAAATTCTTTTTGATTTTTCAACCAGTCAGTTTCTGTTGCTTGCAACTAAGAACCATGACTGATAAAGACATTTAATTTGATATGCCTGTGGGACATTCATGTGAAGACATTAAATAGAGAGTTAGCTCTATAAGTCTGAAGCTCAGAGGAGAAGTCTTGGCTGGAAAGAGAAATTTGGGAATTGTCTGACTATAAATGTTATTTAAAACTACAGGAATGGATAAGATTGTTTAGTAATGGAGTGTAAAGTGGGGACTTAGGACTAAAAATGGAACAAATTAAACATATAGAAGTTGGGTTGAAAAAAAGCTTAATTTTCGTTTTTCTAAAGTCCCAGAGCATTTCATGCCTACAATAGTTAGTACATTCTGCTTCATATTATAGCTATTTGTCTACCAGTATGAAAATAATTTACTTGATTTTAGTTCCTTGAGGTAAATGGCTGTATAGTTTTCTTCATCATATTACCTCTAGTAGAAGACACATTGCTTTATGTAGAATAGGCATTCAGTATGTATTTTCACTTGAAATTCATTTTTCAATTTTAGTTAACATCCCCTTAGGTTTAAAATATATATATATATATATATATATATATAGGCACAAACTAATTTTGAAGCAATTGCTTTCTATATTGTGTGGGTTGTCTTTGGTCTGTTGGCAAGAAATATATAAAATCATTGTTTTGTTGTTCCCTGTAGGCATTTTCTCCACCATAGGGTGGACAATTATTGAACTTTCTTTCTTTCTTTCTTTTTTTTTCTTTTTTCTTTTTTTTGTAATGCTCTTTAGAAGGCTTAATTGGGAAACCATTCATTCACTTTATTTATATATATATATATATATAGTTGCCTCTGGTTTCTTTGAGAAAGATGCCAGAAATCAGGTTTCCAAGGCATAAAATGTCTTTTAAACTGATGATTGGTTAGATAGTTCAATTATTCTTACCTCTATTTTAGAAAGGCACATTAATTAAGGCTAATGTCATTTATATTTATTTAAAATTCCTACTAAAATTCACATTTTTTGCTGTATAATAGGTTAATGTACTTAGATGTAATATTGGAAAAATTGAATTCTTATATTTAGATCACTTAGTATTTGCATATGTCAGACAGCTGTCTTAAATACTAACTTATTTAAAATCAATTATATAACTACTATGAGCTAGGCATTGTGCAGTTTTAGGAATACAAAGATAAAGAAAAGAAGGCCTGCAAAGAATTCAGTCAATGTAAATAACACTGGACTGTGTTTGATTTCTTTGACTTACTCTGCTATTACCTTCAATAGTTCTTTTAATGAAATATATTTTTAAAGGCTCAATTGTGTACCCTTTGTTTTCTGTGAATTTATATGTGGAACAAAAGCATTTCCTAACTTTCATGAAACCCTATCTTATTCTACTAAAAAGTAATTTTCAGCTGAGCATTATAAGGATACTGTAAAATAGGCAGTTCACTTTAAACACCCAAAGTTTCTCGCTATTCCTAGTGCCTTACCTTCTTCACAGATTTTTAAACATTTGACTCTTTATGGATACTCTTCAATCAAATTGAGGAATTGGGCTAAGTCATTGTCTGGTAAATCCTTTTGTCCCTCTATGTTTACAGGTTGTCAAAGGACTTTCATATTCATTGTTTCATGTGATACTGGTAAACATGTAAAATTTAGGCCAGGTAGATAATATTGTCCCAATTAGCAGTCTCAACAGAATGTGGCTAGTAACTTGCTTTGCTGGGAATGTGATCTTAAGATTTTCATACCTTATCATTGTCATCCTACATTCTATAAACTAAATAAAATAAAATAAATGTGCCAAGGGAACAATAGCTATTGATAACTTTAGCTGTGATGTACAAACCAGAGATTGTGGGTTAGGATATTACTTTAAAATTTTAGAGTTTCTCAACACAAAATTCAGATCATTGAATGTAGACTTATTATACTTATTATAATTATTTTTTCAAATGGTACACATATTGTAAGTTATGATTCGATCAAACATATAAAGGAATAAAAGTCAATATAGAGACTGAGAGGTACTGGAGACTGATTCAAATAACACATTTGTAAAGAGGTATCCTCTGATCTAGGAGTGATATAACTATGCAAACAGTATTTTTCTTGTATGTCTAATTATAGAATCATATAAGGTAAAACATAGATCAGATAAGTGATTTGTCTGCTTAAAATCATTAGAAGGCTCCCATTACCTTTTTAGATTTTCCCAATATACTTAAAGATTTTGCAGAGTGTCTTTGAATCAATACTTGTGATTGACTATGGTGAGGATATGTGCAGTGGGGAAGAGAGTGGCCTCCTCTCTAAGTGTGACATGTCACATCCTCTATTGAGAATCACTGGTCTGCCAGTCATTTAAGCCTCCAAACAGAGCTGTCCTGACTGATATCCCTTTCCCACACTGGTCACTTAAACCTCATGTTCTGCTTTTCTCCTTTAAGATACTTATCTTTTAGCTACACCTGACTGATTGCTCTTTCCTGAATTTATAGCTCAGATGAACATCAGCCACTTCTGTTTCAAGACTCAACTGTTACTTCCTGGGTGAAGTCTTTCCGAATTTCTTTTTCCCAGAAGATTGAAAATTTATATCTCCTCTTCTTGTATCCCTAAAATCTTACATAATGCCTAAAAACAGATTTACCTGTAAATATTCCACGAATGAATGAATGAATGAATGAATGAATGAATGTCTTTGACATCAGATTGCTGGTTAATATCTGCTGCAAGAAAATTATTTAGGGGGTTCACTGATTTTGTCCCTGTTTATACCTCTCATTGCTAGAGTATGAAATTCTAGCTTGATGGCAGACCATGAAAGTTGTAGGTATATTAAATAAATTCTTATTTTAAAAATCTTGTATTTTATACCAGATTGCCAAAACCATGAAATAACCTTGTGATAGGGGGTGTGGGAATGTGCTTGTTTAACATTTTTTTTTTCCTGAATGAATAAACATTTTCTAATCTCTATACTCTATTTAAAAGGTAACGATTCATTGCTTGGAAGTTTCTCTTGCTTATGTGTTCTAACGGCTAACATTCCACTTCAAAGAATAGTATGGACCACATTATTACTGTCTATTCAGTAGCTGCTCAGGAGGACCATTTACCATATGTAAATCCACATCTTGTCTTCTGGGTTCAAAACACAATTAACTTCTTGCTCTTTGGGGGAGAGCAGCTAAATAAATAAATAAATGAATGAATAAACAAACAAACAAATAAATAAATATTAAATTTGTTTCCTATGTAATTATGCTACCCAAAGAGTCAAACTACTCTCAACGTTTGCATATAGGTCAACTGGAATAATTATTAATAATAATGCTTGATAGTATATATTTTAATGTTTTTCTCTCAGGAAATCAAATTGCTTTATACACAATATCTCATTAATCTACTCAAATTTTGTGAAATAAAGAGTTGACTCTTTTTATGCTTATATTAAAGTATTATTCCTGCTCTCAGATGTAGCAACTCAAGTTCAAAGAGGTTAAGCAACTTGCCCAAGGTCATGTACTATGTCAAGTGCTCATTTAGATTTTTTTTATTCTCAACTCCTGTACCTTCAGAAACAGTCCCTTCAGGCTTCATTGCATAGTATAGTGACCTATATCAGGGTTGAATTTTATTAAATAACACAAGGTTAAGCCCTTTACAAAAGAGGCCCTGAGTCAACAGGGATGCATTGCATCTCTGTTTTGTCCAAGGTCTTCTCCATATGAATGAACTGCCAGAATAATTTTATAGTTTATTGTTCTTTCAAATTTACAAACGCATTCCCCCTATTTTCTGGCGAATGGTGAACATACAAATTTTGCGAAGCCATTGCAATGAGAAAAAAACAAGAATCTACTGTCAGCAGAATTATTTTTTTTTCCTAACTGCATTATTATACTACCCCAACGCTCTGCAACTTTGATGCTAAAAATGTAAATGAAAGGGAACACAGTCTAAGCTGCTTGGATCTTCTAAATCAATAGCAAACATTATTTGAATATTACATTGAACAGCTGTAATACTAGTGTAACTTTTCAGCCCTGGGGCTGCAGCCATTAAGCCTAAAGAATGACAGTTCTAAGCCAAAACAGTATTTTGAAAGGCATTTCACTATCTGCTTCAAATAGTATTTCTACTCTAATGAAATTTAATATAAATTGATGAAAGAATTAAGCTCTCATCTATATTGGAGAAGCCAAGGACAGGCATATTGTTGGGATACTTTTGTTTTCTTTTGTACCAAAAAATTGATATTTAGCTGCAGGCAAGTTAAAAACAACACGATTCCAGAATATTTTAGGGAGAATAAGGCAACATTGCTTGAATGTGGCTTCAGCCAAAGGTTAGGTAAAATATAATAGGGACGAGCTTCACAACATGGAGTCTGTTTCTCAGTATTCTAACTCTACAGGAAAGCTTCCTGAAATCTCTCATTCTGCTCCGAGCAATCTTTGACTCTTTGGGTAATTAATTCTTTTCACTGAAATATGCTGTTCAAGCCCTGCTATATATTTTTGCCTACATCTAAAACTCCTGGAGAGTAACAGAGAATAAGGCACTGTCCCAATGGTGAGAATCACTCTTTAAAGATAAATATCTCCTCTATTTTATGTTTTGTTTAAATTGGAAAAGAACAATCCAACAAAGCCTGCACAGTGTCAGTGTTTAAGATCGAGTTGTTATGCTATTTACAAAAAAAGAGAAGAAAAAGGTGAAGAAAGAAAAGACCATGCACAGCAGAAACCATGAACCTTATTATGTGACTGCCTCCTATTTTACCAACTGATTTAAGATCTTTTTAAAAGCATGTATTTTTAGAACTTGGAAGCTCAACACAAATTGTAAGTAGATTGTAATGAATTCCTGAAATATGAAATCTTTAATGGAAATATCATCCGATTCTAAAATCCTACATCATAAGTATTTATTTTTTAACACATGATATGCTTTCAAAAAAAATCTAGGGCTTATAGAAGAGGATATGAAAATACAAATTATGACATATTAAGATTTTATTAGTAGACCATTTTCATTTATAGTCTCCATATTTTTCTGATTCCTCTCCAGTTTTTTCTGTAATTATATTCCATAAGTGCCTTAAAAGTTACCATTAGATATGTCTCCTTTTTTTTGTTTGTTTCTTAAATTTCATCTTTCTATTACCTAAGGATTTTCAGACTAACTTTATGTACTTTAATTTTAATAAATGGAAATGACTTCTGGAATAGGTAGAGCTGGCTGTTAATCAGAAGTTTGTTTTAAACTATAGTGCTTACGAGTACTGCTAGCTTTGTGGTCATGGGTAAACTACCAAACCACTCTGCGCCTCAGTTTTCTCATTTGTAGGATGGAGAAAATAGCAGTACTTATCTCACAGACATATTGTGCAAATGAAATGAATTCATCTGATGCACGTGCTCCTTGTTTGACATATTACAAACACCATGTGCGTTAATTTTTATTTGTAGCATTATCGTCAGCATATTTCAGCCTTTCTCTTTTGTAATTAGCCTCTTTTGTTTCTTTATTTTAGACTTTTATTTTTTAAACAATTTACCTAATTCTTTAAATGAATGTTTTTGTAATAGAATGATCACTGGATTGGAATTCAGGAAAACCATGTTCCTTGTACTAGTTCTGAATGCGTCTCTTGCTTGTTAAAGTTGCTTGGGAATTTCACTTTGTCACTTTAGGTTTTAAATTTCCTTATTTAAAAAAATTGTGCTAAATTAAATTAATATTTTCACAGTATTTAAAAATCAACCCATAAGTGTAAAAAACAAATAAAGGGCCAACATAGTCAGTGGTTAAATCTTTATTATATCAAGGGAGCACATTATAAAAAAAAAAAAAAGTACACTATCACTAGGATTTCATTAAAGAACTTTTTTCCACCACAAAAAGGGAAGAAACACATACTCTTAAAATAGTCTTTGTTATTAAATAAATTTAACTTTATGAAAAACTCATGTGACAGAATAATAAAATAGAAATATTTCAGTATTAGTTTCAGCTGAGGGTTCAAGACAGTCATTGCCACATTATAAGCTGAGTTATGAGACCACCACGAAAGATTTGCAAAGAAAATTATGGAGTCCAATTTTGTGACTCTAAATATTCTCAGCCACTTTGCAAGTTTGAAAGTATTAAAATTAGAGATAAGAAGGGATTTTTGGAAAAAGGTATGCTGTAAAGTCCCATTCTACCTCCTTATGGGGAATTTTTGGGAATATAAGGTGTCTGACTCCTATTTCAAACACTGGGGAAAAGTATTCAACTGAAACACTTAGAGTATGAAATGTGTAACCTGGAGCTTGAGAGACATAATCTACTGCCAACTATGGATGTCTAAGACATCAAAAGAACAGGAGAACAAGCCAAAGATGCTTTAGCTAGGCAACATGCATCCTACAGGGAGTAAATAAATTGCAAAGCTTTCCCATGGACCAGATACAGGCTATGTAAGGTTGCTCCAGCATAGATGCAAAAGAGAGCAAACAACAGGGCCATCTTAAGTCCTATCCAGGAGCCGGCTTATGGTTTCAACATCATGTTGTGAGGTAAGGTGCTGAGGAAAGACCTAAAGTAAAGAGTAGAAACTTTACATTTGCCCTCACCCAGAGAACTGCAGGTAAAAATTCATTAGGGATGGGAAAGTTTTAGCTAATTTTGACTATTCCCCATTTTGTAAAGAGGTCAATTTAAACATCTGACTGGTCCACAGGGCATGACTCCAATCATAGATCATGGCAGATTTAATGAGAAAGAACTTTTCTTCCGTTTCCTCTTTCCTTCTCCTCCCCATGGGAGTTAGAAAATATCAATGAACAAAATGGGGGAAAAAAGAAACAAGTTAGGGATGGGAAAATACAATGTCAGTTACACTCTAATCTCTCAGTGCAGGTGCTTACATGAGTCAGGCCCAAGCTGGCAAGGAGCAGAGAAACTCTCTTTGAATAACATGTAAAGTTTTTATCTTCATAGCTATAGATAAAATTAATTTTTGAACAGATTGTTTCTCTAACTAAGCGTAAGTAGAAAATCATTAGACTTACCCTAAATTTTACCCATGGGCAAGGAAAGAACAAGGCCTAAAGTGTAAATCTTAATAAGAAAAAAAGGGTTGAAAATAAAGTGGCTTAATATATCAAATAATTGATGCATTTCAGTAGAACTCTTGCACTCACTGAAATGTTCTCATTGGTTGTTTTTTTTTTAATTTTTTTTTTTAGATTTTGCTGCCAGCTCTCATGGTTGACGTTAGTGAACTAGGGAACCAGTAGGCTAGATAAGACCTAATCCACTTTGTTATCTTTGCCAGACATAGATATAGGAGAAATTGAAGAATACACATTTCTAAATTTTAATTTATCTTCTGAGACTATGCTATCATTGTTTAGCATCTTATTAAATAGCAAAATAGTAACAATAAAAATACTTTCTATTGAGAAAAATAAGTAAAAAAAAGTCATTTAATTTTTACATCAACATATAAATGCATGTAATGTAGCTAGAATATTAAAAAGCATTTCATAAAATTCTCTTTGGTGCTTATCTGCAAGGACTCCTAAAACTGGAGATGTCATCAAATATATAATTTTAATTTTGCACGACAAGAGAGAAGATAGTTTGGAGTAAGGAAGTCATGCTTACCCCTGACGGTTTCTATGGTTAGGTTAGCCTGAGAATTAGCAAAAGAAACTAGCATCAGTTAAATGACACTGTGTCTCAGGAGGTATGCTAAGTGCTTTACATATAAAACTTTAGGTAATACAAGGGACTCTGGTAATGGGAATTCTTAACCTTAATAAAACAAACGAGAAATTGACACTAATGTATTTAAGTAATCATTCCCAAGGTCGTAGAGTTACTGAGTGGCAGAACTAGAATTTTAAATCAAGTTTAACCTACCTCAAATCCACTCCTTTTCCACTATACCCATGAAAACTCCCACATATTTTTTATATATAAAAGTTTAAATTGGGCATGTTGGAAAGGTTTTTCATTATACAATCTGTTTCATCCAACTGAAGTACTGATTTTATGACATTTTTTTCTAGTCCTCTGACCTCCAGTTTTAAACCTTCTAGAGATCCAATCCTTAATACTTACTAGCAGGTATTTAAACAATAATTTAGTATATCTATGTTTGGACTAATTTATTAGATTATTTACTTCTTAAGACAGTGACTGCCTCATTCACTTTGTGTCCCAGGGCCTACCACTGTGCCTAGAACCTAGTAAGTGCTCTATAAATATTTGTTAATTTTATAAGTAAATGATAGTAAATAGTGCCTTCTTTCTGTTAAACAAAAAACTTTGAGACCGAAATTTCTCAAAAAAAAAGAAAGAAAGAAAAAGAAAAAGAAAGGGTTTATTGAGCCATATGCTAGCAGAGAAAGGACCAGATCCTGAGGCATGCAGTCTAAACCACCAGCAGCAGGTCTAAATGGAGAAGACATGTCTGTCATCCTGGGGTTGAAAGGGCTCTTTTATACAATGAGTTTAGGGAAGAGAGATGGAAGTTGTTTGGGAAGAATTTACATTGGCTATAGATAAGGGGGTGGGGGCGAGGCAAGAAAAGATAAAGAGAGGAAAGTTCTGGGATAGGTGAATAGTCTATAAGAATAGTCTATACTTGATGCTTCTGAATTGGTGGTGAGCAACGGTCTAGAAAGTTCATGCAAGATGCAGAGGCCTCTGGTAGCCAGCTATTCTTTCCAGATAAAAGCAGAAATGGCTGCCTGGAAGTTAATTCAAAGTTTCAAAGTACGTTCAGGAATGCAGGCAGTTTTTTTGTTTTGTTTTGGCCCGTGGCTGCTAACTGATTAACTTCCCTTGTCTCTTCCTCCAACCCTCTGAACTGTTGTAATTGAATTTAGGACATCTCAGAATGTTTCTCTTGTTAGTTCATTTATTCATTTAACACATATGCATTAAGTACCTGTTAAGTTCCAAACACTGGTCATTCCATTAATAGAAAGCAAGCAGGAGATGGTTCCTGCCAAATTTTGCAGTCTAATGAGGAAAACTTAGAGTAAGCAAAAACAGTAAAGAATGTTAAGTGCTCACAGTGGAGAAATTTGGGGTGCTGTGGAAGCACAGAGCAGGAGTCTCTAGCATGGTCTTGGGTGCTTGTCAGTGGGGAGAGTGGGATTAGGTCAGAGTTGTTTTCTTGTACTTTGCATTTAAGTTTTGCATGTGGTATGGGATAAAGTAGTATTATCGCTCTGCCATTTCTTAAAAGGGAGAAGCCAAAAAATAAAAAATAAAATAAAAAATAAATAACAATGAAAATGGAACCAATATCACCCAAGATTCATCAAGAACCAGAAAGAAAAGGAGATGGTTGTAGAAATAGTTATAGTTTAAGTGCTCAGTCCATCAAGGAAATTCCTGCTTAAAAGACATGACCCAGGTTCCAGAAAATATCCTACACTCAAGAGGACTTATGTGCCTTTCCTATATCCTGTTCTTTCATGCCTTTCCACCTTTGCTGGCTCGTTACTTTTGTCAGGAATGACCCCCCCCTCTTTTATGTCTTAACTCAAGCCTGTGTCCTCTGTGAAATCAATCTTCTCTGACTTCTCTAGAAAGAGCTATTGATTCTTTCATGAACCTACTATATCTTGTATCTTCATTTTAGCATCTAATACATTGAACTAAAATTGTTGGTTTGCATTTCTCTTTCATTATAAGAATTTTGCTTCTCAAAGATAGCAGTCATTTTCTTTTCCATATTTGTTTCCCCAATACCTAGCACAGTGCTTATATTATAGTAATTTGTATATTAAATGTCTGTTCAATTTTTTCAATGTAAAATATCCCTACGAAAGTTGAAATTTTGTATTGCCTAGCCAAATATTCTACTTACATGGAATCAGACATGGGGATATTTGAGTTATGAAATTTTCCACATTTTTATCTGGCTATTTGGGACCATGCATATAAAATTTTCTTTTAAATTAATTTTTGAAAAATTATAGCATATTCAAAAATGAATAATATGGGTTTTTGATTTAGACTACCAGAATCTGAGTCTCAGCTTTGTTCTTTGTAGACATCATAGTTTCAACTTCTCTCTGCCATGGTTTCTTCATCTGTAAAGTAGATATAAAAATTGTACCTAATAGGGTGGTGGAGATTAAATGGTAGGAAGATAATACATAGAAAATGCTTTGTGTAGTCCTGGAAATAGAGTACAAGTTTAAAAACACTCAATGAGTGAAAATTATTCCCATTTTGTAGCTTACCATGACAATTTTTATGGACTGGATTCTCTGAAAGTAGAGACTAAACTGGAGTTTGGAGGGAGGTGGATTCCCATCTGTAAAGGGAAGGAAGAAGAAGCAGTTTGAGACAGAGCTACAGCAAGTTACAGTGCAGACCAACAAAGTCTCTCCGGCCTTGGAGGGGAGCTTGGAAGTGAATATTGTGAGGCAGTGTCTGCCTCTGGGCAGAACTGGTGGGCCCTTATATCTCACCTCAGTAGTACCAGATGCTGCTTGCCCTGACAAAAAGGCAGGACCTCGGGCAAGGTGTCTTTCTGCAAGAGACCCCGAACTTGCTGACACCTAGATGTTTTCTGCCTCCCTCATTCCTCACAGCCCTTCAAAGAAGGATGTGAGAAGTCAGTAGTAGAAGATCTCTGCATTTACTGGATGACCCTACATGCTATAATGTAAATGAAAGATACATTGCATTTAAACAACGAATTTCAGAATTCTTTCAATTTGTCGACATAATATTTCAATCCTTTCATCATTTTCCTTTTGTTTTGTTGGTATTTCTTTTTCTATCTACAGAGATATCTTTATAAAATATTTTCTCTTACTCTTACAAAAATAATCATGAAGAAAAATCTAAACAAGAATGTTTTCTGTATCTGTCACTATCTGTGATGACATATGAAATATTTTCAGTGAACAAAACATCAAGCAAAAACTAGCATTTTATTTCACTAATTTCGCTTCCCTCCATTATTTTTCTTTCCTTCATTTTTGTTTTTTTTCTCTCCTTCCTCCCTCCCTCCCTTCTCTCTCTTCTGTTATAATTATATTTTGACTAGTTTTTGAGTTCTACACATTTTTTTTCTGTTTATTTTCTCACAGAAACAAATATTAAAATGCCTCATTGTGGTCGCTGAGTTATGTTGACTCTCAGTAAAATTGTACTTGTGTTTCAATTTTCTTCATTTACTATTAAAGTTTGTCATTGTCCTGCTTCAAGTGACCTTGGGGCTTTTAGTAACTGAATTTGTTTCAAGATTCCTTTCAACAGCAGCAGTGATTTCTTTTTCTTTCTTTTTTTTTTTTTTTGGCACAAAAATAAACAAAAGGAAAACTATGTACAAATAAATCAACAGACAGATTTTGGAGACCAAATCCTTTTATATGCTGCATTGGTGTTTTGGGAAGTTTAGAGTAAATTATTCAAGGTTGCTTTCTGGTAGGATCTAACATTTTTTAAAATGTTGTCAAGCTTTTTTGGTAAATTTTTCTATAAACGGTTTCCAAAAAAGCATTACCATATTTTTAAAGGTTCCGTGTAGATGTATGATTTTGATTGCATTGCAAAGATTAGATCTATAAACTATTTTTTAGGGTAGAAATATCATGAGAGAGATTATATTACCCCCAGAGGCTATTTAAAAAAATATATTTGCAAGTTGAAAGTAAATTGTAAGCACATCCTTACTTTGATTTCAGCATTCTTCACTGAAAACATAGTGTTTAGGATATTTCTTTTGCAAATAGGAAATATGGGCTCAAGTTATAAATATTTTCTTTAAAACTTAAATCATAGAGATTTTTAAAAAATCAGAAAGAAATGTATAAAACCTCTTTCTCCCAAGAGTTGCAAAAAATTACTCCTTGAAACATTAGACTGCAAGAAACATTTGCATTTAGTAAATTGCATTATTTATAAATGTAGAACTGCAACCCCTCATCCCTGTCTAGTAGTTTATTTTAAATCGATAAGATTTACAAAACAAAAGTAAGAGAAACATGTGTTGAGCAATAAATAAACACTGCTAGTGAGCTTCTGTATTCTTTTAGCATTACACTATTTTCATCATTTTTGACACAAAGATGTGTTTTGCAGGGAGGAAAAAGAACATTTTGTAATAACTAGTTAAGCAGGGGATGAAAAACCGGTAACAAAAGGAAGGAAAATGGTTTTGATTTTATTATGCTTAAGGTCATATACAGGTCATGTTTAACACAGATTCCATTTTCATATATTTTAGTAAAATCTGTATAGGAAATTTAAGTAACAGCTGCGGAAAGGATTTGATCTAAAGAAGCAAAACTAGTGTCACTTTAAAATTAACCTTCTAGTGATAAGCAAACAGAAGAAAAAAAGAATATCTTCTCCCAATCAGAAGGCAGAAATATTTTCTCCCTATCTACTGATGTAAAGAAATATTTGCTAATGGTGGCCTTGTTAACAACATGGCCTGGGTTTGGCATTACAACAAGGATAGTAAATTAAATGCCAATACATGTATTTTATTTAGAACATTCAGTGCAATCAGAGAGAAAGAGTTAAGTGTCAGGTTGCCTTGTCCTTGTAATTTTTAAAAATAGTGTGGCAGAAATTGAAGTTGTATTGATAACTACCATTTTTTCTTTCCTTTCATACTTTCCCAGAATGATGGCATCTACTTCTATATACTTTTGCAGTCATTCTTAGAATAGACTGCTGGTCTGGGTCTTCCCTATAACACTGTCTCCTGTGTTTATGCTCTTTTAAAAAACACATTACATCTCTTTCTATAATATCTTTGAATGCCAGGAAGAGTATATAATTGTAACTTCAAGCACAGTTTCAAACTTTAAAGATGAAATCACTCACGTTTCATTTAGACATAGCATTAAGAATCAGCTCCCCTCCATCCCCAAGGGTGATATTCTCCTTATTTTTCTTATTTACATGGCTATTTTCCTTTGCATTGTATGCAATGTAAAATAGTTCAGAAAAGGTCCTGAGTGAACAGCAGAATGTCTGCAGCCCAACTGCATGAGTTAGTATGTAATAATTGGCCTGAATATGACGATAGGGCATTATGAGACTTGTTAAGGTTTGTGTCAGGTCCCTGCAATAATTATTGAAGGCCTAATTCAGACCAGCTTTCCTCAACAAAATTAAATAAAAGAGGTACTGGATACACCATGCATCAGAGGGATTAGACAATTCTCTTTGCACAGCAGTGACCTTTGTATCCCCTCTATTAATGAGTGGGAAAGGTTTAACTGCACTGCACATGCCCTTGTATTTTCCGGTCATTATTTAAAACATGTCAAAATGAGTTCAGTAACTCTTCAGTCATTTTTGACTTCACCTGTTCTTCAATCAAGTATTTCAAGCTCCACCTTTTCTTTCTTCCTTTCCTTTTTAAAAATGAAACCCAGAGCTACTTGGAGTTTTTATCTTGCATAATTCTGTACAAGGCTTAGAACTGCATATCACTTGAAGTTTTGTAAAATAACGGTACTGCTTGTCAACTAGGAAGGGAATATATTCACTGATACTTGCCATGGAGGTCATACTGTGTCTAATATTTTGTGATTTAATTGCCCGCTGAACGCAGGATTGAATCTGTTAGAAAAAAGACGGATGTAAACTTGATGAGGTAGTCTTTTACCCTCCACATCATATTTCACTTAAGTGGTAGTCAACATGAAGCCCTAATTGGCAGTCAAATCAGAACTTTGTTGACTGCAGCTAAAGGCATATTTCCTAATTGTATAATTCACATAACTTCATGCAGTATTCAAGGAATGAATGCACTTCCTAAGATGGAATCACTGAGCATAAATCAATGTCTATTTATTTCAGTCTTGAAAAGTACATGTATTCTTTGGCTTGTGACTTCATGGGTCAGTTAATTATTAGATTTCAGAGTTAATTAGGTTAATGGATATATAAGTATTATAACAGATATGGAACCAGTTATTTTACTATTTCATAAATGTGGCTGCTTTTTGGGTTGTTTTCCAAAGTTATAAATATTTTTTTAAAAGTTTCTTTGCAGAAATCTAAGTTTTTCTTCTTTTTTTCTTGTTTTTAATTTGTTAACATCATTTGTACTAAAGAACATTAAAGATTTACTAATATACTTATTTTTGAAATTTTTTACTGAGAGCAATATATTTTTAAGTTCTTAAACCTTCTTTGAATAGATTAATTCACATAATGTTCACAGAATTGTTGTATATCATCTAATTGAACTGCTTGCTCAAAAGAATCTCCCTCATAGCATCCTTATTGCTTACTTAATCTCAACCTCCTAGTAGATAGGAATCACTTTCTTTGTACAGCCTGTTATATTTATTGTCATCTCTAAAAGTTTTATAGTTCTTTATATTAAGTCAATGTCTGCCTCTCTGCATCTTCTCTCCACTGGTATAATTCTGTCATTGAAAATCTCAGAGACTAAATCTAATATCTTTCAAATGACAACCATTTGAATACTTCTAGTCAGATGTCATGTTCTATCTTTGGTTCTTCAAACTAAACAACCCCAGTTTCTTTAGCTGACCTATAGAAGACATATGTTTATATAGCCCTCATGATGCTGGCTACTCTTTCTTGGAAAATTTCCAGTTCTGTTTAAAGGTTTTAAGACAGAACAACCCACTCCAAGGGTAGTATGACTAAGCTATAGTACACTGAGTCTGAAATATTATAATATGCCTATGATAGTTCAACTAATTTAAGCTATTTCATATTAGTTGGTTTAGAAATTTAATGCATAATTGGTCAATTCTAAGGTAAAAATATGCACTTCAAGATATTTCTCCTCTAATTTGCTGATACTGCTGTTAAAAATTGAGGACTAATTTGTTCATAGAAATTTCAAATGCTAATTATAACCTACTGAGATATTTAATATCATGATCCTGCCATACAACTTATAGCCCTCTATTTCAACTTTATGTTATTTATAAATTTGACAAAAAATTCTTTTGTCTTTAACCACACATTATGTGTATATTTATATGTGTATATATGTAATATATACACAAATATACATAGACAGTTTGTATAAATAAAAGTGCTGTGTGAAATACTATAAGGAAATGAAGACTAATAAGCTATATCTCCCTCCCCTTCTCATCCCTCCAGATACTCACTAATGCAATATTTGTCTTATACACAGGAATTCTTGTAAAACACAAATGGAAATACAATATGTGATAAGAATTATAAGCATGGTGAAAACTCATAGGAAAAGGAAAGGGACAGATTTTCTAAAGCTTCTGAAATGTTTTACCTCATTTAATACAGAAACTTTTGAAAGAAGGGGTTATTATTCCTATTTTACAAACATGAAAAAATAAGGCCAAGAGAGTTCAGTGGCTTGCTAGTAATTGCATAGTTATTTAAATAGTGAATATGGAATTAAAGCAGTGTTGTTCAAAGCTCATGCTTTGTGTATTGCACAGAGGCTATATAGATGAGTGTTGTAACAATCAGTATGATTTTGAGAAATAAGAATGAGGAAGAAGACACTCAAGACAAAGAAGATGGTAAAACCAAAAGAATAAAAGTATATGTTCTAGCAAAGCAATGGTGAAGTGTTTAAATATAAGGGGGAAAGTGGGTGATAAGATTAGAAAGAGAGTTTGTTTTCATCTAGAATAAGGATCAGCAATCTACACATAGGATTGCTTCTGAGGAATTTTCTGGAAGTTAGGGTCCAAAAGAACTATGTTAGAAATTCTTATATTAAATGATTAAAATGTTAAACGGACTCACTAATGGTTAACTAGTATGGTGGCAGTCCACTAGAGACCTCCTTTAAGTTGGCACTAAAGAAGCTACTTTATCAGCTATCTGTATATACATAGTTTGTGGGAAGAAAGATTTACTGAGTTTCTCTTGCCTGACATGTTTTATGTTTTTCTCTGAGGAAAAAAATAGATCAGAAGAACACATTCTAGTAAAGAGGGAAAAAGTGGGGGAAATTTTGCTAATTTAAATACAATGTGGTATCCATTACAAAATGTTTTTGTATGGATGCTAGGAGAAGGGCTAAATTCAGTTACATGTGAACAGTGTTTTCAACAGAAAATTGTCTGGAAGAAAAAGTTCAATAATCCATTAATAGTGAACAACAGGAGCAAAAACACATGGTGGTGAAAGAGTGTGCTGTAATATGGTATTGCTTGAACATGAATTATGAAGGGAAAGGAAGGGAGGAGAAGCAAGAGTCTGAAAAGCCAAGCAGAGGTCAAATCTCAGAAGGCCTGTATGCCCTGCTTCAGAATGTTTTCCCTTGCTGTTACTGTGGGAGGGAAGAGTGTTAAATAGGGGAACAACTTGTATTGTTATCACTTAATACCACAGTGTTAATGTTGGATGGGAGCGGGGGAGTAGAGAATGACAAACTAGTGAATGTACTCCGATTAGACTTATTTGCTTATAAAAAACAAAGTCTATTTTAGATAATGGGGGCTTTTACATGGCTACACATGTAATAACAGGAACTGTAGTCGATACTTTGGTAGACCTTAGTGTCAAGAATTCATAGAAATGCTTCACTAATAATGTAACTCGACTTTTCTGCAATGTGTTATTCAATATGCATTGTGGTATGTCTAATCTTGCCTCCAGAGATTTCATCACCATCTACTTTCTTTAATCGTCTACTTTCTTTATTCTTTGCCTCATGCTCTCTCCATACCTGTAACATTGGCCTACTCATAACTTAAGTAACAATTCATCATGTCCTTTTAGGATGTTTTTATATTGGTAATCTTTTAGTTTCTGTCCTTTTAGCTTACTGACTGGTTCTCTTCATATTCTATAATTCCTTTATATTGGTAATTTGGAGGACCCAGTTTGAATATAGCTTTTCACATTAGACACCCTCATGTGCCTTTTGTCCTTATGTTGTATACTCCTACCAAGCCAAATCAATTATACCCAGAGAAAATAGAGTTAGATACATGACTACATAGAGCTGCCCCTATATAAGGACAGTTTCCCTTAGAAAAAGTGATGATATCATAAATATAATAAATTTACCTTTGGCAGGTATTGTGATTAGTGTAATTTTGGAATGTAATACAGTAAAGACAATATTGGAGAAGTGGCAATGGAGAGATAGTCGAGAATTATTTAGGAAATAAACCTCTAAGTCTTTAATTAGTTTGCTGATGAGAGAAAAAGAGAAATCAACAAAAACCCCAGTAATTCTGAATGTGCTGATTTATTTGATGGTAGGCAAACAATTGACATTGCAAAGGATGGAAGAAAACCATTTTTATGTGAGCAGAGAGAAAATCATGGGTAGAATCTTGAACACATTAAACTTTTGTTGTCTGTGGGTCATCCAGATAGATGAAGTTAAAATTTTCCCATGAAGCCACTCAGAGAGAGAAATTAGGGTGTATAAACAGATCAGATAGACTTTTATTAAAAATAGGAGTGTGAATAATATTGCCATTGGAGAAGAAGAAAAGCTCTGCAGGTTCAAGGGCAATAACAATACAAAGGCAGACATAGAAGTAATACAGCGCTGGACCTGCAAAGGAAATGTTGGAGATGTTAAATCAACAAAAACAACAGAGAGCATAGTGTTAACAAAACCAAAAACAGTCTTAAGAAGATTGCTCAAGACTATCAAAAAAGAAAAAAAATAAAAGTCAAATAAGATAACTGACAAGTGTCTCTTTTATTTAGCAATTAGATGTCCTTGATGGAATTAACAGGAAGAGTTTTAGAGATATGTTGGGGTCAGATTAAGATTGTTGTTGATTAATGAATAGGTGGATAGTGAAGGCTTGAGAACTTTAATGGATCTCAAAAGGAAAGGTAGAAAACAATAATTAGATAAGAATGTGCCATCAAGACATATTATTTTTTAATTTGTATTTTTTTCTTTTGAGCGAGAAAAATTTATACATGTTAATAAGCTGAGAGGAAAGATCTAGATGTTCAGTACAATTCAAATGATCAAATTAGAATACAAAAGGAAAAACTGTAAGGCCTAGAAAGGTTTTTTTGGGAAAAAAGAATCACAAAGCAGAGAAGGAGGAGGAGCCAATATATAAGGATGTATTATCAGATTGACTATACTATAAGCAAACAATTCCTGATTCTGTATAAAGGGAATGAGAAGATGGATGAAATGCAACTTAGTACCAACTGTGAGTATTTCTCAATTGGCTCCTAGAGCCCAGTGTTTAATATTTTGCCTCATACTGTGTTAATCCCCTGAAATTCTGGGGATTTCACGGGTGCCAAATGAAGTTTTAAGACATATCATAGAGTCCACAGAAAAATCGAGTAGTGGGAGGTGGAAGGGCATGTGGTGGACCCAAGGGGAAGTGCATGTGAGTGAAGCCGGTGTGAGCCTATGTGGGGCTGATCATTACTGCCTACCGGAAGGAGAAACAAATGAGGTCAACAATATCTGAAGTTGTGCATTGCCAGTACAGGATGAAGAAAGGAAGAAAGTGGAGTTAGATGTTAACATCCTTGTGACAATTGTCATAGAATCCCAATTCTTTCTATCTTATCTCTAAGAATAATATAAGAAAACATAATAGATTTCTTGTTGAAAGGAGAATAAGTATTCTCAAGTATTCACTGGACTATGTACTACTAACCAACTCTATCAAAAAGAAAATGGTATTAAGCTAATTCTACTTATTTCTCCTAATATCTCTGATTCATATTAATGCCCTCTTTATATTCTTAGTATATAGAAATAGTTTGGTTAATAAATATAGCGCATTGTTTTTCCACAGAAACATAAGTACAGTTGCTCATAGTTTCAAGAATCCTGCATTTTTCCCTTGTTTTAAAAATTTGGATATCTGCCTTTCTATATTGTTTTAAATATTACTCTCATTCTCTATGATTATTCAAAGAGTTTCTGCAGTAGTTCAGAGGTAATTCTTGCTAATGCTAAGTTTCCTGGAAGTTTTTTATTTTTTGGATCTGAAATATAAACTAATTTAAAATTATTAGGTACTTTCTACCCATCTTCCTATCTATCCTTGAGTCCAATGGCTCCTTAGCATCTTTGTAGACTATATATTACAAAATAAGAGCAGTTGAATTAAACATAACATGTTTTTTTTTTTAAATTTGGATTCTAAATTAGTTTTTCACCTTTTTAATTCTTATAAAAACATTAATTTTACTGGACTAAAATATATGCTTTCAAATAAATCTATACCCTTAAATGCTATTGTAATTAATTTATATTGGCAATATATGTTAGTACAAGTTTATTAGTAAAAAATATAAATAATGACTAATGTTAAAACAATTCAATACAATTGTAATTTCATCATCAATATCTCCTTCTGTAGGACTTTGAGACTCTTCCAAGAGCTATGTACTTTAAATGACTATCTTGCAATGGTGACTAAAATACTAACCAGCCAAGTTGTATAAGTGAGATCTGCTCTCTTTTCTGAGACAATATATAAGCACAGATTTTCTTTCAAGATCAATTATTTTTAAAGCGATATATTCACCCAAGCCCACTGTAGAAAAAGCCAAGCAATGTAATTTAGACAAAAAGAGGAGAAAGTGGGCTACAGTAAAATACTTTATATTATAATCCAACTGCCACTGGCTGACCAAATCCTCAGTGGGTGTTGATGTGTGTCCATCTATTCATTCTTTGAGAAGAGACTATGGCCATTTTAGGATCAGTAGATTGCTGAGACACAAGTTTCAAAGAGAGCATCTTGGTTTTATGGAGGACTGCAAATTAGAATAAGTTTGTAAATTATGTCTTAAGTTTAAATTCATATTCCAAAGCAGACTCAGCAGTCAGCATGTTTTATAATATAAGCATTTAGGTACCAGCCAGTTTAGATTTATTACTCATCCCATTGTCTGCTGCAAAGACTGAGAATTGATGAAGCTATTTTATTAGCAGTGCTACATATCGAGTGCTCTTCCGAAGCCTCTTTTTATCACACTTTAGAAATCATTCTCTAATTTAACAGCGATATTAAGAGAGCTCTTTTATTCAGTCCAATTACGTGGAAGCACACTCATTTTTTTTAAGGGGTTAATCTTTAGGGATGAAACAGATTATCAGCTTTTGAACCAATTTAAGTAGAATCTCCAGAAACAAAGCCAGGACAAATAATTATTGGCAGTTCACAGAAGGCGTTCTGTGCCCACTGCTCTGCTGGATTCCGTTAAAGTCAGCTTGCTTGTCTTAATGGGAAACACCTGTGGTCCAAAACGTAAGAAGGCAAATCAAACTAACTGTGCTTTGAGACACTCAAACTAAATTATGGAAATAAAAATCTTCTCGTCCCAGTATCACCAATGTCCCTCTTTTCCTTGAAACAGATATTAAAAAGAGGCTATTTTGAAAGTATTTATTTCCCTGAGGCATTCTAGACTCTAAACATTGTCAATGAACATGTCAGCCAGAAAACAAGTCTCCCAGACTCCATGGCCGTTATTTCGGTGGCCCATTAAATAATTTAAAAAGAGCAAGCTCGTAGAAAGAATTCTTTTTACTTCATATTTGAAAAATTATTAGTGTATCAAAGAGACATTGAAAGTGTTTTCTCTTCCACTTATCCCAGGCTAGATGTTTTAAAAAAATAGAACTATTTTTAAAGGAGAGTTTATTTATTTATTTTTGAAATGGTTAGAGAAGTATTTGAGTTAGGAGTGTGATCTGATGGAAAAGTGATGATATCTGAAAGATACTTCACAATAAATGTGATTAAAATGAAAAAGTTTTTATATTAATGGATGCTCACTGGGAAAATTCAAGGATAAAAAGGAGATCTTTGAAAAACTACATGTAGAACCACAAGGAAAGACGAGGTTTACTTGTTAGGGTAGAAGTGATGTTATCATTAGCCAGAAGGTAAATTTGCTTTTTTTCTTTCATCTTTTCTTGGAAGAAGAATGGCCCTCAAATTGGACATTGCACAATACAATTTTTTTTTTCAGAACAGAAACATTTTCTTGAGGCTGTAAAAATTTAGGAATACTAAAATGGACTAATGGACACCATCACTTAATTATCTTTCTGGATAAGAATGAGAAAAAATCAAAAGAAGAGAAAATACATGAAGCAAAGTTTATAAATGAAGAAAAGTTTTCCATGAAGACAGGTGGAAAGCATGCCCGACATACAATATAACTTAAGCCATCCAGGTGCTTGAAATCCTTTTTCCCTGTTTTTTTTTTTTTCTCTTAATTATTCTACCATACTGTTATATTTACCCCTCTCCCCTTTTGATAGATACTTTTGTTTCTAACTGTACAATATATAAAGCATCAGATAATAAATGACAACATGTAGTCTCAGTGTTTTAAAAATATAGAGCTATTTTGATATCATGGCAAATTGGAGAATATGTGCAAATTTAGATATTTATCATGATTAGGTATGTGACTTAGTCTTCCAGCCTTGTGAGAGAAACTGAAAGTCCAGATTAAATAAAGAATCTCATAATTTAAAAATATTATCACTTCCTTTTGGTTTATTTTTAAGTCTATATTTCAACACAAATTAATTTAAGTGCATTTATTTCTTTATATGTTTGTTTATAGCATGGAATAGGTCGACACTGAGCAAATTGAATAACATCTCTGTGGGCCACATAATTTCTGCTGGCCTTTGTTTCGTCACCACTGGGTTTGTGCAACTAAACAACAGAGGAATTCAGAAGTAAAGGTGGTCTATAGACCTAGATTCAAAGACCTGGCAACTCTCCACTTGGGAAACTTCTAGAAGGTCTGTATAGTAAAGACTTGTTCCTTAAGCAATACAAAGAAGTACAGTAGTTGGATTAAGAACAAAACCTAATTCCTTTCTCTTTTCCTGAATCTGTTTGGTTTTTTACATAATCACTTAAACTTCTTCAGTAAAGAATAATTTAAATAGTATTGGGAATCTAGTATGCTTTTACTTTGGAAAAAGGCAAATGAAGATGTAGAACAGGTAAAACAGGGTAATACCTCAGTCTCTGGCCATTAAAGGGCGGTAGCAGCCACCACATTGTAGATTTCTAAGCTCTAAGGAGTAGTTGCGTGATGACTCACCTATATCCCTTAGGTTTTCTACTCTCCAGAATATATCTGGAGAGAAATAAAAAACCACAAAGTAGAATTGCTCTCAAGAATACTGTGTTAGATTATGCTGCTTGTTCATACAACTCTTCAGGCTGCCTGTGTGTGTCTCCCTTGGTCTTCTGCATGACTAAAGGATGTTCCATAGCATGGGTTAACATGGTTTAAAGAATTGTTCCCAATTGCAAGAAACTGACTTAGAGAAATGTCCCAGCCAACATGTTTTAGTGTTATTACAGATTGATCCAGAAAGATAATTTTTGGTAAAGATAATATACAATTAAAAATTGTAATGGATAATGCAAAATAGCATCAAAAGAGATAGTGATACTCTCATCTATGATGACCAAACACTAGATATTATCCATATTTTAAATATTTTCCAGTTGAATGCATCAAACATGACTTTTTAAAAGATTTCTTGTGAGGGTGGACATCATTTTTTTAAATCTAAAATTAACCATTACAGTTTATAAGAATTAAGAAAATAATATAGTGACCACTAGGAATCAATCTTCACTTAACTTTTGTGATAAGATTACTAATTTGCAAAATCAAGAAAATGTGAACAATGTTTCCAAGAATTTAAAAAAAAATTTGTAGCATCTATGGCAAATTTAATAATAACGATGCGTGATATGAATGTTAACATATTTCACTGAATAGGCAGCTGCTAGCAATAAACAAAAACACCCCATGTTTTAGTGATTACAAGATCTGAGAAAAATAGCAATACTGGTAATTTGGCATTTATTTTACACAGTCCAAAAAAAGTATTCAGTGTTTATCTTAAATTATCAAAAACATTTAATACATTCTCAATATAAAAAGTGAGCATTAAAATATAATGTAAAACAATTGATATTAAATGATGCATTTTCCTTTAAAAGAACTTTTATAGATAATTAATAAAAACTAAAGTATTATTAAAAGAAACTAAATACATTTTAAATAGACAAAATTTAACTATGAAAAATTGAGAAATACATATGATTTAATCCATTTAATCCATTTAAAAAGTCTCTTTCAATTCACAAAACGCATCTGTGGCATTATCATTGAGTATCAACTATACTTTCATGTAAATTTTTCATGCTGTTGATAAACTGTTTTTAACACTATACCTGCCTGGAGCATGTGAAGAGATATTTATGAACTTACTCCAAATAGTTTCTTCTGACTTCTTCATCTTCAAATAATCCCATCTCTTATCTGATAACCTTGAGAAATCTTTTTGAAAAGGCCTTCTGCTTTTTTTGTCAGGAATGAATAGTGAACTGTAGGTCTGATTTCAAAGGAACCATTTTTGGCTTGTCCCAATCTTTTTTGGTATCATGATGTATATGTGAAAATTCTGATCCAGAGTTATCTGTATCATTTTCAAGATTGTCATGTTTATAGTCCACTTGTTTACAAAGCCTTTGAAAAGTTAAGTAAAAACTATTCTTTGCATTTAAGTTTTGCTTTGCTTATTGTCATTTTCTTCTTCTTCTTGAGGATTTTGAGCTATAGAATAGCTCCTCTACTCAAAAAATTTAATGCAGTGTATAAATCTCCAAGTAAGTCTCAGGACATAAATCTTAACATTTAAAAAAAAAAAAATTTACGCCTACTATTATCAACATGTATCTTTAGCTTTTTTGAATAGCAGATTCTCAATTGGTAAATGAGTATAACAGTGAACAGTGGTCTTAATTGTTGTGGTAGATAATGCTTTGTCCAGTTCTGGTGAACATTGAAAGAAAATCAGACTTTTATATAAGGATATTGAAATCTGTTCATTAAAGCCGTGATGACCCAAATCTGGGAAAGAGAACAAACACATTTAATGTTTCTGAATTGAGATTAAGCGTAATCCCTCTAGGTTAGACTTTAAATCGCAAACCAAAGTGAAACAGGGTAAGTTTAGATGTAAATAATCAGAAACTTAAAAATCAGTTTTAAGAGCACATAATTATGTCAGCAATTGACATAAGAAATATTGAATGATCTCCAAAGAGGTAAAACAAATTCAACAACTATTCAGTTATTGAAATTTGGCCAGTTGTATAGTACAGAATCTCATTGTATTATTGATCAGATTATGTTACTTTGTTTTATGTTGTCATTGCCAACACCAAGATATACTGGACTGGTAACTTCCTGGACAGGCAGTCTATGAGAAGTGTTAAAAATCCATTCTTTGGAAATAGCCAGAAATACGGTTCTAGTTAACTCTGGTTTACACCAGCAACTGCTAACATAACTGTCAAAAAAGAAAATGATCCAGCACCAGAGCATGTAACAAATCTTTTATTTGAATCTGAATGTGTGACAGAAAAAAATGTTATTTATCACCTCCTATTGCTTTCTAAGATTGGTGAGTTATACTAACTATAAGGTCTTTTGTTTGCTAAGCATTCACACATGAGATTATCATCTTTTTCCTAATGGTCTCTGGCACTCTTAAAAATAGTAGTGGGCAGGAGTTGTAGGGTATTGGAGGTTGAAGCAAAACAGAAGTAAATTACTTGAACCAAAAAATGGAGAGGGATTTGGAAGGTAAAAGGTATGAATGAAAAATTAGAGGTAGAGCAAAAAAGAGGCAATAGCTAAGAGAGTTGAATAAATTTAGTGGGGAGAGAGAGAGGAAACTGATATCGGCAAGGCCAAGAGAAGGCTGGTCTACTTGGGGAACTGCCAGGGAAATCCTGTGATGTATTCCACTTATAGTCTCTCTTACATTCCAACACATAAATCTTTGGACAATTAAATACAGCTCTTTGATGAGTGGAGATTATTTTGGGGAGAGCTCAAAGAAAAGGACAAGGATACAAGTGACACATGTAATTTCCAAATATCAAGAAAAAAAGTTTTACTATTTATATTACTTGATAACAAGTTTCTCTCTGTTTCACTAAATAAATTTTGACTAATACTAAAAAAAAAAAAAAAAAAAAAAAATCAACCGAATGACAAGTAATTGATGTGCCTGGGGCAACTGGTTTTGATGGTCACATAGCAACAGGTAGAATATTGATAAACTAGAAAGCTCTCAACAGAAGACTATCCCAATCATAGAGCATCATGATAGATGAGGAAATATTGAAGAAAAACATTTTCAGGTCTGAAATTAAGAAATGTAGTTTTTTATTTAGAGGAAGGACAGAGTCCATGCTGGCTTTGTGTCACCCTGTCTTGCTGTAGAAGGCAGACTGGGAGAAATAGAGGTAAGTGGTAGGAAAGTGAGACTGGCTTTAATATAATAAAGAACTTTTTAATAACTAGATATGACCAAAAATAGAAGTTACTTTGGGAGGTTGCTGAAACCATCCAAGTAAATATTGAGTATTCATTTTTTTTTGATGGTCATATTAGACCTATTTGGACCACATAGCCTCATAATGCAGTTAGAATTCTATGACTATACCTTTAGTTGTCCTTTAATCAAGTAGTGAATTTAATCAATTCCTTTAAACTATGATGTTTCATTGGGTTCTATAAACAAAAAATAGAGTCTCACATTTTCAATCAGTTATCTTAGCATCATTTTAATAATCATAAATTTCCAAAATTTAACTCACTGCTTACATTATATGAATCATTATTCACAATAAAATATAAATGAAATACAATTTGAGTAACCATTGACCAGAATGACTAAGAGGAAAGAACAACAAAAAAATTGTTTTGAAGTAGAACTTCAGAGTTTTGAAAATCAAGTTTGTTTTTAGAAATGTATGTGAGAGAGAAAAGCATGAAAGTTAAGAGATAAAGAGGAGGGAAGAAAAGGAGGCAAAAAAAAGTCGAGAGCGGGGCAGGACCAGGTGTGAATATGTGTGTGTTCAATTTCCCATTCCAGTGCCTTTCAACAGGAGGACTGGAAGAGCAGTGAGAAAAAAGATTTATTTTTTAAGCATGTACAATTATGGAGAAAAGGCCATGACATGCCAAAATGTTGAAAAAAAGCAGCCCTTGAACTCTGGCTAGAAGGATTATGAAACTCCAAAAATACACCAGACTGTGAGAACTACCACCTACATTTGCAATGTTTTACAAGTTAAAAATGTCACAGTGCATAAAAATAGTTTTTTTTCACCCAATGGACTGGTGGTTGGTAGTTTAACTTGAGAACCAGATTGCTGTGGTAGTTTGAAGAGTGTGAATATTCATTCACAGCAAGGAAATAAAATGAAAAATGGCTTTCATCAGACTTTCCTGTGTCCAGAAAATATATTTAGTCTTCGTTTCCCTCAAAGTCTTTTTAGGAAGGGTAAAAAAGGGAAATATCTTGGTTTTCAGAAATTTTTGTAATCGTTCCTCTCAAATCCAAAGTGATTGTGTCAGTTTTTGTCAGAGAGAGAGAGAGAGAGAGAGAGAGAGAGAGAGAGAGAGGGGGGGGGTGGAGGGGGGAGGAGGAGGAGGGAGGGAGAGAGAGAGAGAAACTAAGCTGACTAGGAAAAGTAAAATATGAAACAAAGCCACACAATTTCTTAAGAATAGACTGATTCTTAAAGATATACTGTGAAATATGAACGAGCCTACTTTAAAGCATTTAGTTTTTCTGTGTTCAGCACAGTAGCTCACTGTTGAAAAGCTTCCTGCTTTGATCACTTATCCACAAACAAAAGGGGCTCTCTTCTACTCTCCTTACATTCTCTGTTCAGAGTGCTCTTATTTTCTCTTGTGGATCTTCTGCTTCACAGTCCTGGGGCATTAGTAAACACCAAAGGTGTCCCAACATATGGCTAACCACAATGATTCCTTGTGGGATCTGGCTTTGAGTGTGTCTGATGATTACACATTTCAAATAGAAACCCAGCTGGTGATTCCCTGAGCCTAGCAGGTCTCCATTTGGCTCCAAATGATCTGGGAGTGGATTTTCCTGTTTGAGGATTACCCATTTTTGTAATGGCCCAGCTTCTGTTCCTGTGACCCTTTGGTCACCTCCACATCCTGGGGATCAAACTGCAGTGATAATTCAGTCCATTGTTCAGGAGATGTAGCAGCTCAGACGAGGCCAGGTGGGCCCTCAGGACCAGGTGAAAATGACACATTGGTAGAAACAGAAACATTCTTAAATAGGCTCATATGTTCAATTCACCACTAAAGGTTTTTATTTCCTCCTTGAACTTTTTTTTTTTTTTAACTTGTGGTTTTCCTTTTAACCCTGACGTTGGTTCACATAATAACAAAATTATGGATAATGGAGAGTTGAAGGACTCATTTTTTATTTTGCATTTTATCAGAGGGAAAAGCAAAGAAACTCTTTGAAGTCTTTAAAACATCTGGGGTAGCATAAATGTTTCCACATAGTGTAACTTGGTAACAAGTTATCTTTCTTTATCCCTTTTCCCCCTTCACTTTTGTCTTTGAAGATATAGTTCTTTCTGCCAAGAACATTCTTATTCTTCTTCTGCTAAATTCCTTGGAAAAACCTATCAAAACAGATGTTCTAGAGTTGATTGTGTCCCTTTTATGTTTTCTCATAGACCCTTGTACTTTAAATATGTAGATCCAATTATAATTGTAATTAATTTTATAATAATGAAGCAGGGATTATTTGTTTAATATTTGTCTTCACTAGGTAACACTCTAAGTGGGCTAGGATGGTGTCAATTTTGTTTCATGTGAATTAATGGTGAACAGAGTACCTGGCTTATGTTACAGGCACCCAATAAATATCTGTTGAATGAAAAAGAGGTCGAATATATGAGAAGAGAGAGAGAGAGAAAAAGAAAAGAAAAAAGAAAAGAAAAGAGAAGAGAAGAAGAAAGAGAAAAGAGAAAGAAGAAGAAAAGAAGAGAAAAAAGAAGAAAGAAAGAAAGAAAGAAAGAAAGAAAGAAAGAAAGAAAGAAAGAAAAGAAAAAAGAGAGAAAGAAAGAGAGAGAGAGAGAAAGAAAAAGATAGAACTTCAGTAACCTTTTCCTCAACTTTCTAGATTATAAGAAAGCATTTTTTAAGTGCCTTTCTGGGTCAATTCAATAAACCCATACTTGACAAAACTGGGTTGGGCAGTCCACATGTAGGATCAAGAGACATGATCAGTTTCCCCAAACGTCATACCCACTGTGTCCCAGTTTAGTCTTTAACTTTGATAGCTCTTAGTTAGCAGAAAATAGGAGAAAATGAAGGAGATGGCAGTGGCAATTAGGACAAGAGCCTCAGGCTGAGAAGAGAGTGGGAAATGAGCAGAGGTATCTTTCAAGGTTGAACAGCTAGATTTGATTTAAAAACATTGGAACTGGTTAAAGTTGATGGGGAGGAAAAATTTCCTTCTACTCTTCTAGTTCTTTGACTGGCCTAATAATCAAATTAACATAAAACAGATTAAGGAGAAAAGCAAATTTAATTCCATACATGTGGGGAGCATAAGAGTATGAGACCCAGGACAAGTCTGGCAGTTGAGGCTTATATGCTCTCCTGAGCTAAAGAATGACATGGGGCCTTAGGGTTTCTAAGGGGTAGGGTAATTCACAGGACAATGAGAAAGGCAGAGGTTTAGTAATTGGATGTTTGTCCTGCCATAAAGATAGGTAATTCATATCAGCAGTCTCCAACCCTTATGGCACTAGAGACCCTGACTCCTATGGGAATCTAATGCCTGATCTGAGGTGAAGCTGAGGCAGTGATGCTAGCTCTGAGGAGCTGCTACGAATAAAGATGAAGCTTCCCTAGCCCAATGCTCACCTCCTGCTGTATGGCCTGGATCCTAACAGGCCACAGACTGGTACTGGTCTGGGAGTATTGGGGACTTCTGATTCAGACAAACAGACAACAAGAAAAAAGGTTATTTCTGATAATATCTTTTTCTGGGACAGGCCCCATTTTAAATTTTTTAGGTAGTTAAGGGAGAGGTAAAAGCTTTCTTTAGTCTGCTGGGTCTTGATTATCTTCAGCTCAGTATGTCATTGTGGCACATTTTGGGGATGCTTTGTTCTGAACCCCTTTAAAATAGAATCTTTTCATTTACAATAAATGTCTCATCTGTGTGAGACTGTCCTTTTCTACAAGGCTCTCTATTTAAATGCGCAGCTCCAATTATTGCCTAGGTACCTTCTTTAAAAAAAAAAAAAAAAAGCAATTTATCCTCTGAGTTATTAGTGTTCCCTCCTTCAAAATATCTCTGCTATGTGTCTGAATACCTAAGAGCCTACTCTTTCTAGAGGGTATAGGGAAAAGAACTTAGGCTTTAGAATCTGAACATCTGGACTTAAGTCTCTGCTTATATAATTTTTTGGGGGTGTGTAAATGATTAGGTATTGAAACACCTTATAAATCTCTATGCAAATCTTCTGCTTTTACCCTTCATTCTTCTGTTAACTCACTTGATGAATAAATAATCCCTAAAAAATTCCCAGATGACTGTATTTCATGCCATCCACAATATTCTACAAGCAAAGCTGTAGAGCCAAGTTATTTTTAACAATAAAACAACCAAAGCAGCTACTGGGTACTAATTACCTTCTGTGGCTAGGTGATTTAATTAGCATTAATAAAATTTAAATAATTATTTTCTATTTTATAGATTTGAAAACTGATGCTCGAAGGTCATGTGGCTGCATTTCAAATCCAGATATGAGTTTAAATACCAAACTTCTTAAATTTCTATCCAAAATGAAATCTTACTATTTTAAAGAATTTCATTAATTTGCTAGGAATTCTAACAGTTAAAAATCTTATGGAGGTAATATTAAAAGATATATGAGTCTTGTGGACAGGCTTCTAAAAGGTTTTTAATTTTGAACCTGTGCTTAAAAAACTGTACATGTGAACAAAATTTGCATATAACTTCATAGGTTTTCTGAATTTCCTTAAACCAATCCATGGGTCTTTGGCTTAATAACCATTGCATGAAGGTATTATGAGCTCCATGGCATAAAATTCCTAGCTTGAGACTCCCAGGTCAGACAAAAGGCAGCTCAAGGTGGCTCATGCGCAGCTCACCAAGATTTTTTTATCTGCAGCACAGTTGTCTTTTTAAAGCTGTGTAATTCTTTGTAGTCTGTCCTGTGTATTTCAGGATATCTGCATCCCTTTCCCTTCTGCCTATTAGATGCAAGTAACTGCTGCCACTTTCTGGTGAAACTATAAGTGTCTCCAGAATTGATTAATGTCCCCTGAGGGCAGAATCTCCCCCTGTTGAAAACCCCTGAACTAGGCTTTCCTGAGAGCTGAGGCAATCTGATTAAGCAGGTGTCCTCCACCATGGATGTTTGGAATTTCTGGATTTAGGAATGCTTGTGTTTATCAAGCCTCTAAGGCTTGACTTGTTAGAGGTGTGTGTTCTTAGCAGGTTCCAAGCTAATTAGTTTTATTTCTCTCCCCAGTAGCAGACTAGGTAAGGACAAGTTGGGGGTTGGGTATAACTTTTCTCACAAATACTTCTAGCTCACATCTCACCACTTAGAGATTCATTTTAGTCAACAAACTTCTCCTTTAGAAGGTAACCCCCTCCACAAGGGAAGATAAAATCATATTCACACCTAATTGTGATTTTCCTAATTAAGCCTTGAAAAAAAAATTGTCTTTGAAAGCACTAGGTTTTGATTCAAGGCATAAAGAAAAAAGGTAGGAGTATTGTATTCTGGAACCTGAGGTCATAGGATGTCTGAGAGGATGGTGTTTGGAAGATCACTGAGGTAGACTTCATTTATTTTGCAATTTTGGGTAGTGTCCTGCCTGGAAAAATGACTAGCAGGAAAGTGGTAGTGATTAGTTCCGCCATTTCCTTCCCCTTCTCCTGCATCCCCCAATTTTTTATTTCGTCTTAGTATAGAAGTGAGCATGAGGAAGGAATAACCAGGATCATGTAGTAGAAATAACTAAACATGTAATATGAATTAATCTCATTTACTACTCACCTCAATCCCTGAAGTGAAATTCTCATTTTACAGTTGATATTACTGTCTCAGGGATGTCAAAGAACTTGTCTAATTTTAAACATTTATTAATTATTGGAATAAGGATCTGAAACGAGGTCTGATTTCATAGCTCCTGCTTTTCTTGTCTCCTTTCTTTCTGGTCCCACTCTTCTTCCTCCCTCCCTCTCCTCTACTTCTCTTCCACCTCTTCATCCTTCTCTTCCTTTTATTACTTCTTTTACAATTTTAAGGTAATCTTTGATAAATAAAAATAGAAATTTACTAGTAAATATAAAATATAATGAATAAATCCCCAGAACCACAACAATATTTAAGGCATTGCCAAGATGATTGTTGCTACTTCTATGATCTTCTCTTTTCCTACCCCTCCTCTAGAAATATACCATTACTTTAATTTGGTGTTTATCATTGCTTTACATATATATGTGTGTATATATGTATACACACACACTTATAAGGAGTGTGTGTGTATACATATGTGTGTATACATAAACACACACAAACAGCTAGAAACCTTGGGTACATGGAATCACCAACTCCTTATAAGTGAAATTTGCTCAGTCCTAAATAAAGTTCCCATGCCCCAGCAAGTACCAGAAAATGACATACAACATAATACATTTTTTTTAAAGTTCATAAACTAGAAAACTCAATATTATGTTCCTAGGAGTCATCTAGGTTTAACATGCAACTAAAGGTCATTCACTATTATTGTTCTAAATTATATTAGTCTTCTAATATGCCATATTTATTTATCCATTTTTTCCATCAATGGATAATTGAATCTTTTACTTTTTTCTTATTATGGATAATGCTGCTGTGAACATTTGTGTATACTTTTCTTGGTTCAAGAAATATACACTAAGATATATCTTCTAGGTGTATCTTGCTGGGTCACAGAGTATAGCAATGTACAACTCTAAAAGATTCTGTCAAGCTGATATTCACAAGGATTTTTCCAATATATACTTCTATCAAGAATGTCCAAGTCTATATTGATATGCATTATCTCTTACAGTTAGTATTTTAAACACGTTGCCAATCTAGGGATGTAAAGTGGCATCCTTATTAATGCTCTTAGTTTGAATTTTTCTGATTACTAATGAAGTTGAACGTCTTTCCATATATTTATTTGCTATTTGAATTCTTTTTTCTGTGAAACGACTGTCCATATTTTCAGCCATTTCTAGTTTTATGCTTTTTCTTATTGAGTTGTAGGAGTTTTAATAAATATTTTAAATTTTAATACTTTGTCCTGTTTATGTTTTACAAATATCCCAGCTTGTAGTTTGTTTTCATTTTGTTAAGTAATAGCCATGACTTCTGCTTTTTATACTACATATTATTTCTCAGGAATAGCAGCACTTTTGTTCAAATTTACCTTACATAATCTTTTTTTCTATCCTTAACAATTAAAGAACATTGATTAGTATACTTCTTTTGGGGGGCTTTTTTGACCTTCACTGATACTCAGCTATAATCTATAGTAAGTATAGAAGCAATTTATTTTGTTAAAGAGTTGAAAATAAAGATGTGCTGTAAATATGTATATTTCAGAGAAAGCAAAATGAAGGAAGAGTTCCCAGGTTTATATAGCCAGATGACCCAAACTGGGCAATTAACTTTTGGAGGCAAGACTGGAAATGTAAGGTCGAAATTAGTCTCTCTTGTAGAATTAGACTTACAATAGGTAAATTGGATTTATCTTTCCCAAATCTATGTTTATCTCCCCCCACAGTGCTGGAATTCTAATAATTCAAGATTGATTAGAGTTAGTAAACAAAATCCCCAGGTAACCAGTTTTCATGGCCTTTGCTTACTAACTTCTAAGTGCCAATTCTGAGCGTAAAAGTCTGTTTAATTTACACCTTAGGGATAGGAGCTTTGTTTGGTGCTTGGAGAATTCAACTTAAATGAAATTTCACTTAAACGTGTGAGAGTGGCTTCTGGGAAGGAAAGAAGAGCAACATTTATAATCCTAACAAGATAGAAAATTTGGTCTATAGCTACTGTTTATTGGAGGAGTGGAGGCACCTATGTCTTTCCTGAAATTTGAAAAACTGTGTTGTGTCCAGTTACTTCCGTTTTCCTGCAGATTGGGCTAGGAATTCTTTAATTGACTGAGTAAAAGAAATGTCAATTATAGTAATTTACTTGCTTGTCACAATCCATCTAATAACAATGTAGCAGAATAGTGATTTCAGATAGTGTTAAACATGTATGAAATTATTTCTTTATATGTTTCATTTTGTCATGATTAATGTGGGGGCCGTATATTTGATCTTTAATTGAACCAGGTGGTATGGTTGAATAGTCACAGGCTGTATAGCAGAGAGAGTAAGTAGGGGTAGGGGGGAGGAGAGAGAGAGAGAGGGAGAGGAATGGGGAGAGGAGAGAGAGAATGAATTAGATTTTGAGAAAAAATGTTAAACTGTAAGATCAAAAATAACTGGATTCAAGACTTGGTTGTCTCTAACAATCTCCAGCTTTATGTTTAAATCAGCCTAACATTTTCCATTGGTGTTTGAGGATAAGGAAGTATTTGTGAGTAAAGTCTGACACCAAGCAGATGCTCACAATGGTAATGATAATTTGTCTATTACTGATTTCCTTATTTTTTATCAATAATATTTTGGTTTTTTAAAGATTTTTTTTCTTCATTAAATAGAGCTGCAACTATCTACTCTTTCTGCCCTGATTACGAGAATAAGGAAATTTTCAAGTGAGCTTTTAGACTCTTTTAAAGCTAGAATGGATGAGGTTATAACTATTTAAAATATAGAGTAACTCTTTAAAAAAATCTAATCTCTGAGGGACACATTGCTGAGACAATGTTTCCTAAAAAAAAAAAAAAAAAAAAAGAAAGCATTTTTCAATAGATCCTTTAAGGTATAAAGAAATTACTGATGTTTGTTTAATTACCAAATCTTAGATAATTAGCTAAAATATTATGCAGTCAGTCATTTAACCAACATTATTGTAATACCGTGGTAAGGGAATGGGATTTAGAATCATGTAGGATTAGGTTTGAATCCTGGCTTTTTTGTCTATTTATTTATACTAAAGCATATTATTTCACCCTTTAAATCACATTTTCACATTTTCCTTGCCAGTGACATGAAGCCTATTGGGAATGATTAAAATAATGCATGTGAAGTTCACAGTACAAACTTGGAAAAATGTAGGCTCGTAATATATAGTAAATGTCATGAGAATACTAATAATGATAATTGGTTAAATGTGGAAGTATAATATTAAGATAAAGATATAAAATACAAGTTTTCCTCAAGCAATTGAAGATATTATCCCAGCAGAAAAATAATCAAAGTATAATTGGATGTGTGATAGAATAAGTGTATGTATTTAAGTATAGAATGTTATTAAATTATGAAGGACAGAGTTACAAACTAATGAATTGGGTATAGAAGAATAACAATTCGATGGGTAGAAAGAAGGAATGATATTATTGGCAGTGGAATTGCATTTTTAAAGGAATTAGAGCAAGGAATAGTAAGTGCAGGGAACAACAAGCCATTTAATATGGCTTAGCAAAATCTAGAATTTTACCTCTCAGAATTTAGTTATATGTAAAGATTACCTAGAAAAATTCTTAAGCATGTAGTTTTCTGGGCATTTCTTCAGAGAATTATAGTTCTGTATTTGTGTGGAATAGCCCCAGATCTACATTTTTTAAAAAATAAGCACTCAAGTGGATTTGTATAGTCTTCTGATAACCCTTTTAAATTAAAGGACCTAACAAGATATGAAGCACAAATTGGAGACTTTTGAGTCAAGGAGTCAAATTAGGCTGTTATTAGCAGTGTCTCAGTGAGACAGAATCAGACTGTGCTAAGAAAGGTTTTATAAGGCATTAAGAACATAAAAAATAATAAAACCTATTATTATTAATAATAATATTGTTAAATATATTTAAATAACATGTTAAATATAGAAAGAGGGAAAATTCAGCTTTGAGAAAAACTCATCATTTCTTTGAAACTACTGTTCTCAAACAAATGAGAATCTGATCATCATTATCCACCCATCCATTTATAGTCTTCTAAATTAATGTTTACCTCATTTGGTCCAAAATGAAAAACAAATTGAATGCAATTTCAGTAATCATTTATATCACTAAGAATGGACTTGAGTAAAATTTATATTATTAGGAGTATTAATTTCTTTTCTTACAGAGGAATCACAATCATTTTGAATGATTTTGTTTTCTTCTAATATATACAAGCATATTGAAGGCAACTTCAAGAAACAGACGTCTCATGTTTAATCCTTCTATTTGTTTTTAATGTAAGACTCTTCACTTATTTCTTCTTCTCTACCTCTCTTTCTGTCTTCCTTTTAAAGAAAACTTATATTTACTACACTGATGTTTCTACACAGAAATGCTTTCACTAGCATTCCTTTTTGGAATACAAATATAACTACAAATGGTGATACATGAAAGATTCATTACCAATTCACACCTAGATTAGATGAATTTATAAAACTCCTTGTAAACTCTGTAGGTAAAGTAGCTTCCTATATATAATATGGTAAGGACTCACTGAACAAAAATGGTAAAAGAGGGACTAGAGTTGTTTTTTGTCCAAGAAGCAGTAGAAATTTTGCTAGTCCCCTACATAGAGTTCTGGTGACACTAACACCAGAGATCATGATGACCATTAAACATATTAAGAATATGCTAACATTCCTAGTTTGAAGAAAGCAAATTGAAACATTAGTATGCCATTTTATAAAAACAAAGCAAAAAACATATCTGATAAGCAAAAGTGAAAAGTATCGATATATTTTAAGTGCTGTTAAGAGGAGCATGGATAATGCTTGTTCAAATATTGCTAGTGAGAATGTAGAATGCTACAACTGTTTTTGGAAAGTAATTCTTTAGCATCTATTACAATTTAAATGTAAACATATATGTGAAACAACAGTCCTACTTTTAGAAATTATTAATAAAAATTACCAATATGAAATATTTTATGTATAAAGATATTTATGTTATTGTTTCTAATGGCTCTCAGACTGGAAGCATCTTCAGTGTCTATAGATGGTAGAATGGTTAAAAAATTGGAGCATATGTCTACAAAGGAACTTAATCAGCTATGAAAAGAATGAGTTAGATCTATATGTATTGATTCAAGAGAATATTCATGGTATTATCAATAAGTGAAAAGAGCAAGAAGCAGAGTTTAGGATGTAGAATGTCACGATCTTTGTGATAAGCAAGGTTTGGAAAGGCAGCTACCAAGCTCTCATAACCTTCATGACTTGAGAGTGCTAATGTATGCTAATGTATACTATTATTATTTTTATGTAACCGTATATTGCTAACTTTAATACGAATAAAAATGTAATACAATGTAATGCAGAGGATGAGTTTTGACAAAGAAGGCAGAACCGACTAATGATAATGTTCAACATAGACAATTTGTTATATATGACCCACATATGCAAAATTAAGACAACTTTTCATATCATAATTTGGCAATTTTATTTTAGCTTTAATACTATTTGATGGTGCCAAGAACTAGGAATACATTTTTATCAATTTCTTGCAATATTTATTTTTTCTTAAAATTAAAGCCTTTCTTACAAAAACAGAGAATTATTGCCAAGATATTCAAAATTTTGAACATAAATTCCAGGAAGCTAGAAGTCTCTGGGTAATGTATGAGTCATAGGGAAAGAATCTATTACTATCTAGACAAAGCTTTTCTCTAAAAACATAAGCAGGGTAGTAGGTCATGGGCAGTCGATTACTTTATTTGTAATGACATAAGTAAATATTAGCAGGACTACTCACTTCAGAATAATTGATGTTTAGTTAAAAAGAAATAATTATAAACTTATTATTTAGAGTTTTAAGAGGTTGATTTTACCCTCCCCTTTTATTCTTCTTTTAACCACTCCTGTCTCAGATCTTTAGAGAAGATTTTCTGGGAAACCAAGAAAGTGAATGGCTTCCTAATGAGGAGTTATTTTTACAACCATTGAAGGGAAAGATACAGAGTACTGAGATATTGTCTCATTGTCATTATTTAGTTTTATAATTAACACCTAGATTAGAATCCTTTCTCACAAAATTCTGATGATATGAGTTTAATCATATTAATTTTACTTGACCATCATGTCACAATTTTTTAATCATTTATATATTTGACTCAGCATGTAATTATGAATCACCATATTTAGAGAAGTATTGGGAATAAAGAACAAAATTGATAAAGTCCCTTTCACTCATGGAAGTTGCCTTATATCAAAGTAGTTATCAAATTGATATATGTATCACCTGACACCTGCATTCAAACTCAAGAACATGACTTCAGAATTTCTGCCCTCTGTTAATTCACTGTATCCTCTTTGGCTGGTATTTTAGATTTTATACTATATGAGACATAATATATAATCTGGAATTTTCACATATTTAATAATACCTTATTTAATCATTTTATTTGCCTATTTACTTTTTAAAAAATTCTATTTGATAATGAAGAAACTGAAGCTTTGATGGGTTAAGTGTCATTAATTAATTTATTTGGTCAAAAAATAATAAGTGCTCACAAAGTCAGGCACTGTGCTAGGCAGTAGAATGATAAGTCTAAGCAAAAGTTATAAACCACTAGGGAGAGCAGAAAAGGAAACCAGCAGTTAAATGCTATGATAGACACAGGGCTGGCTTCATGGTTATGCAACCTGTGCAGTCACACAGGGCTGCTTAGAAGACCCGATGGTTGGTTTAATGCTCCATTCTCACTGTCTGGAAATTCTTAATAATTTTACTTTTAAACTTATACTTTATATGTGAAGTGCATTGGAACAGTGCAGTATGAATATGAAAGCTTAGCCATGTCTTATAATGATATTGGGGATGGATCAGAATGAGAAAGGAGAGAAGGCAGTGGGTCATAGATTATGAATGGCAATGCCTATTTTTTTCCCCTGGACAACACTGGTACAAGGCTAACACTAGACAAATAGCATTATGGAATCTATTGGCCTTCACTTTCACCACTTTCCATGTGACTGCTGCAATTGGCCTTATGGTAGGAGAGAAATTTTGGGATATAAAACCACTGTTGTTTCTCAAACCACATCTTACAGGCCATCTTATCATTCTGTTTGTAAATGAATTAGGATCTGACAGATGATTATGGCTTATACTCTGGACTGATCCTCTGTTAATAACCCCCTTACAATAATATATATTATATGTAATTATAATATTCCATAAATATTATATTTGTAAAAAAATAAATAAATAAACATTAGTAAAGGTAACTTCAGGATATTTTGATAATTTTATTTCCTTCACCTCTCATTGAAGGTGAGCAATTTGACTTTGATCTATACTAACCCTTACACTTGTCTACAGCATTAAGAGAAAAGATGCATGGTGCCATATCCATTGTGTGACATACACAAAAATAGACAGAGAGAAAACAATAGCTTAACCGCAACATATGGAATCTGGAATTTATATGAAAATTCAGAGAAGAAAGAAAAGATGTTATTCCAAATGTGACTTGAAGGAAGTGAAAGTAAATGACTTATAGTTTACTGAAGCAGAATTAAATCAGAATAGAAGGATTATGTCTTATGTTTTTTTTTAATAACTACAATGTTTTTCTTTAATCTCCCCAAATGGCAACATATTGAAAAAGACAACCGCCTCCCATATAGTCCTAGATACTATTCCAACAAAAGAATCACATGGGTCCACAATTTTCAGTTACTAAAGTTGTACAGCTTTTCACAAATCTAATTGCACTTTACTGGTTTCAATAAACTAATGTATATAATACAGAGCTTGAACTATTCATCCTATACTTTTTATTTTCATTTTAATTGTTTTTCAAAAATAATTCATAGTCTCAGCTAAAATATTAAAAATATATAATTAGGAATAAAAATAGAACATTATATTATTTTATCTTTAGAATGGTTTAAACGTTTAAGAATGATTAGTCCACTGAATTAGAAAACACCAAAACCTCCCAAATTTGCATTTATTTTGATAGATATATTAGATTGGTAGGTCAGAGGAAAACTGGTGATTTAACAATGTCTCACATATTGTTTTCTCAGTATGACAGAGAAATATGGGCTTGTTGATAAAACAGATGGTTGAATTAGTAACTGCTTAAGCTGTACTTCCAAGAGATTGATGAATACATAGATGTCAACCATTTAGACATTAGTGGTGTGTCAAGGCTGCTGTCTACAGACATTGGTGATCTGATACAGAGGAATTCACATAGCATGGCCAAGGCAGATAGAAATCTCAACAGGCTGAAAGAATGGGTTGAAACTAATAAGATAAAATCCCATGGGGGTAATTGCAAATCTAGTGAGTTGGTTTAAAATATTTATTGTTAAGTATAGTATAGAAAAAGAAATGTTTCACATTGTCATACTTAGTGGCTTCATTGCGCATGAGTTTAATATTTGTCAACAGTTAGTTTTATGCCAGAAAAGACAGTCCAATCATAGGCTACATTAATAGAAGTAGAGGGTCTAAAATATTGGAGGGAATTACATCAGGAGATCAGAGAACCATGGAGCTGAGTACACTAGTCTTACTACATGGGGAACATTATATTAAAAATCATGTCAAATAAGCATGTAAAGAAAATGGAGATATTTTGTCTGTAGAAAGATATTGGAGATATATGATAGCTGCTTCAGCTGTTTAAAGAGATCATGTATGGAAGATAGATAAAATTTATTTTTTGTGACTCAAGTAAGTGTGTACTTTCTGAAAGGAAGTCAGGGAGAGGCCACTTTTATATCAATAGAAGGAACACATTAATTGGAACTCTTAAAAAAAAATGACCGGATGCTTTTCCAGGCAATGAATTTACTTGTACTGAAAGCATATAAGAAGATACTGGAAATTCAAGTTATCACTGTAAAGAGCCCTTTACTGAGTGACAAGTTGAACTAGACAACTTCACAGCCTCCTTCCAAGTCACAACATATTTCAGGAATCAAATCAAGTCTGGGAAGGCATTGTGTGAATCATGACTACACAGCTAATAAGGCAATATCTTTGCCATAATACAAGTTTTATTACCTAAATATATCATTGGAATATTCCTTTTTGCTTCCTGTTGAATCTATAGATTATTAGCTATTGTCTACCCAAATAAATACTTACTTGGGAGACATTTTACTGAATTCAAAATAAAAATCTTTCTATTTACAAAATACTTGAAATATATATATATATAGATGTTATGGTGATCTTTAAACTTTAAACCCTGTTTACTTTCCAGATATATGTGGCTATTATATTTCTTTATTTATAGTTCCTTCTATATTTTAAACCATAAAATAAAACCTCAGATTAATAGTTAAAAAGTCCAAAATATAATTACTTAATTACGAAAATAATAAAATAAAATGCTTTCCCCCACTTTTTTCTCTTTATAATTTGTTAGTGTGCTATATATATTAGACTCTGGGATAAATACTTAAGCTGACTGGATTTAATTAAAATCCTTTCTGTGATTTTCATCTCTTAAAATACTCACCTAACAGATACAGTCAAAGATTAAGCAGGCAAATTTATCTGTTATGTTTCAGCATCTTTTGTACAGAAAGCTTTATGCTTTAAAAGTCATACAGATAGAGTAGAAAACAAAAATATGATTCATCTTAATGTAAATATAATTTTGATTTATAGTATCTAATATGAGAAACTATAAATCACAGATATATTCAGTCAAATTAGACTAAATTATAAGGTAAACGTAATTCTAAATGGAGATGCTAAATTCATCCTATAAAGCTCATGTATGAGCTCTAGGTTGGCACTAATTCAGAAGCAAAAATGCAAAACAAAACAAACAAAAACAAAAAGTTCATGGAAAGGAGTCTATACTGCACTAGCTGCTTCATAATTGTAAACCACAGTAATGCCCATGTGTGATTACTAACTTTTATTTTTCTCAAATGACGAGTTATAAGAAATATCTGTGTTAGGCAGTTAAGTCTTTCCGACAGAGGTAGGATATCGAGGCAGGTAGTGGAACAAAAGCATTTGGCCTGAGGCCCAGTACTATTGGTAAACCACGGTTTCTTGCATTGCCACTATAATTTAAATTAAGTAGAAGCCAGGCTTATAAACTCACATTATGACCCAAACTTTATGGCCCTTTTATATCTCCTGGGTTCTGATCACAATGAAACTTTCTCCATCTGAAGCAATTTAATACAAACATTCCTTTGGCAGACTATAAAATGTGATTTTTCAGTCAACCTTTTATAGGTATGTTGGGTGCATATCGTATGCCCAGTGGAAAAGGAAAAAAGAAAAAAAAAAAGAAACAATGACAATGTAAGCACTGAAACATATGTGTTGTGCTCCTATAAAACAGATTTGCACATGAAAAAATACTAAAAGATCTTCTGAGCCCAGTTTTTGTTTTTCTCTGCAGAAAGCAGATGAGCAAACTTTCAGCTGAACATCTTAGTCTGTTAAAGAGCAACACTTAAAAGCTCAAGAATTAGAAAATTTCTAGCACTCAAAGTCATTTTATGCATTGTCTCCCTCACAGCCCCAACAAAACTGTTTCTCTTTGCAAGTGGAAAATTCCTCTTTTGCCTATGAGTCTAATTCTAAGCAATAACCCACTAATATTTAAGTTAAATAAAGAACAAGAAAATAGTAGTTTTCACCTCATAATTTTATTATAATAGGTAAGCTAAAAATAACGCCAGATGTTTTAAGAGACTTGTACCCTTAAAAATATACCAGGAAAAACAGAGTATTGAAATTAAGTTGTTAAAATATAGTACAGAGACAGGTGCAGGACTTGAGCAAGGAGAATTTGGTTAAAAATAAATGTATGGATTCCATATTTACAGTATAAATACCCAGAAATATGCATTTATGATGAAATTATTGAAAATCTAAGAATTAAGTGTAATGGCTAGTTGGTTTTAGAGTGGTTATATGATAATGCCACCATCAGTTACGGCCTTTCAAATGATATATTTTAAATGATTTGTAATGACTGCAGAGAGAATGTTATTGACAGTCAATTCAACTTTCTCTCACCAGTTCTATCCCTGCTATTTTCCAAGATCAGAATGTAAGGAAACAGGTTGTATTTGTACATTTGACAAAGATAATGAATCGCTGTGAAACTAAAATGGGGAAGCAAAGGCAAAATACAGTTATTAGAACACACATTTGAATCTCAGCACTTGGGATGTTTTTAAAATGAGGAGTTAGCTACTATAGAAAAACAGTTTAAAAGTGAGACGTTTAATATTGAGACAAAAGAAGCCAACTAAGTTGGTGGAAAACTTAGTTACAGATGACCAATGTGTCCATTGCCCAGGACAAGAGAAGGCTGACTGATAGCACATAGATACATTGAGTTCCATTCCGAATTTTGTCTGCTAAATATATTTATCTCCTTGTCCTATTTCTGTATCTGTGCTGTCACTAATGGTCTTTCTGTACTTTGAGGGGTATAGCATGTGTTTATAACTGCACTCAGTGATACTGAACCCAAACCCATGGAGATTGATAGAGAGCTCCTTGCAGAATGGCCTTTAGTAGAATGCTCCATTGTGTAACCATTCAAGATGGGACTGTGTGGTGCCTAAGCATTGCTAATATGCCAGCCTTACTCAAGTGATTGTAAATTTTAGCTGTACTTAAAATAAAAATCATCTTTTTCATTTATCTTAAATAAAAACAAAACAAAACAAAACAAAAAATGCATACCTTTCTGTTTTTTTTTTTTTTTTTTTATTTCTAGAAGAAAAAAATGGGTGGGAAAGGAGCCAGAGCAGCTAAAATGAAAAGCTACATGACTAAGGTTTAATGAGCATTTGCCCACATTTCAGATCATCAGTAGTATTGTCACTTTAAAAATCCAAGTTATACTCTAAACTTGTTGGTATGTGATTTACTTGAGCTGCTTTCCTTAGTTCATCAGATATTTCTGTTTAAGTATCTTATTCCATATCCTGTCAATGAAAATTTACAGGCTGGTAGCTATACATTGAAAATGAATCCTGATTTTTTCTACTGTATCGCATATGTACTCTGATTTTTTTTTTTAACAAGAAACACTTCAGTTTTCACACTTTCTTCTACCCAGAAATTATCTAAATGCTGCTAAGTTCAAGGTAATTAGTCTTTGCTTTTTCCAGAAAAACAACTGTTATGAAAAATTATATATATTTTTCTCACAATGGTGCTCCTAAAAGTACTTTTCTACAGTGCTCTTGACTGACGTTTAATGTTCTGTTTCATGATGGAAAAATATGAATTGTTGCAATCTCATAAAATAATTAGGTTAAAAAATATCCAGAGCACTCAAAATTGATTTATAAAAAAAGTCTACTCTTTCCATCTTCAAATACACAAGAAAGAAATATCTGAGCATCGGAATTCAATTTGGAAACAAAATGGAAAAGCAAAATAAAATTGAAAAATAAGAGCCAATACACTTTGTTTTTTTCTTCCAGTATGCGTATATCCCAAAAGTACTACTGAGGGAACAGAATAATTTCAAAAGTGTTTTCCAGAGGGAGAGACAGATTCTTCTGTCTTCCAGGTTGGTAGAACTACTGTTAGTTTTATAGGTTACTGAAAAGTGGCATACATCCAAATTAACAAATGAATATGGGCTTCATATGTGGATATTACTTCTTAAAATGTAATTTAGTTTGCACCAAACTAATGCCTTGAATGAGACTGTTGTAGTATTAGAATGGCAGATGTTAATGAAATAACATCAACAGTAGTAATTAGAGGACATAAATTGTCTGAAAAAATGGCCATCATAAAGAGGATAGCAATAGGTCTGATATAGTCTTAGGAATATGAGACATGCATCACAGGGTTGAACATTTGCCCTATTTTCACCCACATTGATGGCCATATCGTCCAATACCTAATCCAGCATTTTAAAGTGGCCCACATGATGATAATTTACAAGGTATATGGTAATGTTTTAATTATATTGGTGGGGCTATTCCTTTTTATATTATCCATTTTGTTTCAAGTGGTACCTAAAAGTAAGGAGGAAAGAAAAAAAATAGGGGATTTAGGGAGTAATTCTCAGAGAAAGTTGACTTCTGTAAGAGACTGAATAGATTATAGGATAATTGCTTCATAAGTATGTTTCCTTTGTCATATCTGTAGCATTTTTATTGAGTGTTTTTCTGTAATTTGTTCATAATGATTAAAATAATAATTACATTTTTTTCTTCTAGCAACAAAAGAAATATAAATTATAGAAAATTTATAATGAAGAAAAGTATAAAGATGAAAATCAATGAATGACTGCTTATAAATACTATTTTGTTGTTTATTATAAAAGTAAATTTAGATTTAGTTCACTTTCTGTGAGGCATTGTGCTAAACACCTTAAAAGCTGTATCTGTTTTTCTTAGGAATGCTTTTAGTATTATAACTATTTTTATTTTCAAGAGAAAATTTTTTTAACATTTTGTAATAAAACCACAGATTTTTTTTCAGGTGCATGTCAATTTATATTTTATATATACATATATACATACATATATATATATATATATATATATGCATATTCAAATTTTACTTTATCACAGCTGACATCATATTTTCAATAATGCTTTATAACTTTTCAAAACAAATGTTTTGTAAACATTTCCTCATCTTAGTAAATATTTTTTACAGAATAGCTTTTAGCATTTGGCCTTCTTTTGAATGCCATAATTTTTTAAACTAAATCCTGTTATTGGGCAATTAATTTTTACCTATGACAAATAAGACCATAAATTATATAATTATACCTGGACTCATAAATATTTACATATATTTCAATATTAAAATCTCTACTTTTTATGACCAGGTACACTTTAAATTGTATGAAATATAACTTGTACTTTTAAATACTGGAAAGCAAATTTGCCCAGTATATTTGACGCCAACTCTGTCCATCAGAAATTTCTTCTTTGATTGACTCATAAATTGTTTTCACATTGTTTGGACTATTCTACCATATTTTTGAAATTTTTGAGTCAATTTTTAAAATTATTTTTCAGAGAACTATTTTATATAAAATTTATTAGCTTTAATCAGGTAGTAAAATAACATATTTTTATAAAAACTCTGTGTTCAGCCTCCTTCTTATTTTCAATTTGTGACCTTTACCAATATCTTCATCAATAGCTTTGGCAATGTGATATTTTGATTTCTAATGATGTGCATGAATGCGAAGAACAGTTATTGACTATTAACAAACATGGAGACTGCTACCCGTTTGTACTAATGGAGGGCAACCATTAATAGTTGTGTGACCACTAGTAGCTATCACAGAGCCAGTTGTGATCAGAATTATCACCTAGATCCTCCATTGTGAGACACAGAATATGGCTGTGCTGGGTTTCAGCTCGTGTACTCTATTTGTGAGGGAAATGGAATAAATTTTCCTTATATACTTAATATCCTTAGGAAGGATAAAGATTAGGTTGTTGTTTTGTTACTTTACTGAGAATTTAATGAGGCCTTAGTTAACTGTGAATTTACCTTAGCTAATTAATTAATTAACTTACTCATCAAACATTTTTTGACTGTCTTCTATGTACCACATATTGAGTTATTTGTTGGGAACATTAAAGTGAAAGAAATATCATCTTTGTTTTCAAGAAGCTTACAGGCCAATTAAGAGGATGGTATAGATATTTACAAAGCAAGGCGAAGAGTCACAATTGGCATATATACAAGATGCCGTAGAAGCACAAAAAGAATTCTCTTTCTCAGAGAAGTCACAGAAGAGTTTATAGAAGCAATGAAACTTAAATTAGATGAGGGACCATTTACCACGTGAAACTTAAATGTGGTACTTAAGGAGAAAGGAAAGTTACAGAGACTCCAAAGCCCTAGGTAGGCTTGTAGACTGTACCAGGAGATCTAAGAAAATTCATACTTGGAATGGAATGCGGGCACCAGGTTCCTACATCTGGACTTTATCACATGGGTAAATGCAAGACAGAAGAGACATAATAACAATAGTTTCAGATTCTCATCCAGAATGATGAGTCTAGGTCAAGAACTTTGTCAGCCTTATTCATTGTCACATTCCCTTTAGAAAAAGAGTGTCTGGCACATATTGGGCTTGTAATACATAAATGTTGACTGAATGAAATTCAACTTCAATTATGGGCCATTATCTTAAGATAAAATATTACAATTTGTGTGAGAGCAGTTTGCAATATCTGATAATATGTTTAAATGTCCAACTAGATACGCTGAGAGGGACCAACAGCCTTTGATTTTAGAATAATTCCCATAAATTTAATTATATTCACAATCCACATTGTATCATGATAAATTATTCTTTTCACAAGTGAATCAATAAAAGGCTTTAAGGAATTTATTATACTACATAGTACTATGGCTTTATGAAGAGCTTTTAAAATTTTGACTAATGCTTCAATATTTCTGAGAATCAGTAAGTTGCATACAGTGCTGTCACTACACACATAAATAGAAACATTGTATTGAAGATCTTGGGAGTCTAAGTTAACAACAAAAATGTTTTATATATAGGGTTGTTAATCCTCTTTTTTTGGCTCTAGAATCCCAAATAATTAGAATAGCAATGTGATCATCTTTATCTTGCATATCTGTTTTTTTGCTTGTATGAGAAAGATTAAAAAAATAATAAATTTGCTTCAGATTTATTTAGGCAATCAAACTTTTAGCAGGTATCTATGGAGCAGTCTGCTTCATTGATGATACAGTAAGGGTACCTCAGAATAAGGTTTATGATGGGACTGAAAAATAAAATTTTAACTGAATTGGAGGAAGCTATGGTTTTGGGTTGTATGTATGTTTTATGTAATCAAATCTTTAAAAAAATGCTGAATATATGTTAAATATACTTACATGTATTTAAATATTACATTTCAGAGATATCATTTCTTGATCCCATCTTGTACAAGTGAAAATACATATAGTGACTTAGCATAGTTTGACATGTTTTTTTATGAGGCAGAGAGTAAAGGAGGAGAAATGGGTGGCATGAAATAAATGGAAGGGCCTATGATGGGGACCAGTTTGTTTATTTTAATTAGGTGGTAGGGAGAGTTATTTTGTTTTAAATTTACAAGGAGTTAGGAGGTTATTTTGAAATTTATCCTTACCCCATTCCCCAGATCATTAGTCTTCACTCTCCTTTACAAAACCACACAGATTTATAGCCCATAAATTATATTTTCTCTCAGATTTATTGGAAAATGCTTTTTTTTAAATCCTAAAGAGAAAAGTAAGGTGATATGTGTTTTAATAAAATAAAAATTTGTCTTTAGGCTAACTTGCAGGTTAATAATTCAGAAGACTATATATATAAAAAAAAAAATACTGTGGTTTATATGAGCAAACCAATCTGCTTCCTGAGTGGATATGCAACTGTTAAAACTGTAGCTCAGTGTATTAGATAATGTTTGGAAAGGTCCCCTGGTTATTTGCAAACCATGTTTAGATTTCAACTTAATATTTTGAGCCCCAAAGAAGGGGATCACCATAAACTCATCTGTCAAATAGACAATACACAAGAGGATTCTGGTATTATAAGAGTGAGGATTTGGGAACTGTCTGCCAAAGATGATAAGAACTAAAGTAGATTTGGAGAAATTTAAATATGGCTTAATTTAACATTTAAAGTCATTATTGAAGTGCAAACGTCACTGATAGGCTATAAAAATACAGAATGGAGGTTCTGAATACTTTGTGTGGTTTGCCATAGGTAATTTCTGAGAGAAGCTTGCACTACATTTTTGTGTGTAATACTACAGATTTGCAATTTTAGTATACATAATATTTTGTCAATGTTTTGACTTTAAAAAAAATTTCAATTAAGATAACTAATTAAACAATATAATATCTCAAGTACATCTGTACCAGCAACTTGAGTCATTGCCATATGAGAATATTAAATGTAATATTAAACCTGAGGCAAGGAATTTTTACCAAAATCCAATGAATGCTGGTTAAATATATAATCAGATACAAGTGCATGATGTAATAAGGCATGACAGTTTTTCATAAATATATGCTGAATTTATAAAAATCCACAGTTATGTGCATTGAAATACTGTGTTCATTCTGAGTTATTTAAATCACAGAATTTTAGAGCTAGGGATCATCTAATCTAGTTGGCAACCTGGATGTCTTAAGGAACAGAGAGCTGCTAGTTCTTTTTTCTCTTGGGATGAAGACTCAAGAAATCATTCCATTCATTGCTTTATAACAGAGGTCCCCAACTTCTAGACCGCAGATGAGTATGGGTCCATGGCCTGGTAGGAACCTGACCATACGGCAGAAAGTGAGAGAGGGGCAAGTGAGGGAAGCTTCAACTGTATTTGCAGCTGCTACCCAGAGCCAGCATCACCACCTCAGCTCTACCTCAAATCATCGGAAATTAGATTCTCATAGAAACTCTGGTCTTTGGTGCCAAAAAGGTTGGGGATCGCTTCTTTATAATTCTTATGGCTACAAATAATTCATTATTTCCAAATTACACTTATCTTAAATTTGATAACTAGTTTAAAAATTGGATATATTCATTTTCAATATCGAGTGTCTCTGTGAAAGTATTTCAAAGACAAGAAGAGTAAATATCACTCGAATAAAGAAAAAGAAAGCAAAAAAAATTTTCTTTTCTCTGATCAAATAGAGCTCTTAAATTGTATGTGTTATGTGTAAATATTTAATAAAAATTTCATGTATGGAGAAAGGAAATAGAAAAATAATGTAGCTTAATAATAATAACTAACATTTATAATAACAATATTTCAGACACTGTTTTAAGCACCTTAAACTAACTCATTTCACATTTAGACACCTCTAGAAATTTATTATTATTATAATTTATACTGGCGAAGATATTATAGGACAGATTCCAATTGCTCAAATCACCACATCCAGTAAGCAGTAGAGCCAAGTTTCTAATTCAGATCCTTTGAGTCCCGAGCTCCTACTTTGACCACCTTCATCTACTTCCTGCAGCACATCAAGCTCAAGAGGTTTGGGGAGGAATCAATTAGGTTATCCCTATTAAGCCTACAGGGAAGAGCCTCTTGTATAATAAATGCTCCATAAATATGAATTTATAAGATTATGATAATGATATGGTGAATAAAGTTCATAATCCTTTATAAATCCCATTTTTAGATAGTGTGACTTAGAAACCTAGAGATCTCAAGAGTACATATTTGGTTACATTTGGCACTAACTTTTGATTTAATTTCTTTTTCCATCACTGTGTAAAACTCTTACATTTGTTAATAAGTCAACGTTTATGAAACATATGTATTATGTGCGAAACATATGTATTATGTGCAAAACATGCTCAGAAAATGCCTTGCCTTAGAGAAGCTTGTATTTGACTTGATAATTCAGAATATTGTCCTCATATAAAAGATCAAATACTTTAAAATCAACATAAAACAATTGCAAATTAATTTAGTGTCAACTGCACATATGTAATAATAATTCACATTTATATTACTTGCCTAGCAGCACATATATAAAACTCACATTTTATTATGTTTTATAGTCTCCAAAATACTCTCACATTTATAATCTCATTTGATCCCCAATCATCTTTAGCTACTTAAATCTCTATTGAGCTGCAGACATATTTCCAATGGCTTCTAGACATCTCTACTTGTAAATTCCATATTCTACTTATTCTCAACCTTTCCAAAATCATGCAACTTACTTTTTTGCTGAAACTCAGCACTTTTTCCTGTACTTTCTCCTTAACTACAAAATGATATGTTCATAGTACTTTTTTTTCTTTTACCTTATAAAGTTTACATATTTCTTTCATTTTTTAGAATACAGATAATATATTTAATTTACCTCTGTATCCTAACACTTAGTATAGTGCCTAGGTCATAGTAGATAAATATTTATGGAATAAAATACATCTCAGTTTTATAGGAGAAGAAATTGAGGCTGAGAGAAATTGAGTAGTATGTTGAAACAAAATGATTTGAAAGTGTGGACAAAGAAAGAAAAACAAATAGAATGTCAGTTTTATTATGAAAATGTATCTCAAACACACACAAGTCAACATCTAATATATTCTCCTGACACACACAAAAAATCAAAGATGTTCTAAATTTCATCAGGCCAGAGAATGAGAGAAAAAGACAGAGAAGTTAGCCTGTTAATAGCCCGGGGCCAGCTGACAAGATTGCTCACATTCCTGAATGTATGTTGGACCTTTGAATCAATACCCAGGTGTTAGATGGTCCATCTAATACTGCATATTGAAGAACTTTTAGGACTATTGCCTACGACCAATTAAAAGCAGTAAATATTTCTTAATTACAGACTGCTTCCATAATAGGACTGCCCCCTTCAACTTATTCTGTCCCCTTAAATGGAGCCAATATAAATTCTTTCAAAACAACCTATATCTTTCTTATAATTTGTAAAATATGCTCAGAAAATGCTTTGCCTTAGAGAAGCTTATATTTGACTTGATAATTCAGAGTATTGTACTTGCACAAAAGATTGACTACTTTAAAATCAACATAAATAATTGCAAATTAATTTAGTATCAGCTACACATACGTATATCATACATAATGTATAAAACTCCAAATATAATGTTTAAAAACTCTCTTTAATCCAGGACGGTGGACATACTGCCTTTGCCATCTATTGTGGCTGCTGGTGGTTTAGACGTTATGTCCCAGGACCTGATCCTTTATGGTGCTATAAATCCTTTCTTTTAAAAGGACTTTTAGCTGTGGAAGTTAAGTTTTTTTGTTTAATACTCAGTTACTGCCACACCTCCTTCTCTATGTTTTGCCAATGCCAACCCTGCTCAGGGTCCTAATAATAATCATCTGCCAGAATGATGTTTTCAAGGATTTAGAGAAATGCAAAGTATGGCTAATTTTTTTTAATACTTTGAGATTTCTGTTCTAAATAGAAACAATAATCAAGTAACTTCAAATACTGACACATCTCTCTACTTAAAAACACCATGTTGGATTATAGATTACAAGCACCATAGAAGATATACCTCAGTAAATTTTGAGGTAAACAAGATTTACTTTGGCATTGACTCTGCAAAACTTTTTTAGAGAAATGTCAAATTCCTGTTTTGTTAAAGGCAGAGCAGGGGGATTTTTCCTGAAGATTTGCTGAGCTTTATTCCCAAATGGGAATGTGAACTACAATTAAGAGTTTCTATAACTGGGTTTAATTCCTCACTAGAGTTTTGTGGGGTTTTTTTTTTTTTTTTCACCTCAAGAAGAGGATCTTTAATTCCTCTTAATGAGACAGATTTCATCCTGCTCATGTCTAGACCTTGTTTTGTATACAAAACAGAAGCCTGGCTAAAAACTTTCCTTAGCTCTATGCATGCTGATAGAAGAAGATAAATGTCTAAGTAACATAGTTTTCCTTAATCAAAAGCAAGTCTGATGTCTTATTTTAATAGTCCAAGTTACTGGATGTTTTGGAGGACCTCATTGACTCCCCAGAAAGCTCACAAAATCTATCTGGTAACTTTGGCTTCAGGCCCATAATCTTCAACTTGGCTTTTTTGAGCTGTTATATCAGACGATGTACACTGACTTTTGGGATTCGAAAAAATTAGTTTGAATCCCCATGTGTGTGGGAACCTTGTGCCATTCCTAATATCTCAGGGTTCTTGTGGAGAGGGTTGTCTCCTATTTTTCTAGGTCTTTGCTGGCATTCACACCCTCCATCTGCTGAAATATTACAGTTATTGGTTAACCAGTCATAGAAAATATTCTGTATTTTCTCATTTTTTTGGCCTAAACAATGAATACAGTCACTTAATTTCTTCCCAAAATATTATTCACACAAGAAATGTGTGTATCTTGCACACTAAGGCTTAAGGCGATAGAATTTAAAGAATGGCATGATATAACATAAAAGTAAATGAGCCTTAGATAGTCTCTTTCACAAAGCTTTTTAGTCTTGCTGCCAGGGAACCTATAGACATCACTGCCTTCCTATTTCTCAGAACCTATCTGTGATTTTACATGTCACTTTGACTAGGCTATGATGCCTAGTTTGGTCAAATTTTAGCCTAGATGTACCTGTTGAAGGTATTTTTGTAAATACGATTAATATTTAGAATCAGTCGACTTTAAGTAAAGATTACCCTTAATAATGTGGGTGGGCCTCATTCAATCACTAGCAAAAACTGAGGTTTCTTGGAGAAGAAGGAATACTGCTGTAACAGAAATCCTGCCTGAGTTTCTAGCCTGCTGGACGGCACTACAGAATTTAGGCTTAAAACTGCAACTCCGATGCTTACCTGAATTTCCAAACCTACGGATTTTGGACTTGCCAGCCATACAATCATGAGAGCTAATTCTTCAAAATAAATCTCTTTCTGTGTATATATGTATATTCTATTATTTCTTGTTTTCTGTCAAACTCTAATCAAAACATTTTCCCTTCTGTAACTCTTTCTGCATAACTCAGTTTTTCTTACTTTTTAATGTAGTATAAAAGGATTTTCTAATTCTTACTCTGCTCTTTACTGAATCTCTTTTTACTTTTTTCAATTACAGTTAATTTCTAATGTTATATTAGTTTCAGGTAATCAATATAGTGATTAGACATTTATATAACTTGGGAAGTGATCACGCCTTCCCATCTGGTGATTGTCAATTTGTTCTCTGCCTCTTTGAGTTTGTATATCTATGAGCTTGCATATCAGAAAACTCATTATTGTTTTGTGCTTGACAATGAACCATTAGCGGTGGGACCCATGCAGTTTAGTGACATAGAGTAACTGTCAGAGACTTTGATATTTCATCTATCTTTTCTTTGTACTTCACCTGTCTCTGTGAGCTCTCTGTAGGATGCTTTACAGAGCTTGTTCATCTATGACTTGAATTATGCCACCTGCCTCAAAAGGTGAATGTATCAACAATCAATTGTAAATTTAAATAATATCTTTGCCATTCTTGTGTATGTAAAATAGCTTCCTTAAAAAATCTTCAAAAAGCAACTAAGCACAGTATCTTTTCCTGCCCTAGTCCTGATTCCTTCTTCAAAAACTAGATATGTCATAAGTTAAGAAGTTTATTAATATATAGTGAAAAGAGCATAGATGCATCTTTGTTCATCTGGCTTATTGGCCTGTAGTTTTCTTTTGGTGTGTTTGTATGGATTTGGTATCAGAGTAATACTGGCCTTATACAATTAATTTAGAAGTGTTTTTTTGCAACAATTTAAGAAAGATTTTTCTTTAAATGTTTGGTAGAATTTACCAGTGAAGTTATCTGGTCTTAGGCTTTTCTTTTTAAGGAAATTTGGTTCCTGATTTCATCTCTTTACTAGTTATAGGTCTGTTTCAGATTTTCTCTTTCTTCATGATTCAGTTTTGGTAGTTTGTTTGTTTCTAGGATTTATCCATTTCTTCTAGGTTATCTAATTTATTGGGGTATAATTGTTCATAATAGTCACTTATTTTCCTTTTTATTTCTGGGTCATCAGTTTAAGATTTCTTAAGTTTAATTTTATTTGAGTCTTTTCTTTTTTTTTCTTTGTTAACCTAGCTAAAAATGATCAATTTTGTTTATCTTTTCAAAAGAAGAAGTCTTATTTTCATTGTTTTTTTTCTTACTCTCTAATTTCTGTTTATTTCTGCTCTAATTTTTACTATTTTTTTCTACCTGCTAATTTTAGTTTTATTTTATTCTTTTCCCCCCAGTTCCTAGGGGTATAAATTTAGGTAGTTAATTCAAGATCTTTCTTCTTTCTTTAATGTAGGTATTTACCGCTTTAAATTTCCCTCTTAGAACTACTATTGCTGTATCCCACAGATTTTGGTTATATTTTTTTTCATTTGTTCATGTATTTTCTAATTTCCCTTTGATTTGTTCATTGACCCTTGATTGTTCAAAAGGTTGTTGTTAAATTTCCACATATTTGTGCATTTTCTAGATTTTATTTTGCTATTGATTTTCACTTTCATTCCATTGTTGTGAAAAGATCCTTGATATGATTTTAATTGTTAAAAAAAAAAATTAAAGCATCTTTTGTGACTTAATTTTGTTGCTTTATCCTGGAGAATGTTTGTGTGCAGTAGTGAGGAATGTATATTCTGCTACTGTTGAGTGGAAGGTTTTATATATATCTTCTAGGATCATTTGATCTATAGTGTTTTTCAATTCTGTTTTTTAATTGTCTGTTTATTCTAATTATTATTGAAAGTAGAATGTTGAAGTTTCATACTATTATACTGCTGTATATTTTTCTTTCAGTTCTATTAGTAGTGCTTTATATATTTAGGTACTCTTATGTTGAATAGATATTTATGTCTAAAGTAAGTCTGTTGTACTATTGTAGACGGCATGAAGTTAAATCTTGTTTTATATTTGTAATTAATATTTTTTAATCTATAGGGCTGCTGTATGTCATTTGATGGGAAAGTTTAATCCATTTACATTTAAACTAATTACTGACAGAGAAAGATTTACAATTCCTTTTTGGTATTTTCTTTTTGTTCCTTTGATTCTCCTTTTCTCTTTTGCTGTCTTCTTTCGTGTGTCATTGATATTTTTTGTATTTACATACTTTAATTTCTTTTTATTTTCCTTTAGTGTAACACTTGGTATAAATTTTGTGGTTACCATGGGGCTTACATAAAAATATTATGGTTATAACAGTCTATTTTAGGCTGATAGCAATTTTACTTCAATCGCATACAAAATCTCTACATTTTTATGTCCCCCGCCTCAGACACATTTGTGTTTGATGTTACATCTATTTATATTATGTATCCATTAACATATTTTTATAGTTGTAGTTATTTTTTATACATTGTTTTTTAAACTTCATACTTACAAGTGATTTACCTACCATCATATGGTAATATAATGTTCTGTATATGTCTATATATTTACCTTTACCAGTGAGTTTCACACTTTCATATGTCATCATGTTGCTGTTTGGCATCTTTTTATTTTAACTTGAATAAGTCCCTTTAGAATTTTTTTTAAGGCAGATTTAGTGGTGTAGAATCTCTTCTGATTTTGTTTGACAAAGTCTTTATTTCTCCATTTTTAAAGGACAGCTTTGCTGGTTATAGCATTCTTGTTTGGCAGATTTTTTTTTTCTTCTTTTAGCCCTTTCAATATATCATCCAATTCTTTTAGATCTGCAAGGTTTCTGAAAAATCCTCTGATAGTCTTATGAGGGTCCCCTTTGACAAATTGCTTTTCTCTTGCTGCTTTTAAAATTCTGTCTTTGTGTTTGACTTTTAACAATGAGATCATAATACGCTCTGTGTAAGTTCTTTGAGTACCTCTTAGTTATCTTTTGAGCTTCCTACATGTAGTGTCCATTTCTTTTTCTTGATTTGGGGAATTTTCAGCTATTTTTTTAAATAACATTACTGGTTCTTTCTCTTTCTCTCATTTTCTTAGATTCCATAATGCATATATTGTTCTTTTTGATGGTGTTTCATGAGTACTTTAAACTTTCTTTATTCTTTTTTTATTTTTCTTTTTGCTCCACTGGGTAATTTCAAATGGACTGTTTCCAAGTTTGCTGATGCTCTCTTTTTCTTAATCTAGTCTGTTATTGAACCCCTCTATTGAGTATTTTAGCTTAGTTATTGTATTTTTTAGCTCCAAGACTTCTGTTTGAGTCTTTTAAAATTTTTCTCTTTGTTGAAGTTATCACTTTGTTTATTTATTGTTCTCCTGAGCTCACTGACAATTTTTTCATGGTGATTACTTTGAATTTTTGGTTAAGTAATCTATATATTTGTTTCCTTAAGGTCTCTTTCTGGATTTAATCTTGTTTCTTTGTTTGGACTACATTTCTCTGTTTCTTAATTTTTCTTTCTTCTTTGTGTTGGTATCTACAACTTAGAAAACAAAACAAAACTACTACTTCTCCCAATTTTCATAGATTGACCTTATGCAGGATATGACTCTCACCAGTCAGTCCAGCCAAAGATTCTGTAGGTCTCTCAAAACTTTATGCTAGTCCAAACTGCTGTCTTTGTTTTTAGCATCCTCTTCTGTCTAGAGGATGCTGGTTACTTTCACCATATTATATCAGGCAAGACAGAAACTATTCCATCAAGAAACACCCAGAGAAATGAAAAGATTGGATGCAGAGTCAAACTCTTTCTCCTGATGGAGAGAAGCTAGACACTGAGGTTTTTACCCATTTGATGTATGTTGGGATTGTGATGAGAGCTTGTGTGCTAATTCAAACCATCATCTTTGCTCTTATTGGCCCACAAACTTCTAAAATATCAAGCCCTGTTGGTGCTTCGAGACATGTGAGACAGAAATCAGTCAGTCCCTCAAACAGCTCAGATAAGTTGGAACATTTGACCTGATGGTCCAACTCTTTATCTCCCTTCCCAGGGAGAAGCTGGGAGCTGGGTGATTCCTCTTGATTGCATAGTGCTGCACCACGAGTGGGATGTCTTATAATGAGAATGTGTCTCAAATTTACTTACCAGTTTTGGTGTGGCTGATTTTACACTTGCCCAGGGTGCAGAAGCTTCTCAGCTTGTTTCTAGATTTCTTGTGGAGGGAATTGATCTGTGTTTTATTATGAATCAGTATTTCTGTGGGGAGTAGGAAAATCCAGGATTACTAGTCCATCATTTTGGTAAGGTCACTCAATCCAACTGTTTTTCTTTATAATTATTGTTTTGTGTGTGTGTCTTGTCTAAGAGATATTTGTCTACTCTCAGGTTGCGAAGAAATGTTATGCTGTTCTCTAAAATCTTTTTTAGCTTTAGATTTTGTATTTAGGTTTATGATATATCTCAAAAATATTTGAGTGCTGTGTGAAATAGGTATAGATGTTCATTTTGTTTTCTTCTTATGGTTACCTAGTTATAGCAGCTTCATTTATTCAAAACAGTTCTTAACTAATGTTCAGTTCATTGAATGTAAAGTGACCATTTATGTGTCAAACAAGTTCTGATTATTATTTCATTAATTTTATTTATTCTATGCCACACTGCCTTAATTATTGTAATTTTGAGTAAGTCATTAAATCAGTGTAGTAGTTTACTATTTCTGCATAGCAAATTACCACAAACTTAGAGAATTAAAAAAAACAAACAAACAAAGCCAGCCATGATTATCTCACAATTCTGTAGGTACTGTATGGCTGAGTTCTCTACTTAGGTTTCCATGGGCTGTAATCAAGGTGTCAGATGGCTACATTCTCATAGAGATTGGGATCTTCTTTCAAGTTTATTGAGTTTGTTAGCTGAATTAAGTTGTTCATGGTTGTAGGACTGAGTATTTATTTTCTTGCTGGCTGTCAAGTTAAAGACCAACCTTAATTCCTAGAGGCCACTCAGATTACTTACCATGTGGCCTCTCTATCTTCAAAATCAGCAATGGAAATTTCTTTTGAGTTGAATTCCTCTTATGCTTTGAATATCTCTTTTCCTCTGTCTCTGACTTTTAGGCTTAGATTGAGAGGACACATGTCTTTAGGTCAGGACCACCCAGAAATTTCCCTTTCTTAAAGTCAACAATATCATATAATATAAACCAATCACTAGAGTAAATTCCATTATATTCACAATCCTAGCGTGTGTGCATCAGCCAGAGAGGGTGTTGGGGGCCACCTTAGAATTCTGCCTAACACTGTCAGGTATTAAAAGTCTTTTCTGAAGCTTACTCTTCTTTTTAAAGATCTTTTTGGCTGTTTTAAGACCTTTTCATTTTCATAAATATGTTTGAAATAGCTTGTCAATTTCTGCTAACAACAACAAAATGATAAGCTGATGTTGAATCAAATCTATAGATCAGTTTGGAGAGAACTGATATGTTAATGATGTTTAGTAGTCTATCAGTCTACAAACTTGGCATACGAGTCCCTCAGCAATGTTTTTAGTTTTCAGTGTAGTAGTTTTAAATGACTTTTATTATTTTTTTCTTAAATATATACTTTTTGATGCTACTATAAATTTTAAATTTTCATTTCTTTGCTGCTAGTGTGCTAAATATATTTTGGTATATTAACATTTTTTGGAGAGTTTGCTAACTTCATTTGTTATTTTTAGAAGCATTATTCTTTAGGAGTTTTTATATCAACAAGTATGTGTGTGTGAATAGGGACAACTGCACATTTTCCTTTCAAAATTTAATATCTCATTTATTTAATTTAGTCTTTATTGCACTGGCTAAGACATCTGGTCACACAGAATAAAATGATGAAAGTAAACATTTCCGCCCTATTCTAGATCTTATGAGAAAAACATTCCATCCTCACCACTAAGAATAATGTTAGATATATAGTTCATTCATATATGCTCTTGATCAGATTGGGAAAATTATTTTGTATCTAATTTGATAAAAGGCATTTTAAAAATTATAAATGAGTATCGAATTATGTGAATTTTTTTCTTCATCTATTGAGATTATCATGTGTTGTTTTCTCCTTTATTTGTTAATGTGGCCTATCACACTGGTTGTTTTTTGTTTTGTTTTGTTTTTTGTTTGTTTGAGCATTAACAAGGCAAATTTTATTTAATAACCAGAGAATGGAAAAACTGAAGTTTAGCTCTCAGATCTGTTTTTTGTCTGCTCAGGATCAAGGAGCTGTTCATACTGGGTACAGTTGCGTCTAGGTAGATGAGGGGAGGAATATTCATAATTTTTTTCTGGGAAGGAGACTGTAATCTTCTCAGAATCAGAGTTCTGCCTTTTCTTCTATCCTTTCATGGTTTCTTCCATTTGTTGCCATAGTGATTATCAACTGTCATGGCACCTGGTAGGTGTCTCAGTTAGTATGGAGATTAGATTATAATGAAGTTTGTGGTCTTCTGGAGGCCATCTTAGTCTTATTTGGTTTAAACTGGTCCTTTCTTGAGAAAGAACTGTTAACTATAGGTCTTCCTGTTCTCAAAGTTAGAGTTAGGGTGGGGTCGAAACTTATCCAGGGACAGAAGCTTAGTTAGGTGACACATGCCCATTTGTGGGGTAACAAATTTTCTCCTTAGTTTCACATTTCATTCTTGAGAGGGACTGAGGGACAAAGATTGACCTTCTGAAACTTCTTCAAGCTGAATTTGGGTGTGGTTGAGCGTCCATTAGAGGAGTGAAAGTTTTCCTGTGCTAATCTTAAATCGGTCTGATTGTCCACTGGCTTTATTCCCAGCCATTGCTGGTGCTCTTGAATAGTAAGCCAATCTTGCTTTCTGGAGATAAATTACAGATGTCCTAGTTCAGTATGTTTTCTGAATATTGCTAGATTCAATTTGCTAATATTTTGTTAAGGATTTTTATATTCATGTCCATGAAGGATCTTGGTCTATAACTTTCTTTATCTTTCCTTTTTTTTTTTTTTTTTGTAATACTATCAGATTTTGGTATGGGGGCTTCATAAAATAGAATTATAATGGATTGCTTTTTCTCTAATTTCTGAAAGAGTCGTTTTCCTAAAATGTTTGATAGAATTTACCACTAAATCCAATTGGTTCTGGTATTTTTTTGGATAGAGGGAGAGAGGGAGACAGGTATTTATTTTTTTATTTTTTTATAACAAATTCAATTTCTTTGGTAGCTACAGGGTTATTAGATTTTAATTTCATCTTGTTTCAATTTTTGTAAACTGTTTTTCAAAGAATTTGTTAATTTCATCAATGATGTAAATTTTATTGGCATAAGGTTGTTCAAAAAGTATTTTCTTACTTTTTTCTTCTATAAAATTGGTAGTGATACCTTCTTTTTCATTACTGATACTGGTAATTTACTTTCTTCTCTTTATTCCTTGATAAGTCTTTCTATTGATTTATCAATTTTATTAACTTTTTAAATATACTCAGAGAGGTACTAAAACCTTTAACTCTCAATGTTATTTGCATTATTTGCCTTTTATTTTTTAGTTTTTGCTTTATTTATTTTGAATCCTGGGTATGCATACACATTTATAGTTATGTCTTTCTGATATATTGATAGTCATCATTACAAGCTGACTTTTTTCTTATATGGTATTTTTCCTTTTTTTGAAGTCTGTTTTTTATGATGATATACAGTTTTCTTTTGCTTACTCTTTTGCATGCTTTATCTTTTTCTATTCTATTATTTTTAACTTATTTGTGTGTTGATATTTAAAGTCCTTTCTTGTAGACCACAAGTCTACAGTTGGGTGGGTCTTACATATTTATCCACTGTAACAATTTTGCTCTTTTTAAATCAAGACTGAAAATCTTTGTCTTTTCATTATTGTTTTATAATAGGCAATTAATACTTAATGTAACTATTGTTATAATTGTACTTAGGTTTGAGATTTTGTTATTTTTTCTATTATGTTATGAGTTTTTTGCTACTTTAAAGAGCATCATATTATGTTGGGATTTCAGTAGTAGAGCTATGTTTTACTTAGATGTGTTTTTTTGTTTGTTTGTTTTTATCTTTTTTGAGTTTTATTGAGATTTGATGCTTTCCAAATTTAGAAAAATTTTGGCCACTATTTTTTCTCTTACAATTTTCTCCTCATTTATTAGGACTCTACACAGATGTTAGATGACTGTTCCACAGGTTCCTCGAATTCTAATCATTTTAAAAAAAAGTTTTTTATCTCCATTCTTCAGATTGGGTAATTGCTATTGATATACTTTCAAATTCCCCACCTCCTTCTTCTGCTATTTCTACATTTCTGTTAAGCTCATAGAGTAATATTTTTAAATTTTAGATATCGTATATTTTAGTTATAAATTTTTTTTGAGATATAATTGACAAATATATTAGTTTCAGGTATACAAGATAATGATTTAATATTTGTATATATTGCTAAATGAGCATTACAATAAATCTAGATGACATCTATCAACATACAAAGTTACAATTATTTTGTGTTGAGAATTTTTAAGATCTATTCTCTTAGCAACTTTCAAATATACAATATAGTATATGTAGTATTATTAACTATATAATTTTTTTAATGTTTCTATTTTTTGGTTGTGATTCTCTCTTATTCATTGTATATAACTTTTCTTTGAGTTTGTGAACATATTTATTATAGCTGCTTTAAAATCTATGCTAGTTGGAATATGTGGGTCCTGTTAGGGAGGTTTACTAAGGACTGTTTTGAAAGGGATATGAATATTATTATTTTTTGCACATCTGATGAGTTTTAATTGTATTCTAGACATCATGAATGAATCATTGTAGAGCCTCTAGGTTCTGTTATATTTCTCTGAAGAATGACTTATCTACCAAGTTAACTTGGCAGGACTCAAACTCTATAATCTTTCTCCCTCGAATATATAAGGCTTAAATCCATGCTGATTTATTGCAGATTTCAACTGATGCTCATTAAACATTTTTTTCTATGGCCCTGAGGACTTTGCTATGAATGAACAGTTTGGTAATCTGTCAAAGATTTGTATAGATTTTATATGCAGTTGGGATTTAACCCCCTGATGATCTGTTCCTTTCAGAATTTACTCCTTACTTTCTGACTGCTCTGCCATTCCAGACTCTCTCCTATGACTCCTTAAATTATTAAGACTGAAGCATTTTGCTCTTGGAGCCAAGTGAAGATTGAGGTTGACTCCCAACAAAAGGCCGCAAACTCTTACATCTTACCAGATGCGGATTGTTTTTCAATTTTAGAATCCTCTCCATGTTCTAAATGTTTTGTCAATCTCCAATGCCATCTAATAAGTATTTTTTAATTATTATTTTGTTCAGATTTTATAAATTGTTAAGAGTGTTAGCATGACTAACTTACTTAACTGTAACTTGAAGCAGGAAGCTAAATTAAGTATTTTTGTAAGTTATTTCACAAAATGACCTCAAAAAGCAAGTATTTTATTTCCATTTTACACATAAGACTAAAGCTTAGATATATTATAGTAGATTATAATCTAATGTCTAAAGATTACAACAATATGCTGAAAAACTCGGATTAAGGATGTAAGGATGGAATAAGAGGGTGACTTCCTCAGAACACTTGTCAAAGTGCAGCTGCCTGCAATCCCTTAGTGCCTCCACTCTTTCAAATGAATAATCAAGCCTGCAAAAATGTGCTTTAGTTTTATTCAGGCAAAAGCTAGATCTCTTTTTGGTTGAAACATTCACAAAGTCAGTTATGAAAGAAAGTGTGATATGTGTGTTTTCCCAGGATCTAAATGGAAGTTGAAGATCCCAAGAAATGGGCTGCCACTAGTGAGAGGGTGTCAGAGAAACAGTCATTCAACTAACATTTGAGTATCACATGTATGGTATCTAGAATACGGTAGCTGTGGTAAAGAAGAAGCAGATTAGACATACTCCCAAACATTGTATATTGTATATACGTAGATGATTACTCTGTGATAAATGCTATATTGAAGGTTAGCTGAGTGCTATTTGAGAACAGAAGATGGACACCTAACCAAGAATAAGTGGTTTCCTGAAGGAAGTTTGAGATATTATGGGTAATAAAGTAGGACAAGGAATATTTTAAATTGTGGAAGGATCCTGTGGCAACATTTAGAGGTGTGAAACCTCTGGAGAATGGATTAATTTTCTGGATAGTAGAAGATAACACAGAAAGGGAGTAGTAATAAGATAAAAGAAGTTAGAGACCATAGAGGGCCTTTCATGCCATATTAAGGAGTTTAACCTTTTCTTAAGGACTTTAGGGATTTATCAAAGTGACTTGATCAGATTTGACTTTTATAAATATCACTCTGCTTGCTGAGTAGGGCATAGATTAGAGGGTCAAAAGATTACAGAAAAGGAGATTGGTTTATAGGTGTTTTCAGTAACTCAAGTAAGAAATGATGGAGCCTGGTATAAATAAGTTGTGGTGGGACTGGGCAGGAGATGGATTTTGGAGATATTGCATACAAGTTATGTACATGTAGATGATTAGGGAGAGAGAAGAGACATAAAGTGTTTAAACAAGGCCATAGGATAATTGAAATAACTTTATTGCCCAACCTAAGCTTTAAATTTATCTTTCACATGAAAAATTAGGTCTCTTCAGTTTTCATTACCCATAGCTGCCACACTCTACTACTTTATAACTTGTGCCTTCATGTCTAAATAAGGTGGTCTGAGATTTATATATACACATGTGTGTGTGTGTGTAAGCATATACATTTATGTGTTTGATTTGGGGGTGGGAGTTACAAATTAGAATCTGATTCAAATATAATGTGCAATTATAATAACATAATTTTGAGAAATATAAAGCAACTACAAAATTTGGATAATTGGAAACCAAACAAACATACCTAAGAAGAATTAGCACACACTATCTTGCTGATTCTTTGTAGAGCAGACTCAGTAGAATGAGTGAAGAAATGGAACTATAGAGAGATGATCCTAGTTCCAGCTTTGCTAAAGCCAATCTGTTTAATTCTAACCAGGAGACATTAATTTATAGAACACTGTTCCTCTATACCTAAAGTAATGAGGTTAGACTAGATGGTTTTTAAAACAAACTCTTGCTTTAAAATTTCCTCCAAGGGTTTCCTGAATAAGTGATTTACTGGTGCCACCACCACCCTAAATACCGGAAGAGGGGCAAATATTCCTGGCATTAACATGTAAAAAAATCAACATTACATGTCATTATATCAAAAATATTATGTGTAATTATATACAAAATGAACACAATTTAAAGAACAGGATTTTTATAGTTGAACCTGAGTTACAGAACAACCTTTTAGTTCACATTGATCTGTCTGTCCATTCTTTCGTGTTCATTTAGAACTATTTTACTAGGTAATTTGAAGCACTCAATTTTAAGTATAAAAATTCTTGCATTCTTGACTTTAAACAATAACAGACATAAGCACACAGGCCGACGTAAACTAGAAGCATATGTCAAATGACAACAAAATGTGGCTCAAAAAAAATGTACTTGTTAAACAGTACAAACAGTAATACTATATATGACCCCTTGCATAATTTTATGAGGGGAAAATCCATAATATATAATCAAATAAAGAGTACTATATTTAGTTAATTTTATTAGTTTTCAAATTGTGAATCTAGGTCTTACATCCATGTACAAAAGCATAGGACTAAATTTGATGCAAATGCATGTTCTGTGACTATAACAGATTTGTAACTATAACATAAAAGATGTCAAACTTATATAACTAATTGGATAACAGTGGAGTTTTAATTAAGAAAGCAGGAATTTGAGTCCTCGTTCAGTCACTTACTGGTTTAGATAACCTTAGAGAAATCACTTCATCTTTCTGGGCCTTATTCCCATCTGTAAATGAGGATAACAGTATCTATCTTTAAAGTCTGTTGTAAAGATTTAATTATATAATTTACAGAAAAAATTCTGTATTACATAACACTTTTAATTATAATTAGCAGAAAATATGTTCAACTTGGCTTAAAAACTAAATAAAATTTATAATTTCAAATAACCGAAAAGTGCAATTGATGAACTCAAATTCAATCCGTATAATCAAGAATCTGTATTTAATCCCATTTTTTCCCTGTTTTGGCTTCATTCTCTGTCAGTTTTCCTCCATGAAATGGCAGAAAGAGATATCTACAATCGGCTCTGGATTTAAAACATTTTTATAGCTAATTATCCTAGTGAAAATAAAATGCTATTTTCCTCAATAATTTGAATAGGTGTTTGAAACTAACTTGCTTGTCTGAGCTAAGGTACCAGTTACCAGCTATTGACTCAAATAAATGGTTGGACAGATAAACTCATGTTCTGAGAATGAGTAGGAGTGGTCTGTTGATAATAAGAATGCATTTTGTAGACTTCCTACTGTAGGGAATGTAATTAATAAAAGGCTTCAACTGCTGTGCTTTGAAATCCATCACTGAATTTGCACCAAGGATATACTATTCATGGACTGCTCCTAGTCAATGACTCAGTGTGGTGGGGATGTCAAGACGAATCCATTCCTGGGACATACATCCTGTGTTGGCTGAGAATCGCTCAAAGACTCCCCCACAGCTTTGTTGAATCTGCTACTACATAGACTATGATACATGTACTCAACATTTTCTCTCTCTTTACTCTGTGTTCAGACTCTCATAGTAATTTGATGACCGACTCAGTCATTTTTTGCTATCTCCCAATTGCTTTCACACAGGTATTTCTCCTTACAAAATCCTTGCACCTTTAATTTTCTTTTGGCATCTGCTTTTCAGTATATCCAAACTTACAAAGGTGGTTGGCACAGTGAAAAAAAGTAAGGATTCATTTCACATTAAGCTGGAGTATGTTCTGGGAGGGCCAAAAAAAAAAAAAAAAAAAAAAAAAAAGACAGTATTGGCTATAAGAGTATTTTAATCTATAAACTAGGCAATGATAAGAATTTTTGTTTTTGAGAGTTTTATTCTATATATTTATATAAAAGTAAGTCACTTTAAAGTTATGATCAACAACTCATTTCAGAATTCTGGTAAATGATTTTAATCAGTATTTAAGAATATCTTTGGTATATTCTTTAAATAAAAGTCTTTAAATAATAACTATCATCATTCTATTTCTGAATTCATCTAATATTGTAAAATTGTCAGTGATTACAGAGTGTGGTAGTTTTCAAACCAGAGAGTACATGAGAACTACCTGAGAATTTTCCAGGTAGAGTCAAATTTTTCAGGGAAAGCCTGGCCAGGTGTATTTTGAATTTTTTCTCCATGCAATTCTAATATATAATTCTAGCTGAGATCTCATGGCCAAATGAACATCTTCATGTTCTAAGTAAAGAAACAAAGAACTCAAGAATTTGAAAGCGACTTGCCCAAGGGCTTGTCTATGAAGTGGTTGCATTAGAAGTAAAAATCTGTTAAATTCTGACTCCCCATTTACTGCTTTTCTCTCTTCTAAATTATTAAAACAGCCTCTAACTCATGCCTCATCTTATGTTCCTCCTACTACTTATTCCCTTACTTCCTGAATCCCTGGTCTGCTTTCAATTTTGCATCTCCTATAAATCGCTCTCTCTTTAGGGCCTTTGAAGCTGCCATTTTCTACTATATGAAACATACTTTATTCCCTTCTTTTTATAAAATGAATAAATAAACTTCATATTATAGACTCTTTCAGACTGCAACTAGTTTTACATTAATGGAAAAGTTTGTCCTAACTATGCAACTTCTTAATGTATAAAATCATTTTAAATCAAAGAGAATATTTGTTTTCCCAGATATCGCTATCTCACTCACCTCTCTCCCTAGGAAATCAGAACTAGATCACTAGATCAGAGGCATAGCTATCTGAAGACACATTTTGAGATCTTAAAATAAAAAGAAACCACACATATTTAACATTTGGATATATATGTATGTGTGTTTTGTTGTTAATTATTATCTTTTTCTTCTATTGTTTTTCCTTCTTCTCAAAGATTAAGATAGAATGACAGACCTACATCAGTGCTACTCAAAGTATGGTCTTTGGACAGAATCAGCTCTACCTGAGGAATTGATTGAAAAACAGCTTTAGGTCTCATTTTTGACTTACTAAATCAGAATCTCAGTCCGGGAACCAGGAATCTGTGTTTAATCAACTCTCAGATGGTGCTTATGCACGCTCAAGTTTGAAAAGCACTGGTCTGGGGGTAAAGAATAACAAAACTGGGTACTTATTAAAGGCAGCAGGACAGATTTTATTCAGTAGTACTGCAGCAGGAAAGGGAAGGAGGGAGAGAGGGAGAGAGAGAGGGAGGGAGAGAGAGAAAGACTTCATGGTCACTCCAGCTTAACTCGGCGTGATATTTTAAAAAGAAGAATGAGGGAGAATAAGGGAAGAGAAAAATTACAAAAATTGAAAAGGAGGTTGGTCAGTGTGATTAGACCATCTGGGTTTGTTATATGGGGCTTATTTGAAGAAGTATATCTTTAGGACAGGAGGTAATTTTGCAAATTAGACCAAGGTGCCCAACAAAGTTAGGCCCTTACCCTTCCATGGAACTGGGAGTTAAAAGAGCAAACACTATCTCCTTGGAGGTTTGCATTTCAGAGAGATGGCTCCCAAGTCCTTGAGGAGGCAGTTCTGAGTGGTAGAAGATTTTTATTTCAAAGGAGCAGAAGAAGCATGAGTTTGAAAGAGACTTCTTATGGAGAAGGTTTGGGAGCCTATTGTCTGTCAGGTTTGGCTGGAACAAATGATGTTTCTTTGGTGATGTTGAGCTATCTCAGATGTTTTAAAAGGGGGCTGGGTTCATCCTAGGGACACAGCTTTGAGATGATAGAAGTTATGCTAGTGTTTGCATAAGTCTTCTAGAATGAGGGGGTGGCCCAAAAATTTGTTCTGAGAGATGCAGTTCTTATAGATCAAGGTTGAGGCCCATTTGAGGAGAAGGCTTAGAGGAGCCTGACTGGAGTTTGGTAAAGGAGAGTCTTTTTCCATTGTACTGGCTAAGGAATCATAACTTAAATAGCTGAGGATGCCAACCTTCAACAAAAATTATAAAAACTTAATAAAGTGCTATGTAAAGTAGTCTAAAATTGGTTTAGTACGCTTTCTCTTCTAATTTTGAAACTCTCTCTTTGTCTTTTCTCTGAATACCGTTCCTTTACTTACTCTTCTGACTTTCAAAGGACCCTACCTGACTGGCCTTTTTAAAAGGCATTTTTAATATTTACTTCTTTTCCTCATGAATCCAATCATATTATCTTTTCTTTAAGATTTGATTTGATGTATGATCAAAAGATTTCCATAATAAGTTGTCATTGAGGTTTTTTTCTTCCTAAGGTGTAAAGCAAGCAGCTGAAGAGAATAATATTAAAAAATGAAAAATTTGTTAAAAATATTTCTAATGGAGCGTGTAAAAAAAAAGTTTTGAGAAAATAGAGCTATTAGCATTAGCTGAGTGATTTTTAACACATTGTTTAATATCACTGAACTTTGACCATTTATAACAAGGTATTTCCAAAATGTGTCTCAGACTGTAATTTTAAGATTTAAGATTAAGTTTTCAGTTTATGTTTCAATCTCTTTTCTCTCTGAATCTACTTGAACAACCAAAGAAATACATATGGAAAAATTGTAAAACATTGTTAAAAAACAAAGAAGGGCATAATCAATTGACCAGATATTTTGAGACATTCTGTAGGATATAGAGATATGGAATCAAATTGAAGGATTTATCTACAGTTTTATACAGCATGTATATAAAGGAGGGGGTTCCCCTGTATAATAACATATTAGGATTTCACCAACCAATGGAGAATTTCCAAGTGAGACACAGAAAGAGTAGTCTGGAATAAAAAAAGGGAGTTATTCTGGAAAATTCTCTGTCATGATTTTATGAATCAGATTTCATAAAATAGAGAAAACTTCAAACATTATCTCAACAAGATTTTAGAGAGTGTGGTATTTATTCAATAAGCATAATCTACAATCCATAAAGATGTCAATCAGATAAAAATATATATTAAAAAAAGAACTTAGTAGAAACAGTGAAGAAGCAACTAGCTACTTCAAACAACTGAATTAATAAGTTAGATCAACTCAATAGTTCTTTCAGTACTCAAGAAAAATGATAAATGTAAAATGGAAGTGTTTACCAAAAAAATCAGACATGAAGGACCAATGCAAGAATCCCAAGAATATATAATGAGATTTCTAGAAACCAATAGTACTTAGGAGAAATATTAATTAGTGCAGTAACAAGAAATATTAATCAATGTAATAAAAATATAAATTAAAATAATAGCAAAAATAACTTTAAGTCTCTATCCCTAGAGAATCATGAAAAAGACCTATACCTAAGCATATCTTTAAATTTTAAAAAATCCAGTACACATCCAACATGGTAAAAGATATACAAATATATAATTTAGTTTAGAAAACAGACAACTTGCAAAGATAAAAATGATGGTGACATCATGCTTATTTTCATACAGAAAAAATGTTCAAAGACAATAAACAAAAATGTTTCTGGCTTAGGAGAAGAACATGTTAGTAATAATAATAATAATAATAATAATAATAATAATAATAATAAATCTCTACATAAAATTTGGTTATCCAAAGAAAATTTGGAAGATGTAAGATGGGTAGGAAATGGGATTAAAACATTTAAAAAGATAGCTAAAATCTCTCATTTTAATAGACTGTGGTGTACATGAATATACACACATGTACACATATATGTATATCTTTATTTTCATTTTTACAATTAGTTGAAGACTATATGTCCATGGATGTTTAGCATTTGTTCTTAAGAGAAGGTGCTGATGCTGCCTGATTTTTTAAAGGCTCCTATGACCCTCACTACTGTCACAGATTTTGGTCACAAGTTCCCTATGCTCTTATTCCAATTACAGTTTTGTCTCATTTGCAGATTTGCTTGGCAACTTTATAACCTCTTAGTTTGTATCTTAGTTGTGCTATCAGAATCAGGTTGTAGAGTCAAAGACTGTGAGACTGTTATTTATCCTAACTCTCTAATTTCTAAACTACCTTTAAGGTGTTGACTGAAAGATTTTTTAGATTGCACGTTGAGAAACAAGGACCTCTGAGAATTTTCTATAAACATGTCCAGATATGACCTACTTTATTTTTTCCCTTTTAAAGGGAAGAGTGGACGGTGAAGAGACAAAAACGTGCTACTTGATTTGTGCTTTATATTTTCTTTTATTTCCTTCGCCTCAGACACTTCTTGTAAAGATAATTTCCTTTCTTTTCCTGTATGTTGTGTGGTGGGAAATTTGCTCTCTGTGACCTTTGGAACTTTTCCCCTTTTCTTGGGCAATAAGCCTCAGTAACTTTAATAGTAGTTGAAGAATATGGTTTTTGAGGAAATGAAAATTATATCAACTCATTGTTTTAAAAATGTTATTTTTATTTCATTAAACTGTTCTAAATGTAAATAAAGCACATCCTCCAAATTCATTTTAACATTATCATAAACAAAGATATCATAAAGTGTCCTTTGTTAATAGATTAAAAGAGGAAACTGTATTATCTTGATAAATGAGAGAGCATATGATAATATATTCAACAAATAATATATATTTTATGTCAATGGTCATTCTCTACTGGTAAAACAACAGAAACACATCAAATCGGAATCAGAAAAACATACCTGGCATAAGAATAACTCAAAAGTTGTAAAAGTGCTCACCAATGCAATTAGATGAGGAAATATAAAAGGAATTAAAAATATTGGAACAGAGGTGGCAATATATTTATTACTTATTTTTTATAGATAATCTCATTATTCCTTTGAGAAAACAGATAGGAATCAGTTCAAAACAGTTAAATTAGTAAGATAATTCGGTAAGTTATTTAGTTAAAAAGGTGGCCAAGACATGGAAGCAACTGAAGTGTCATACAGTAGATGATTGGATAAAGAAGCTGTGATACATATAAACAATGGAATATTACCCAGCCATAAGAAGAGATGAAATATTGCCATTTTCAACAGCATGTATGGACATTGAGATAATCATGCTAAGCGAAATAAGCCAGACAGAAAAAGTTGAAAATCACGTGATATCACTTATATGTGGGAGATAAATCTAAAAACAACAGATAAACAGGACAAACAAACAGAGATTCATGGACATAGACAATAGACTAGTGGTTACTAGAGTGTAGTGGGGAGAGGTGGACAGGGGCAGGGAAGAGGGGAGTAAAGGGGGTCCAATATGTGGTGACAGAAAGAAATCTAACTATGGGAGGTGAACATATAGTGTAAATATATACATGCCTTACTGTTAAAGTGTACAACTGAAACTTATTGGATTTCGTTAACCAATGTCACTATAAAAAACAAACAAATAAACAAATAAATAAGCAAATATATAAAATCAATAGTTATCCCATGCAGAGACAATTTTTGCTAAGTATAACATAATAGAAAAATAGATCATGTTCTGTAGAAACAGCAACTACCTTAAACCTCAAATTCACTTTAATCAGAAATGTAAAATTGCATAGTGAAACCTTTAAAACTTGACTGGAGACATAAAAGGAAGACTTAAACAAATAAGGATATCTCTATATACTGTATTTCAAGGAAGTACTAAGAGATTTAAAATACCAGAAGAGATAAAAATAGAAAATAAAGAATGAGTAGCTAACTTTTGCTAGGGTAAATCAGGAAGAGAAGATTTCTTAAAGGAAATAATGCTTGAATTGAAACTTGGAAAATAAGAGTTACCCATGTGTAAAGGGTAGAGGAAGAAATATCAGAAGAAAAGAAACAGTTTATATAAGGCAGTGCTACCTTAAACAACACTTAAGGTTCAGAGAATAATGACTATTTGAGTATGGATGAAACAGAAAGTTGAAGGGGAAATATGGGAAATAGCATTTTGTATTTATCTTTTTTGGGGGGTGAGAGGGAGAGCATGCAAATGATAAGAGCATGAAAATACAATACTGTTCAATTTTTTCAAGTCTTTTGGTTAATTCATAGATACTAACTATCAAATGGGAAATATATAACATTATTGTGGAATTGTCTGAAGAGATTCAATTCAAAGCATACATTGTAGAATACTTCTCTCAGGTAAAATTAACTTGTCATTTGAACCTATATCTTTTTCATCTATAAAACCTTTGTAATTTTACAATATGTTCAAGTTAAAGTATATCTTGATTAAAATTTTGCATTTCTTTACTTTTTTTCAGTAAGCTTTATAAAATATTTTCACATGATAATATTTAGCATTATTTCTCAGTAATAGAATGATAATATTTAGCATTATTTCTCAGTAACAGAAAGTTGAATTCAATGCTGAAGTTAAAGTTTTCCAGAATTACACCTGAGAATTAAGACATTATTACCCTGTTAAAGAGGTATCAAGTGTTAAGCCTCACTGAGAGTTAATTTAAAATTTTTAGCTTTGTATCTGAAGCAAATTTTATTATAAAAGATTTGCTTCCTTTACAATTAATAACATAATGAGAGACAGTTAAAGTGTTAGCTATTTAGCAAATCCCTTTATCAAATAAATAATTTGTACTTTAGTTATGATATTTACTGTTTCTATAAAATTCTGTAGAATTTGCTTTATAGAAAAGAGTTGCAAAATATTATAATATGAATTAGAATACTTTTGAAATGCCTGAAGATAAGGGTAAAGAAAAAGTCTACAGTGTTAATATGTCTGGCCATAGAAAGGAATATGTTTATAAATCCATAATATGTGTTCTCAAATTTGTTGAAGAAAATATTAAAATATTTTTAGGTTTTTATTGAATTGATAAATAAGATGTTTGTATGTCTCCCTGCTGAGTCAGAAAAAGCAAATGTCACATGAAAAAATGTAAACACAGGTAAAGATTTATAATCAAATATGATGTGTTCAGATATTTGCAAAGATTTAATGAATTTCTTTGTAGAACAAAATTCCAATAAATTTACTGAAGCCTGATTTGCTTCCATCCCACTTGGGAAAAGTTGTGCATCTTATTATACTCTTCCTTTTTGTTTACTTTCTATGCTTTTTGTTTTCTTCTATGAGTAATTCAAGCATATTTTAGTACTTTTATGTTATGTTAGAACAATTGGTAAGTGCTAGCAACTCTTTTTTTTTTTTCAGTATCTTTACACTTACTCCTCAAACTTGAGCAATACAAACATTTTAAATGACTTGTCTTATTTTCCATGGTTAGGTTTTTCACCGATTATGATTAGTTGGCTCTTATAAACAATTAGCCATTTCTACTTTTTGATCCTATGTGTCTCAGTGGATATAATATCCCCTACCCATAATATCCAATTCAGGGAAATACAAAATACTGTAAGTTCTAACCTATCCCTGTGGAGAGAAAATTGTCATTGAATTTTGTGGTAATTTTATCTAGACACAGAATATCTTTCTTCTTATGCATTTATGAGCAGTATAATTGATGTGTTTGCAAAAATATTTTTGATTCCTAGTTCTTTCTCTGAAGCTTTCCATCTCATTTAAAAAATTCCAGTTACTTCAAGGGGTATTGTGGAATTTAAAAATAATCTCAGAGCTTTCGTTCAACTAAACTGTCAATTTCTAGAATTCTGTTTTATTCATTTTTTAAAAGCTGGCATCTAAAATTGTTCCTGACACATATTAGAAAGTTAAGATTTGTTAGTAAATGAATGAATAAAAGAAACAAATATTCGAACAGTGCTCATGAAATCGAACTGATAAAGTATAACAATCCTTGAAATGTTAAAACTAACATGAACATAAACTTCTATTCATCCTGTGTATTCTGTTCTAGATGATTTTTCTTTCCTCCTCTTTGTTCTTTTTCTCTGCTTGTAGCTGCTATCTCTGAGCATCCATTTTGTATTTATGGAGATTTATGGAGATTAGCCACAGAAGGCTAATTCTAGTATCTAACAATCTAGATAATATGAAACTTTAGAGCTATACTAAATCTCCTACAGTTCAGAGAGCAAGCATGATTAACTTAATCATCAGAAAATTTGAATTTGAGCCCCAGTTCTGAAAATTACTGGCCATGGGATTTTTAGTAAATCCTCTCATCTCTCTGAATATTGGTTTCTAAATCACTAAAATGGGAAAATAATGCCTGTTCCATATCAGTAATATCCAAATGAAGGATGCACGTGCAAATCAATTAAACAAATATCAGATTGTTCAAGGCTTCTGAAATTTAGGCATCATCCACAGCAACTGAAGCAGATCAGTTTCTAAGTCCTGACCAAATCTTTCCACATTCAGGCATACCTCATTTTAGTGTGCTTTGCTTTATCACACTCCACTGGTGTTGAGTTTTTATTTATTTATTTTTTACAAACTGAAGGAAAGACTCTCCACCAGCAACAAGGTTAAGTACTCACAGCAGAACTGTACTGGGTGGGTGTTGGGAAAACTTTTGCTTTCCCCATGAAAGGAGAATGACATGACATAGAAGGGAAAAGGGTTGGCGCTGTTACTATTTTTCCTCTTCCTTCTTCTATCTCTGTTGAACAGATACATGGACCCTCCACAAACTTCTTATGGAATGAGGAGAACCAAGAAGGGAGGGATATGCTTTCCGATATAGGTAAATTGTAGAACTAATGCCAACAGCCATACTGCCTTTGGATTTTCTGTTAGGTAAAAATAATAGGCCCCTATTTGTTAATGCTGGGTGTTTGACTGTTTCTTCCAGTTTTAATTGATAATGTTCTCTATGGTCTTCAGGATAAAATGCAAACATTTTTATTTAATGTGCAAAATCATTTATAGATGTTTCCTGTATTACATCTTTTCCTGCTTCCTAAGCCACATCATTCATGCTAAGATTCTTGCACTTCTACAAGTTCTTGAACATACCTATGCCATTGAAAATGCTCTTTCTTTCTCAGTTTAGAAAATAAATATAATTTTAAAAGAAAATAAGATATTAATTAGAAAATTACTAATATATTCATAAAGTTGATTTATTTGCACTTAATTGACATATCCATTGCTTTTATCTGCAAATAATAAATTATCTAACAGTAGATTTAAAAAAATGAAGATTTATTTCTATCCAACAAGTAGTCACATGAAGGCATACCTGGATTGTGGAGAAGCTCAATATTATCACACTTCCAAGTGCTTTCTATTTTATATCTTGCCAGTCTTAGAAATTATTTCATTGCCTTATGCCACGGTAACTCCCAGAATCATGTCCACATTCAATGATGGGAGAAGGAAGATTGGGGATGGTAATGGATTTTTTTCTCTTTTATGAGAAACATGAAGTCCTTCCCACAGCTCTCCAACATACTTTAACCATAACTTCTATCAGGTTTCTTTTTATATCTTAATGGATGGCCTTAGCTGTAAGAGAGACTGAAGAAATGAATAGTTTTTTATTGTTGTATTTCTAGCATCTATATAGAGAGGTAAATAACAATGGAAGAGGGGTTTGGTGGTGGAGATTGCTCTACTCAGCAAATAGGATCTATCATACCTGAAGAACTGCCATTTCAATAACTCAAATGATGAGTTTTTCTGAGGGCAGTAGAGGGAAGGGGTGGTTTAGAAAAGACAAAGCAAGTAGAAGGCTGGAATAATTTTGTGTTTGTCTCTGCACTTCCACTCTCTATCACTATGCTTTACATGCAAGAAACATGTAAATGCTTGATAAATTATTGGTAATCATATTGTCCATCTAGATGTTGATTATAGATGTTACAGATACATATGTTAATGATAACTTTTATGTTATATATGAGAGCCTAGATGCAAGTATAAAATCATCATTCAACTATATGATTATTGAAATTCAATTTAATATTCTAAAGAGAAACTCAGGAGTACATATTTAAGAGTCAGTATTTAGAAGTTGAATTACAAGGAAAAGAATGAAATAAATGTTGAAGACTAGCAATCTGCTTTATCAATGTCATAGTATTTGTTAAAATTCCACGTAAGTATTTCAGTAGTGGAATGACAGTTCACCAAATGAATTAGAGCACTATATAATTATCCTTAAGTAATGCAAGCTAAGATCCCATATGAAGAGTGATAGTGGCATATAATGATAGTGTCATCTCTCCATTTAGGGGTACAACATGCCATCAGAGAAGATGAGATGAATCCTAAATGGGTGGGTAATGCTCCATATTACAAACTTAACAGCTTATGACATCAGGCCGATCCCCAATCCATCTGTTAGCTGTACAGGACAGAGGACATATTGTTATGGTGATTAGGCCAGGTGGTACTTCATTTGATATCACAGCTGTGCTAAACGTCCACTCGGAAACCTGAAACCATGTGAAGCATTTCTTGTTTGGGGTCGCACTGAAAAGAAAGAACAGCAGCTGGGGTATATTCTTAAAAAGTTCCACACAGAAATTCTTTAGTTAAAATTAAAACTGAAAACCTTTGTAGTATGTCATGAGGAATGAAGTTTTAAAGTCTAGGTTCTGCTGTTTGCTTCCAGATTATTATATGGTATAAATTTTGAATTTCTGATCTATTAATTCAGTCATGCAAAGCCAAAGGCAGTTATGGCATATGTAGAATTTGTTATTCAACAAAATATTGAAATGATTTATATAAAGAATGTGTTTTAGTTCCTGAGACACAGTCTGCTCTTAAGAAACATTAGCTATTGATTTCATTATTCTGAATATTGTGAATTTCTAATTTCCAAGTTTCCTGTCCACACCCTGTCTCATCCTTAGTTATCTAGTTATCCATTCTGAAAGTAGCTATGTGCCATACATATTCATATGTATGACTACGTATGCACATATGAAATCAAGAAGCCCCTCCAGCCAAATTTTGCCTTTGGATTCATAAATAGAATTAGGCTGCCTTTGCTTTGAGAAGGTGGATCACAGATTAATTGCAGCCATAGTTCATCTAAAAGTTGCCTTCGTGTGAATTTTTAGCAGCGTACCCCGTGCAGAGGTATAAAGCCCCATGTTTCCACAGAGGAGTTAAGGCTGCATTCAGTATCCTCTTATCTTCTGGAAGGCAGCCTTAGACAAGGGCCAACATGTGTTATCTTAATCAGTGCTACTTGTTAAAGGGATAAGCTGCTTGAAGCAAATATGGAAACATGGAAGCCAGAAGTCAGTGGTAAACTTTTCATAGTAAAATTTACTCATGCCCAGTGAGAGATATGAGAATTAGAAGTGCCAAATCAATAGAAAATTGAACAGTTTGTCTTGTTTATTTATGTAGACATGTTAACCATGAAGGCATAAAATGGCCTCTTCTACTTTAAGTCTATATCATACTTAAAAGAGATGTCACCTGCAAATTCGACCATGTCATATTTAATAAGGAACATCTTTATTAAATTATTTTAAAGATGAGAAAGAAAAGAACCAGATGCCTCACAAAGCAGTATGGCCAACCCATAATTTATAAGATTTTCTTTGTGCTATTTACAAGTAATCCAGAAGATCCAAAACACATAGTAAATTATAATTTTGCTGAGACCCTTTAGAACTGGTGACTGAGACAAGTCAAACAACTTCATCTCCACACAGCTTCTTATACATTACCCTTCCATATGTGGAATAATTTTTGTAAGATGATGAAAATGAAAACAAGAGCTGTCATTGTATCTGTGAGAGAGAGATTTTGAAGGGAGTAGGAAAGGAGAGTGGAAAGGATGGGGGGAGAGATTGTTCAAGTAAAAAAATAAATCAAAATGACAGTGATATAAGTAAGAAGTGAAGTAATCTACAAAAGTGATACTTCTTAGTGTTAAGAAACAAAATTATCGAAAACTTTAAGTCATAAGCATGACTGCGTATATTTGAGTGTCATACTAGAACATTGTCTATTAGGGCTTTCCAATAAATGTTTATTTTATTCCTTAGGAAATTGTGCTTTTGTTTGACATTTTATTGATTAGGAGCTAGATTTCGTTATATTTTACACTAACTTGTGGATTTTGTCTTGCGAAAATACAAATGATTTCTGCCATGTATAGAAATAAATATTAATTTTTATTATTGTATTATCCTGTAGGATATTAACCAGTTTTATCTTTAATTTAGCAAACTTATTTCATCATGACTTTCCTCATTAGCTATATATATTTTTGTTTCTCAAATACTCTTTGGATATAGGCTTTACCATTTTGCTGGGCCTTCATCATGAGTTGAATAACTCTTTGGTGTGTATCTACTCACTAATTGTATGGAAGTCTTGTTTAAACTTTTTGAAAATTTTGGTTTGACACTAAGAATATCCTTTATGAAAAAAATTAACACCTCTTTGTGCTGCATGATCCTCTATTTTGCTGTTAAAATAATATTATAAAACAATACATTACATTATCAGTGTTTGACTTTAAAATAGTGAATTACTAGCATGTTATTAAGCAGCCTTTAAGTCCATTAATGAATATTTAAAATGCATGAACAAAATTTCCCCCCATATTTTGAATCTTCTTGAAATAAACTTTATTTTAGTTCTCCATTGGATTAGATGTCAGTGTGATGTCTTTACAGTGTACAAAACAATGTATTCTGTAAGAATTGATTTAGAAACAGATATTTATCAACAGAAGCAAATTTGTAGCTTTTATGCTCCAGATCAGAAGAATTAAGAGGATATTGCTCACTGGCAAGCAGCTGAAGCATTTTAGTTATAAAATTTATAAAGTAACATTTTAAAATTTCATTTGAATGTTAGATCCTATTGGAATATAGCATGTATTTTGCTATATCTACAAGCAATATTTTTTTAAAAATGAAATGCTGAAAAGTCATCTGTACTTTTCTAATTCTCATAAACAGTTTTTGAAATTTTGATCTAGTGCATTACTCCTTAAAAAAATTAAAAGGAACTTGTTGTTAGCCTGAAAAAAATAATCAGCCTCAGTAATGTTTTATAAACTGTACTTAGAGTCATTAAAACCTAAAGGTGTCACTAGCTATTGTTAGTAACTCTTTACTTTGTTTTATCGAGCATATTCCATGTGATAGTGGTACTCATAAGTTAGGGAATTAACAAAGTTCTTGATGATGTCAACTCTTTATTATGTGTGAGAAATCCTGAAGGAGGACTTCAGAGGAGTCAAAGGTCACTGAGGCCCTAGGTGTCACTGAGAGCCTTCATGAAAGAAGCGAGACAGGAGCTAGGCCTGGAAAGATGGGGATGATTTGAATTGACACAATGTAGAAAGAGAACATTATAAAGGTGGAAAAAGGGAGTAAAGGCATATTAGCAGGAATATGTACAATTGTGTTGGAGAAAAAGTGAGCAATACTAATGATTAAAATTAAATGATTACGTAGGGCAGACATGGCCACTATACTTCACCCTCTACAAACTCCAAATAATTGTTGGTAACTACCTGACTGTTTGTGTTAAGAAGGGTTGTGAGATTGGATTCAGACTCAGAGGGAAAGGCAGCTGTGATTTTGTAGGGGTATCTGACTTTAGCATAGGAACTGGTTTCCAGGGAGAGGGAGGTGGTGTTGGAAAGAACTAGATACCAAATTTACATCTTTGGGTTAGTCCTCTGTAGGACAAACTGACAGGCTCTGTCTGCAGAGAAAGTTAAAGACAGGGATAACTTCAAAGTCTGCTTCCCCACTTTTATTAGATCTACATGTGATAATAGAAGATAATTATAAAACTATTAATTCAAAGTCTATTCAGTCTTCTTAGTTTACTGGAAAATTTTCTCTTACTTTTTGAAAAACTGGATGATCTTAAATACTGTACATAAACCTTCTCTTTCAAGCTCTAAGGTAGACTGTTAATGTGACAAAGAACATCAAAATTGCATGGAAACATCCTAAGGGGTTTTCATTTGTACAAACAAGTATCTGCAATGAGGAACGGTGTCTTAAGAGACCAAAAAGAAAGTCATATGAAGAGCAATTTTTATAATTGCTTTTATAATTCAATAAAAATAATTATATAAAATAATCAGCCTTTTAATGGACAAATTTTGAGGCAATGACTTTAAGATAGACGTAATCATACAGTAGGAAAAACTTTCCTAAAATAATTTTACATACTTCTGTAGTAATTGAATGATATGGTAACTATATCAAAATGACAGTTTCTTAGAAGGAGTATAAATAAGCACATTTATTTCATTGGTATCTCAGTCTCATAGGTTATCATTAGCATTGCTAATACTGTTTCATGTGATTTCAAATGAAACCACTATATATACTCATAATGAATTTGGAGAATTCTAAAGAACACAGGAAAAAAATTTCTACCTTCTACTTTTCCACAGGCTTTGTTTTAATTGATCAAATGAGATAAAACTTATCAACATAAAGATTCATATCTAGTTTAAAGCTTTAGATAATAATATTTTAATAATAACTGAATTTATACTGGAAATAGAAAATTAAATGCTCATTCAAAAAATAATCTAATCAGTTCCTCTTATAGAACCAGGCCTAATATAGAGTTAGATTTTTTAAATAATCCATTATCTTTGCAATTAGGAAATGCTAGGAATAAAATTTAGTTTTAGCAAAGAATATTAAATGAACCCCCTTCAACTACTCTAATGTGATTGTATTAAGGATATACACACCTTTATAAATACACATACATGCACGCCCACAATACATACATACCACTATATTTCATTATTAAGAAATGAGTCACATTCTACATATTTGTATGCAATTTGCTTTTTATAATGAACAATTTACAACATGTTTCAAGGTTAGCATGTATAAATCTATCTCATTAATACAAATGGCTAAATACTATTTATTTATTGATATGCTTTTATTTATTTATACATTCCCCAAATGGTAGGCATTTACTTTTTGTCTCCTTCTTTGTCATGGCAGTCAGTGCTACAATAAATGTTTTCCTATGTGTCTCTGCATAAGCATATGAGTGTTTATCTATGATAGAATCTAGAAGAGAATTTTTTTTTGATTCAGCAATTGCAATTAAATTACCCTCAATGAAAAGACCATTTTAACCAAAACTACATGACAGAATTTTTTCCCCACAACTTTATCAACACTGTATATTATCAAACTTTAAAAATTTTCCAAGTCCGATAAAACAATATTGTTTGAATTTGCATTCCTCTGACTATTAACTAATTGGAGTTATAGAAAATATGTATACACAGTATCTTATTTTTAAAAACATTTTAACAGTATGTCTGTGGTCATACAGTGGTATTAGAATATGCAGTAGCTATAACTGTGACTCTTTTCCTTTAGATATTTATCTTTTCCTTTTATGTCTTAAGACTTTCTCTACTAAAAATGTAAATCTATTTAATTTTATACTAAGCATTCAGAATTTAATTTTATACATTTAGTTCAAATACCCGTGACAAAAATTTTCAGTATATTTTGTTTATATTGCACACTTGAATAGTCATTGTCACAAAAGATGACCTCCAATGAATAATTTTTGAAATGCCAGCTTTATTATTTCTAAATTCGATGAGACTTTTTCCTCAGTTCTGTTCTGTTCTATCCTATTCACTAGTACTAAAATCATTTTATAGAATTTTTTTTAACAGATAAAATGAGACCTTCCTCACATCCTTCTTTATAAATAACTTTCTCAGTATTTCTCATCATTTTATGCACCGGACAATTTTATCATTAGCTTGTCAAACATGGAAAGTTTTCCTTTAGAGTTTTATTTGAGATTGCACTGAATTAGTAGATTATTTTGATAATATGTTACGTTTCTAAAACAGTGTTTTTCCTTCCAAGATTATGTTACTCTTTTTATCCATGTTTTATAGATTTTTCATTTAGCTTGTACAATTTTATTTGATTCCATTTTAGATATTTTGTGTTTTTGTTTCTATTTGGAATTAAATCATTTTATAATATATATATATATATATATATATATTATATATATATATATATATATTTGGATAGTAGCTATATATATATATATATATATATATATATATATATATATATATATATTTGGATAGTAGCTATATCAAGAGACATACCTGTCTTTTTTCTGTACATGTGAATGCTTTTAATATTTTATTGTTTTTCATTGATTTTATTTTATTTTCTACCAAATTCCTTTTAAAAATAAATTTTCTTCTATTGTCCCTTTGTGTGTGTGTGTGCACACACATCTGTGTATACAGAAAAGGCATGTATTGGTGTTTTTTAATTTAAAATGAATTTTTAATTTTATCAATACATTTTAAAAAAACACTTCATTGAGGTTTGACTGACTGACATTTTTTGACATTTATTTAAAAGGTCATTATGTTGCACATTTAAACTTTGAATCAAAATTTTTAATATTGAGCCCTCCTTGAGATAAACTGTTACTTGGTTATGATCTATTTTTCTTTTAATATACTACTACTGTAGTTAATTTTCTAATATTTAAATTTTTATATGTATGATTATGTGTAAGGTTTATCTATATTTTCTGTTTGTGTGTAACAATTTTTAAATCCAATATTGATGTTGGTATTATGCTATCTTTGAAGCCTGCATCGTAAATCTTTACTTTTTTCCTTTGCTCTTAATGAGTGTTTAATATCTTTGACTTCATTTTAGTGAATTTACATTTTCCTACTAAACTTCTATTTAATTTGAATTTTTCAAATTTAAAAATATTAAGCAGTATATAATATAGTCTTGATTTTTTGATCAAGCTTACTTTTGTTTTCTGTTTCATTAAATTCTACCTTATGTCTTTAATAAGTTCCTTACTTCTACTTATTTGGGTTAATTTGGCTATTCTTGTTATAGCTTCTTGAATTAAAAGCTGATTTTGATTTTTTTAGTCTTTCTTGTTTCTTAAACAATGCATTTATGATTACACAGTTGCCTCTGAGAGACGTTCTGGTTGCAATGATGGGTTTTGATATGAGTCTTTGTATGTTCATTCATTTCTAAATAGAGTATAATTTCCATTTACAGTGTTTCTTTGATCTAACAGTTATTTAGGTAGTTATTTTTTGGTTTCCAAATGCATTCAATTGTTATTTTACATACTTTCCCTTTTTGTCAACATCTATTATATTCATATTGTTCAAAGAATGTGGCCTGTATGATTTCTAGCTTTTAGAATTTACTGAGTTTTTCTCCCCTGCAACACAGTGAAATTTATTTTTATAATTTGTGTTTGAAAAAATCTGTATATGCTCTTGGCTATATGACAAAAACCAAGTTAATTAAATTTTTTAAATTCTTGGTACTCTTAACATCTTTCACCCTAAGTTTTTATTCTTGTTAGATATTTGTTAGTCTTCTACCATGATTGTAGATTTATCAATTTCTTCTAAAATGTATATTTTTATTTTAATTTTCTACTCCCTTCTTGTAATAAGTTTACATATTTACACTATTTACCTGTGACTTGGTGCTAACTCCCAGCCAAGTAAGTGGAGAATCATTTCTAGTCATGTAATTTGCTTTTGCAGTAAACTATTAGAGGATTGGTATAAAGGCAGTAAAATTGCTTACATAATTTGGTTTGGGATTCTGTTCATCTGCTCTTTGACTGAGAATATCATGCCCCAGAATACTATCCAACCCAATGTCAAGAACATGTAGTTTTGAAAGTCCCTTTTATTTGAGGGTTTTATTTTATACAGCATTAGTACAGCAAAAATAGGCCTAAAACCAAAATTAGTTACAGGATTGGATTGCTATATAATGAAAACTAAAAATACATGCTCTGGGTAAGAGTGACAGACTGTGATGAAACTGTTATGGGAGGAGGAGACCTGGTGAGCTTTGTTACACAATGGCAAAATGTGGTAAAACTATGATAATCTGGAAGGCAGAAAATTACTTTAATGAATTTATAGTATTGGATTAAGAGCTTTCATGGCAGAATGTTGATAGTAAAAGCTGGTTGTTATGAACTGCATTTTAAAAGGTGTTTTAAAAAGAATGGTCAGTGTGAATTATGGCATATGAAGTTGATTCAAATTAAATATATTTTCTAAAAAACAAAATCTAAAATAAAACTTTAACAGAGCTCTATTACCATTCTGGATTAAGAGAGACTGTGACTTTTAAAGATTGAAAAAGACGTTTTCCTCACTGCGCCCAAATTTGGCCAGGCAGAAAGCTAACTAGGAAAATTTTTTTTTGACAGAAATAACATATTCTTATTTTCTTTCTGGATGTGAATGATGACAATAAGGAATGATAATAAGGCATGATGATAAGGGATGTTGCAAAGAGAACAGAATAGAAACCTACACACAGAGAGGAGAGCTAGGCCTATTAAAGAAACATTTCCTACCCCAAAGAAGGAGGATCTGGCAACATTTTCTCTGCAATATTTCTGAATTGTTATGAACCAGTTATTTTTATGTGCCTTCCGTTGTCTCCTTTTTATTTTATTTTATTTACATATTTTTTTTGCCTGTTCCTGTTTCATAATTATATGTTGAATATAGAGGGTAGGTTATTCATCTATTTTAGTTCATAGTTCTCTGGGTCAAGAGAAGTCACATTCAGACCTGACTTAGATCATAAGGTCTTGTATTTTGAGCCAGTTGTCATAATTTGATAGACTTTTGGGGCATCTCAGGGTAAAGGGGATATATTTTGTGAGTGAGAGTTAAGTAAATAATTGTGGAAAAATGTCTTACTGAACATAGATCCATAGTTTCATAGTACTTTTATCTACAGACATAGAAAATTTTATTTGACAGTGAAATATAGTAAAGGCCATTGGTTTATATCAAATAATGTATATTCAGTTCTTCTTAAGCCTAACTCATATTTCCATACAGTGAAATGTATTGCAGAAATTTTAACCAAAGATAATTTTAAATGGTAAACATTAGTAAGGTGAAAGGACAGAAAGGGATTAACTAACATGTTCCAGTAAAGACAATAAACCGAGTAGAAACTTATTGGAATTGGAAGTACATATTCTTGTTTGATGGAGATTTTATGAACATTAGATTTATGTGAAGAAGTTATCCCACTATGAATATGAAAGAAGACCATTTTATTACCTGCTGTGGAGACTAGTGATCAGGAAAACTAGAAAGTAATTTTTTTTTTAAACCTAAAAAATCTTGATAATTCAAGTATGGTTACCTTATCGCATTTTGAAAAACGACTTTCTTTAGGCCTAAAAATGATTATTATTTACAAAAGGTGCTATCTACCTCATCATTTTCTTTGTCATAGTTTTCTTTCCCTGTAAGAACTTGTGCTCTGACATTTATTTAAAAGTGAATTCTCAAAGACTTGTAGAATAATCACAATGAGAAAAGTGCCAAATGATTTTATGAGGCAATAATCCAGTTTTCTTATTGCAAAACTCTAACCAGCCTTCAGCCTTATAGCTTATCCACATGGGAAACAGATTATTGCCTCATAAAACAGTTCGGTGCTCCTATTATGACTTAAATGTAATTGTGTTTAAAGACCCTGTTGATTCCATTTAACAAAATTCGTTTTTTTTTTTAATCTTATTTCTTCATAACAATGGTTTCTAATGACCTTGATAATATATATGTGTGTATATATATGTATATGTATATTACTGTTTGATTCCATTTAACTGAAACCTCCAGAATAGGCACATCCACAGAGACAGAAAGCAGACCAGAGGGTGCCAGAGGCTGGAGGAGAAACTGCTAATGGATATGGGAGTCTCCCCTTAGGGTACTGGAATACTCTGGAACAGACAAAGGTGATGGTCACACAACATGATGAATATACTAAATAATCCTGAATTGTACACTTTCAAATGGCCACAAATGGTGAACTTTATATTACATAAATTCTATCTCAAAAAATGTTTTTTGAAACAAAACACGCTACAGGTACTCTGACTCTGACATGTGCATTTATTTATCCTAAAAGAAAAAAAAAAAAAGTAATGAATGACAGTGTCAGCGGCAGGGGAAAGGGGAGCGAGGCACCTGGAGTCCTGGAGACCCAGAGAGTGGGCAACTGGAGGGAACCAGGGAGCAGAGCCTGCTCCACCTCTGCATTCACCGGATCGTGTACTTGTCCCACTTCTTCTGGGGGTCGTAGGGCTCCCAGCGGCTGGCGGGGAAGATGTGCTTGTTCTTCTCGTACCAGCTCCTTAACACCACCTTGCCTGCATGTGACTCGTCCTTCTCCACAGTGGCATCACTGAGCAGCCGCACATCATCATGAACATCAAAATTAAAGAGTGGCCCACTCTTCCCTCGCGCCTTGGTGACGATGAAATCATAGAAACTGTGGTGATGGGGTATGATTAAGTCCTCTTTAATGTACATGAGCTGCTCCACTCCTGCAGATCTGAGCTCACTAAAGTCTTTGCGCAGGACCTCGAGCGCCTTCTGCAGGAACTGCTGCATGGTGTTGCCTTTTTTCATCTTGACGGTCCGCCGGTGCCCACAGCCATCCCAGTAACTGAAGGTGATTTCAATCTCCTCACTCTTAATCTTCTCCTGCTTGGCTTCCCATTCTTGCCGCAGCTCTTCCCGGAGCCGGTTTTCCTCTTCCTCACGGTCTCGGTCAGGCAAAAAACTTGTGTCCACGTCTGGGTTCTTCCCCAATTTCCTCTTCTTCGTGGTGATCTCTTCCCTTTCCAGCTCCTCCTCGTACATGGCCATCTTTTCCTCCTTGTCCTCCTCGCCCGCCACCTCATCTTCCTCCAGGGTGAAGGACAGGCTGGAGATCTTCCGCTTGGCCTCCTTCTTGCGCTCCTTCTCTCGCAGCTTCTCCAGCTTCAGCTGCAGTTCCTTCGACTGCTCCTTCTTGGCCAGCTGCTTCTCCCGCTCCTTTACCAGTTCCTCCTGCTTGGCTTTCATGTCATTCAGGGTCACAAGTCCCACGGTGCTGGATTTGAGCTCTGCCTCCACGGCATCGTAGTGCGCAGAGAACTTCTTGTCGATGTTGGATTTCATTATGTTCTCCTCGGCGATCCGCTGCTTCATCTGCTCCATCTGCTCGCGCTGCTTCTCCCGCTTCTTCATCAGGTGCATGGCGCGGCCCGCCTCGCTCACAGCGCCCTTGTACTGAGCCATGGCGGCGGCAGCAGTGGCAGCAGCAGAGGCGACGGCGACAGCAGCCCGGACGAGTCTCAGGAGCTGTGGCGACGTTGTCCATGCAATCAGCAGACGCCCGCGCTGCCAAGTGACGTAGGCCACCAGGAAATGCGCCACCTCGATGATGTTTGAATGTGTGCCCAATTTAGTTTTCAAGAATAGTTTTTTGTTTTTAAGTAATATTTTTCCTGGAAACGTTTTCAGTGTTTCGTAGTTTGTTATAATTCACCATCTCCCCCCGCCCCGAGATAATTTATTTAACTTAATAAGTGAACTATTTTCTTGTTTCAACTAATACAATAACAAAAAAAATTTTCACTCTTGCACATTCATCAACAGTGATAACTTAGTATTCAGTGATTGCATTTAATGTTGTACATGCTAATGTTACACAATTTTATATCTGAACCGGGTTTTAGTACTTTTAAGATGTGTGACCATGGTCAAAATTTTAATACTCTAAGCCTTAGTTTTCTTATTTATTAAAAATTGGGGATATTATAATAAAAATAGAGCTATCTAACAGGAAATTTAATGTGAATTAGATGGCATATTAGGGTTTTTTTTTGTTCCTTATGTATATTAGTTTTACCCTATTTTATATGTAAAAATGGATGTATTATAGAGCTGCTACATGTATATAAAAGAAAGATTTTAGATAAAATAATCAGATAAAAAATCTGGTCAAAAGATTTTTGTAACAATTAAAGATTATAGACTTCAGAACAGGAATACAAAGTATAAATCACTTCATAGGATAAATTTCAATACTGTAACAAGAAAAGGGATAATTTGAAACAGTTAAAAATCATAGCAGGGTATGGAGACCATGATTGGATGTCCTCCAATATCCTTGGCTAGTTTGTTGATAATTTAATTGTTGAGGCCCCCAAAATTTTGTTCCCTGTCAAATATCATCATTAATTCTAGAGCAGTATTTTTATTTGTGAATATTAGAGCAATGTAGCAAAGGCTTTGTATTTAATGAATGGTTGTGTCATTCTTCTCTCCTGTGAAATGTGAAATATTCTCTGTGTATTAATTCAGTGATTGCCCATCCCTTTTTTTACTTGACAATCACAACTGTAACTCATGTGAGTCAGATTTATATTGTACTCAAGAATAGTTTTCTTCAGTCAACTATAAGTATAGAAAATCATATGTTTTATTTTTTTCCACAGGAGTCTATGTATTAAGAACCGAATTTTAATTTCCTTTAAAGTGAAAATAGTAGATTCTTCTAACTTAATAAAAATTATTCACTTAACACTCAATGTTAAGGAATTATTTAATTTCTCCAAGTCGAAGCAATGTTAATTACCAATTTACCTTACATATGTCAAAGGCATGTTGGAGTGTTTAGAGTGTTGTTTGGTCTCATAAATTTAGTGCAATTAATAAATGCTTTAAAAAGTTTCTAGCATATAGTACGCATTAGGTTAGGAACACAAAGTATAAAAGTCTTCCTATTTTTGTCATTTTCACTAACATTGATTTTTAGTTATATTCAGTAACTGAGTCACTAAATATCTATTTAGCTTATTTTTTTTCTACAAGCTTTTTAAGGAAGAGCATATTTCTGGGAGATATTTATAATGGAGCACTATTATCATTTACTTCCTAACTTGTGGGAAATTGAAAGAGAAGAAAGATTAGTGGTTATGACTATCATCAGTGAAGAAAAATTAAAAGAAAGTGGCGACTAGATTATCTTACCCCCGAGTAAACATAGGATAGCTTCTGTAATCAATTTTCTACTATTTTTAGAAAATTATTTTTATTATAAACAGAGGAGCGGCCAAAGTGAAATCTGCTTACTTCATTATGTTAACATTTCTCTTAGGGCTTAACACTACTAAGACTCTGAAGTTTTATGTGTTAACATTTTTTTGGTCCCTTGAAAAATGACATCAGTGAACTTTACAGAACTTGTTTCCATCTTCTTCATAGGGGCATTGTGAAAATGGCCATTAACATTTATAGAGTGTCTTGAGCTCCTAAGAAGAAAGACATTACTCAAGAACAAAATAAATAATTTTAAAAGAAACATTTGAATAATTTAATTGTAAATGAATCAAGCACATATGCATTAAACTTATGTAAATACAAGTATGAAATTAAACAGTACTTTACTTGTCCAAACCTGCTTTAGGCTTTATAAAATGAAAACATTTTAAATGGTTTAATAGATTTTATAAACTTCATATGTAGACAAGTATGTCAATCCTTGATATTATAAATATTTTGTTATGAATATTCAAAAGAACTATTTATATTTCTACTAATGATTACACAAATTATCAAGAAAAATTATAATGTTCAAGAAATATTTATTTCAAATCAAAAGAAATTATTGCTTTGTTTTTACTAAATACTGATTGAAAAGATAAGTCATTTTCTATCCATTCAATTGATATTTGATTACAGATAATGGTAGACTTTACTACATTTATTAGATAGACAACAAATAATTATTAAATAAGTTTTGGAGTAGGAATGCTGAAATGAGAAATTACAGGTTTGCTCAAACATCCATGGAGTCAATGTCTAGCCTTGGAATCTCAAACGTGACATTTAATGGGCCTCAGAAGACTGAGAACATATGTATGAAAATATAATGATTACAAAGTCTTGGTGGAATCCATCATTAATGAGCCTATGCAGAGACTCAACTGATGTTATAGCCTTTTAAATGGAAATTGTTTTTTTTTTTCTTACCTAAATCGACAAGGCTAGAGTAAGACTATAAATAAAAGATAAATTGCATTGACTTCTTTGTTTTTCTTCTTAACACTGCTCAAAATTATTTGAGTATATTTGAGAAATATAGCTTTGAAAATTCACAATCCTGCTCTGAATCCACAAAACTCAATTTGATTCTAAATAATATATGTCATTTTGGCTGCTTCCAAGTTTCAGGGTTGTTATTGGTAAGGTCACTAAATTGTCAATTTTAATACCTTGCCTTTGAAAGCATTCACATAAAAGAGATAGTTCCATAAGTAATAATTATTATAGCATAATATGAAGGTGAAAATAAAAAAATAAGTACTAACCATGTATCAGGCCCTGTGATTTGAATAACTTGGTTAAGATTACAAGTAGGAGACAGACCTAGAATTCAAACCCAGGTCTGCGTGGCTCCAAATTTTATTCTATTCTCTTTTTATTTTACTTCTTACTATGATAATCCATTTTTATGGCTTTTCATAGTAGTTACAGCTGCAAAGATTGCCTGAAGTTATTACTTTGGTAGCAGCTAAAGAAATTGTGGATGTTAGATATTCTCCATAGACTTTCTAGCCATGAAGAACTTACTACCATATGTTAACTGATTAACTTGTTATGAAGTAGGAGTGATTTGATTTAATTTACCAGGAATAGCTGAATTTGGCCTAACGGTATGTAGAGTTTTCCCCTGATTTAGGGGGAGTCCCAATCTTTATATTCTCTTACTTATTTGAAATATATTAGAAAAAAATAGAAGAGTATGAGAGAGAGCACTTAGTAAATCTACTAAACTCTTTACATCAATGATATATAACACCAATAAGAACAACATAGTTCTTAGGACAAAAACAACTGTGCATTTTTTTTACTAGACCCTGGGAAAACATGTATGCTTATCCCACTCCACCTTCAAGATGAAATAGAAAATTAAAAGAAGTCTTCTGTGATATACAGCCAAGCCAATCTTTAATCAGATGGAAGTTTTAGGGTGAGGAGTGTAGAAATACACATAAAACTAGATTGGCTAAATCTTCTCTTCGCTTGTGAATCACTTCCACACGAAATATTCTCATTTAATCACTTAATTTCATTTTTCTCCCCATGTTGGTGAGAGAAAATACCAAGGAAGAGGATACTTGATTAAAACAGTAGCTTCCCTTTCATTGTGAACGTATGTTTCATTACTTTGATAAATGCTTTATACGTGCTATTATATTATGTTTCAACTATTGAGTGAAATATATTGTGTTATCATTTTACTAAAGAAGAAATATGATATGAAATGAGTAGAACTAAGATTGATCAGCTAGAGAGTACAGATCCTGGATTTCATCCTGTTAAGAGTTGGTTCCCAAGTTATGCTCTTGACTTCTATGGTAACTCTAATGTAAATAAACATTTCTAACCTAGGAGTATTCCAGTCAAGCCAAATAGGAATTTAGAAATAAATGCCAACAAAACAGTGTTGTATGTCCTCTAGCAAATATCTCTTAGAATTTGTGAAGAAGTAAATAGCAGGATAGAATTCAAGGACTCATGTATGCTGACTTTGTATTATAGTACTGTCTGTATTATTATTCCTAATGTAAATGAGAAAACCAAGGCCCAGAAAGCTCTCATCACCCATCTCTTATAGTCTGGGACTTTGACAAAAATCTTTTTTTTTTTTATTTGATGACAATACTGAATATTTATCATTTAATATTTATGTTATAGCACCCACTTCTGATTAAGGAAGAATGTTAGCCATCATCTTCTTTTCCCTCTGTCTTTGTAAGCAAGCAAGGAATCAGTTTTCAGCTGCTAAGTTGATAAGACAAATGTAAGATAGTTAGAAGTGTCTATTGAATTATCAATAGTCTTTTAAAGTATGACTCTAATTCAAGAACTTTTTTAAGGTATGACTCTAATTCATGAAAGTATAACAATGTGTGTTTTATAGCTTATTTTTTGTTATTTTCTATCAATTTTCTTTGCTTTTTATTTCTTCCTGGCTGTAGACTCTAAATGAATTAGAAATATTGATCAAATAGATGAGCATGTATGTATATACAATTTATAGCCTATTATATTTTAGAAGAGAGTAGACATAGAGGGAAATTATTTTTAAATTATCCTAGGTAACCTTTATGTAAGAATGGGAATTTCAGCTACTTAAAATATCAAATAGAGATATCACAAAAGTATACAATAAAGACATCCTATTTTAAATGTGAAAATCTGAAGACAGTCAGAAATTCTGTATACTAAAACACTTTCCAGGCAAGAGCAAAGATTAAAAGAGCAAAAAAAGAGATTGAGAGAGAAGTAATTTATAGGGTAAAGAAATCCTCGATGTAGGACTTTGAAACAGTAATTTATAATGTAATAGACAAACTTCAGTAGGAACGATCCAGTTAAACAATAGCTAATAAATATCTAAAGAGCTTTATTTATTGTTATCAAGATGCTAGGTGGATTGGAGTAGGAAGTACTAAACAGCATCTTGGTTAAGGAGACATTTTACTCATTCAGAAAGCAGAGATTATAAAGAATCAGTTTTATTCATTCATTAAGCAATAGTTGAGCATGCCTTTGTGTCAGGCATTGTTCTAGGTTCTGGGGGTATAGAAGTGAACAAAACAGATAAAAATCTTGGCACTTTGAGAGAAAGACCTATAGTCAGTCTGAAGCACTTGGAGGAGTGGAACTTTCATCAAACCATATTGGCTGGATTATTTCTTAGTTTTTCCTAAACTCACTTAATAAAATGTATCTTTAGTTCCTAAGTCTATTCTTCTAAAATCAATTAGTTTTCAATAAATCAAAGATTTTTTTTTTCTTTTTTGAAATTTCTCAAGCAACTACAGGTCTAGTCTAGGTTTATTTATACTATCGAGTAAAATCAGATGAAAGTCACAACACCTGACCTGTACACTATAGATCAGAACGACTAGACATTCTAGAAGGAAAATAAAACCACTAAAAAGTAAACTTTCAATTATTTATAACCATAAATACTTATAATTTTCTCACATTTGAAGACAATTTTTCTTGGAAAAAAATAGACATTTTCTGCAATTTCTCGATTTTCTATTTTAGGCATTGGGTCTTTTATGAAATGTGATGTTTTGTGAACTTGCGTTGGATTTAGGTTTCTGAAAAGGCTAAGGAGAAATTCAAAACTCCTTTTTGTGATATATTCTTGTTCCCATCAGTGACCTCTTCATTGAAGAGAGAAAGAGGAAGGAAGAAAGAAAATAAGGTTTTCTCTGATGACAAGTCAATTTAAGAGAATCCTCTGATCAATGACTGTGCTTGGCTAAAGCAAGAGGTTTCTGGTTTCTTTTAAGGGAAAAAAATGCCATCACATCATCGATGGCTTGTAGTTTTTGAAAGTGAAGATACATGTTCTCAATAAGGCATATGAAAGTTAAGCTTGCTTTTGCATAAGGACTTCATTTGTAAAGTATAAAAAATATCCTCACTTAAGTTAATGGGCAGGAGAGAGGAAGTGAAGCTCACAAGTTATGTTTGAAAAATTTTGTTAAGAAACTCATAATAATGAACATTGTCTTATTAGACAAAAGTTGACTTTACAGTTAATGACTAAATATTTTTTAAAATACACATGACATTGTTTATTTCTTTATTGAACCAATGGGAGGTCTAATGTTGAAATAATGCTAAATTATGATTTATAAACTTGTTGCCTGTCCCGAGTTTAGAAGCCACAAACATGAAGAATATTTAAATATGAGTTGTTTATAAAATACAAAATACTAAGAAAAAGGGATATGATTTTTTTTATTCCATTTCACTCAGGAAACCAAATTTCCTGTTAGATCAATGTAATGAGGAATGTGCAAGCATCTCCAGTAGGAACTGTTGTGTCTATTAGTAACAACTGCTTATAAAACTGAACTTTTTTACACTGAGAAATCTGACTACATTAATGATTTCCTACATCCCTAATCCAGCACGCAATGAACTCATACTTTCCTTTGTTCACAGCGTTTTACAATCAGCTAAATGAATAATAGTAATAATTTGCTTTAATATAGTACTCATTAAGGTATTTTAAAATGCTTTTGCAAAGAATTAAACTGTACAGGGTCCTGTAATGCATATACTGTGTCGTTACTCACATTCGAAAGTGAATATATAAAGTGCTTAAGTGGTTCTTCCCAGATCTATGGAAAAATTAGTCAAAGATTCATGAATTAATTGTAGGAATCCTGGCTCCTATTTCATTGATCCAAAGCTGGACCTCATATTTATTAGATAGACGTATTTATCTTTAAAGGCTAACCAGAAGCATACATTTCTTGCAGCTCTACCTATCTCAGCTTAGTAATAAATAATAAGAAAGAATTGCCAGGGTAGTGCAAGGTTGAAGTGCTAGATTTGTAACAAGTTTGACTATTTTTTTTATACTTGGAAAAAGCAAGCTGTTTGTGTCTCTATCACCTTTTCTCAATTTATTCGTTTATAGAAGAATTTGCCTGCCAATGAAAAAAAGCACAGTCATTATTTTTCCTACTTGACAATTTAAATTTAAAGAAATATATGAATAAACAATGCATTTCTCTGCTGTAAAAAGGGAAATAGGATTTTTTTTTCTTCCTGTTTTATTTAAGAATAAAATTAAATTTTCCCCTATGAGCACTTCTATTAGATGGAAATAGTCACTAAGGGCCTATTATATATATGTGGGTCTCCCTGTAAGATATGTGTGTGTGTGTGTGTGTGTACACATACATATAAATGTGTATTATTTATTTATTTATTTATTAAAATTTTTTAGGCAAGGCAATCCTTGGTTGACCTCACAGATTGCAAGGACCGTGTCAGTTTACAGTCCCTTATTTTTTTTATTTTTACACCTACAGCACCTGGTTTTCCTAGGTGGTCTCCCATGCAAGTACTAATCAGACCCAACCCTGCTTTGCTTCTAAGATCAGACAGGATCGGTCTTGTTCAGGGTAGCATGGCCATAGACCATATATATGTATATTATATGGAATATAAATAACTCATATTTTAGCTACATATTGATCCTACCTTACAAGATGATTATATCACCTTGTATAATATATTTTAATAAATCTAGAAATCTTTTAAAAATACAAGAAACCTTGTATTTTCTGAGATTAATCTAAATATCAGGTAAGTAATATCTCATGCTGTGCTAAACATTTGTTTACAATGTACACGGTGCAAATGTTGAAAACTAAAATGCTGTGATCCAGCAATTGTGCCTCTTTGTGTTTACTAAAGGAGTTGAAAACTTATGTCCACATAAAAACCTGCATACAGATGTATGCAGTAGCTTTCTCCATAATTTTCCAAACTGGGAAGCAACCAAGATGTCTTTTAGTGGGTGAATGGATAAATAAACTGTGGTACATCTAGACAATGGAATATTGTTCAGCATTAAAAAGAAATGAAGCTGTGAAAAGACATGAAGGAAACTTAAATGCATATTACGAAGTGAAAGAAGTCAATCTGAAAAGGCTACTGTATGACTATATGACACTGAAAAATATAAAACTATGGAAACAATAAAAAAATAATCAGTGATTCCAGGGATGGAAGTGGGGAGAGATGAATTAGAGCATGGAGGATTTTTAGAGCAGTGAAAACACTCTGTACAATATTATAATGATGGCTATATGTAATTGTAATTTGTCCAAACTTATAGTATGTACAGCACCAAGAGTGAACCGTAATGTAAACTTTGGATGTTAGGTGATTATGATGTGTCAAGTAGGTTCATTCTTGCTAAAAATTGTAGTATTTTGGTGAGTAATGTTGATAATAGAGGAGACTCTGCATGCTTAGGGGCAGGGAGTATGTGGGAAATCTCTTTACCTTCCTCTTAATTTTGCTGTAAACTTAAAATTGCTCTGAAAGAAATGAAGGCCCAGGTAGTCCATTTTAATGTTTGATATTTTGATATTTTTGTCTGTGGAATCCAAAATGAATATCCCAGATTACCTGAGGCGAGTCTAAGTGTACCTCTTTAGGGACTTTTTTTCCTCCTATGATGAACTCTGTTCAAGATATTCATATTTCTCAAATAGGCCTGAGAGAACAGTCTTCCTTTTAAGCAAACTGTACTCAGCGGCGAAGTCATTTGGTAAATCACTTATTTCTAAATAACAGGATACTTGGTATAAAACCCAGATAGTATATAAGTTTTTTGAGGCCATTAGACTATGATAAGCTTTCCTTCTACAACATTTCCTAATTTATTCTGTTTCTTATTTCTTGTTTGCCTATTAAATGAGCTGTAGCATGAGGATATGAAGATAACTCATACCCAGTTTCTGTCCCCAAAGGATCTAAAGCTTGGGGAAAAAAGGGAACCTCAGATACAAAGTGGAAAGCTGCATGCCTTGATAACTAGTGCCAGTCATATTCAATATGGAGAATAAAGGATAAAATCATAAAGCAGATGTCATCTAGAAGGTTTCTATGAGTATATAATAAGACTGAAAAACATAAATAAATGCATAAACAAGGCATTTAAATAAGCAACGATATGCAAGTAAAATTTACTGATTAAGACCTGTTTAAAATTATTTCATTCATTCAAAAATATTTATTTGGTTCCTATACTGTGTCAGATACTACCCCAGGAAACTAGAGTGAGTGACAAGCATGACCTTTATGATGGATATAGTTAAGAGGAAGTGGGGAGAAAGATATTATAAAAGTCCCTGTTCAGTTCTAGTGGTGATCAATGAAATGAAAGCAATGTACAGGGTGTTGTGTGTATATATATTACAATAATATCTAAGCTAATATGGAGAAATATGGAAGACAACACTGAAAATAACACATTTAGGCTGAGATGAAAAAGTCGGATGAGTTTGCATATATTGAGAAAAAAGTCAGCACAGTCCTTTATAGGAGTTTAAAGAAGGCCAAAGCACAAAAGTGTTATTAACCTGGAGGAGAAGAGGGGGTGATCAGGCCAAAGCGGATAAGAAGCCAGACCATGCAATGCCTTACTAACCTTGCAGTTCACTCTTTTTTATTCAAAGGACAATGGAAAACAAGTTAAAAATTTTAAGTAGAGCAAGATGATCAGATTCCAGATTTTTGTTTAAAAGATTACTCTGACTGCTCTTTGGGAATGGATTAGAAGTGATAAAGAGTAGATGTGGGAGGACATTCAAGAGACTATCAGTAGGCCAGTAGAGAGATGATGGTGACTTGCATTAGATTCCCAGTAACATGGTTTCTGGGCTACTCATCCACCTCTCATGTTTTCAGTATCAGTTTCTAAAATTAAGTAAAATATACTTGTTTAATAGCAAATGAAGTTTCTTGAAGAGATCTAAATAGGAAGCCACGCATTAGCCAAATGTGTAGTCAGTGTGTATTGATTGTTAGTAGAGTGTTCTGCTGTCTGTGAGTTTTTATAATGGTCCAGCTAGTACCTAAAGATTTCATGAATTGACTCCCTAGGAGTCAGATAACGATTTTATGCCCTAGAGAGGAAGATGATATTAACATATTACCATGACCTGTGAACATTTTCAGTAAGATGAATCTTCAAAGCTTTTTAAATTAAATAATGCATTCCCTTGTATTTCTAATGTTGGGAATAAAGCTTTGACTTTAAACCTAGAATGTGCATGTGTGGATGAACTTAAAAAAATCTTTATTTCACACTTCAAAGCATTCATAAAATACATGTAGTATGCTTCTGATTTTATTTTAATCATTTAATATAACAGTATAATTTCTTCTAGAGAAGGATTTAACAATGTAATAGAATATCTTTCAAATAAAAAAAACGCTATTCTATTTTTTATGAGAAATTCTTGCATTTAAAACAAATGTGTGATTCTTATAAATATCACACTCTTAGTTTATCAAACAACATTACGATTGATTAGAGAACAGTTTAACTATGGCAACAATATGAATCAGCTTAACACTTCTCCTCCTCTTCATTCATCTTGGAATGAGATAATGAGGCAAGACTATGCAAGTAGAGATATCACTTTTAGCTGAATAATTCATCTGTGAATAGCCCCAGATTGCAAAAATTACAGCATCATTTAAGCATTATTTATGGATAGGATGAGGTTATAACTTTGGCAATATTTCACAGTGTGTGGAGAAAAACTATTCATGGCAGAATACTTACACTTTTATAGAGTAGATAGAGATGATTCTTTATGTTAATTGAACCTGTTGAATAACATTACTAAATTAGTCTTTAGGCCAATGAATATTATTTCTAAAATTAGATGAACATTATCTATTAAATTAAATCTCTAAAGCTATCTAATCTATCTCTACCTGCTAACAGAGTGTTCCTGTGCACATTGGCATCTATATTCTATTTTAAAATATAAACATAGATAGTTATTGAATAACATAAGTAAATCTTACAATGCAATCTTTCTTTCCAGTCTTAAATGTCATCCTCTCTATGAGACATTTTCATGCAAATAATCTGGCATATTTGGTAGTAAGGAATTACATATAACACAGCAACAACTATGGTTGTTAAAAATAAAGTGATTAGTTAAACATGAAAAATACAGAATCAGATATATAAAATGTTATTTATGTAAATTGAAAACAAATGCACAGATTCCTGTAAGGTTGAATTAAATTGCAACATATACAGAAAAATTTCTAAAATGTCTTCTTGCATTCATCTTCTCCCGAGAGTTCTATTGATCAGAGTAAGGTAGCTGCCCCTGGTCATTCTCTCTCCCTCCTCTGATTAAAACAAAAACAGAAACCAAACATGCTCACAAAAATAACTATCATGATGTATCAACCACTAAAGAAATTAAACAGACAAACCACAACAAACAACGAATAAATGTTCTATCGCCATCTATGATTTAGAATAATAACATCTTGGGGATTGTTTGAAAAAAAAAACAAGTTAAGAAGGAAAATATTTATTCCTACCTATCATGCCTTAGAATTCTATATTAAGAATTTAGACTTTATTCTGAATGCTAAACTAGTCAACAAGTATATTGGTAAGAGAAGGATGGTATGAGATTGGTGTTTCAGTTGTTTCTAAATTTAATAAATGGCTTTGTTTAATAAATAATTTTGTAGTCACACAAATATTGAGTATACAATGTAAATAAATTTGAAAATACAATTCAGAAAAAAAATAGGAAGAACAGAAAAGAAAAATATAAAAAGAGAAAAAATATAACCCTGTGATTAGCCATCATCTGTGTTATTGCTCTGAGACCCTTGGGCAGGTTCAATGGAACATTAAAAAATTAGAACATATACTATGCATTGCTATACATCAAGAATTTTCTTAGAAGTCCTAGGACAGATCATCCCTGTTCCTAACTTGTAACCAACTGCTCAGCCTATCTCTATAGTGAGGGACAAAGGGAAGAACTGAAGACCATGACCACTCTCTTTTATGTTTGATTTTGAGAATGTTTTGGGGGCCACTTTTCTGTTAGTCTAGAAATGCTGCAAAGTGAGAGCAACTTGAGGAGTCATAATTTTTGCCAGTTATTGGTTTAATCTGAGCTGGTGGTCAGCTGAGCTCAAGTACTCAACTTCTGGTATAGGCAAATTTGAAGAATTATGCTCTGAATGCTAATCGTATTCGTGAAGATTCTCCAGAACAGTTGCCTTTTTTTATCCTTTCATAGCTTCTGAGGAACATTTGGTGTGATTGCCCTGTCTATTCTTGGAAGCCCTGTTTCTTTTTCTTGGCTTCTTTGGCATCTCACCCTCATTGTTTTCTCCTCCAGGACTGGTTCCTGCCTCCCAGTTATTTTGTTGCCTCTTCTTCCTTGGTCTATTTTTGGAGTGATGCAGAGTTGAGTTCTCAGTGCTCTTTTTTTTTTCTATTTGTATTCTTCCTTGAAGTCTTGAGTGATTTTATTCAGACCACTGTTTTTAAATACCATTTGAACACGGATTATTAGTACCACTATTATCTTACCTTCGAGAATTTGCAAAACTTCTCTGTGCTTCAGTATATCCATCTGTACATTCAAAATGATAATAGTGACTAACTGATCAATTTTTTGTGAGGATTGAATGGATTAACATGTGAAAATATTTCAAACTATGCCTGGTACAAGATAAGTGTAAAATAACAGTAAATGTATGTACATGTGTATATGCCTGTGTATTCATTCATTTCTAGTAATATAAGTCCCACTGGGTTTTTGTTTGTTTGTTCTGTCTCTCTAATTCTTTAGTGGATCTCTCCTTTCCTTCTGAATGGATACATTTATACATTGACATTAACACTGATAAGCAATATGCTGTCATGGAAAAGAACATGATCTGGAATCAAACATCATAAATTCCAAGTACATATTCACAATCAATAACCTGTGTGACCGTCGGTAAGTTACTTAAACTTTCTGAACCTCAGTTTGCCTCATCTCTGTTAAAGAGATTAAAAGAATAGCAATACTTATTTTATGGAGTGATAATTTAATTGCTTCATATGTATAAAGTGTTTAGAACAGTGTCCATATGTAGTAAATACTGAGTGAGATATAATTATCATTATATGTGGTGAATTATACATGCTTACATTTCACTAATTAAGGTGTTTTTGGTTGTCCTACTTTCCCCTTGTTATAAATCCATTAACTACCAAGCCATATTAATGACCCACTCACAGCTACATATATAGTTGATATAAACAATCTTAGTAATTCTTCCTAATGAATAATCTGCCAGTAAGATCTTACATATACATCTCTTATTTTAGCAAACAAATTCTATATGGCCTCTTATTAAAGAAATATAAATAGAAGCTTATAACCAAAATACAACTAATGCCTCTATTCTGAGTACAGCGACTAAGTGGATGAATTAACATTCTTTTAAAATTTGTATATACAATACATTTATAATTTAAAATGTAATTTTATAAAGACAGATAGGTTATACAATTAGGACAAAAAGTTGATTAATGTGTTTTTCAGAAAGTAAAAATACAAGATTATGAAATCAGTATGCACTAAATGCTTTCAAATTCTTATTGTGACTACTTTAAAAGCAAAACTTAGGTAGCAATTACCGTGAGCATGCAAACAAGATTCTTTCTCATGTAATTTCCAATTTTTCTTTGCTGCCATAGAGATTAATTTCAGCTTGTTTTAAAGCCATGGCCTACGTTCAACTGTAATTAATGTCCAAAGAGATATTAGAAATTTGCAATTAGAGCAGTGTTTTTCTTCCTACTACTCAAGTGCAAGAATGTTCAAATTTAGCTCAGGCATTAACGTCTCAGTAAAAATAAATTTTATTTCGATATACTCTCAGTCAATATTTATGTAAATAATAAAAGGGTAAGATGTTAGAAAATTCTTAAATATGATTATCTCCTACAGAATAATTTATAATCATAACCATAACTATGTTATACACACATTCTGTTTCATAATATTTTAGTAATTTTTTTAATCGATAGTAGTAAATGTATAAGAAAAATTCACCTCTTTTCTTGCAAGTGTATACAGAAATATGTATAATTTCTAAAATTCACACTATATGTAGGTGTCTGTGATAAATATCATGACTACAACCTGAAAAGAAGATGGACTTACAAAGATAGTAAATAACCGAGATAAAATGTATTAATATTATATATTTTTATATATAATATTTTATTTCATCTATAAATATCAAAAATATTAGTTACATGTACAAGGCACGTAATGCAGGTCTTACTTGTTCTAACATTGCTTTTAAGATAACTAACAAATATTTTAAGAATGCCAAATATATGTCAGTCACTGTTCTAGGTACTGAGGTTATTTAAGATAAAATCCCTGCCCTCAGGGTGCTTATGCACTAGGAGTAAGCTCTGTAGGCAACTAAGTCCGTATACTGAAAGCTTAAATAAATGATTCAGGTACAATAAGCAATGTGAAGAATGTGAAATGGTTTTATATACTTGAGAGGGGCTGTGCGTATGTAGGAGAGTTCTTTATATTAGGCAGTCAGGAGGGTCTCTCTGCCTTGGAGCTTTTTGAAGATCTATGTTAAGAGCATTCCAAGAAAAAGCATGGGTACAAATGTTCTGATATTGGAATGCACAGGGTATATTGCAGAGACTAAAAAGGCAATGTGCCTGGAGCAAGTAAGGAAGGAAAAGAGTAGGGGGAGATCAGATGACCAGATCACAGAGGGTTTTGAATACCTTGGCAAGAAGTTAGACTTGACTTTCTTGTGATGGGAAACTGTTAGTGATTTGATTATATTTAAAAGATGAAAAATAAAATTCTGACTGCTAAATGGGTATTAGGAGAGTAAGAGTGGGAAGCAGGGAGATGGAAAATTATTTGGTGGTTGGTGTAAACTGGGTCAGAGATGCTGGTGAATTAAACTAAGGTTTGGAATAATATTTATTTTGAGGGATATTCCTGATAGAGAGTAGTCAAGTATGACTATTAAGTTTTGTTTATTTCCCCCTAGGGAACTGAGCTGATGTTGCTGCCATTAGTGAAGCTGGGGAAGAATTGGAAATAGGACAAGTGAATATCTAGGCATGTTGTAATGAACTCTTCTGTTTAGGCATCATTCAGTTTGAGATGTTTATAGATACCACAGTAAAGGTATCAAAAAGGAAATTAAATACATGAGTTGGGAGGTGGAGGAAGAAGGCAAAACTAGAGAGAGAAATTTATGAGTGGCGGACACATAGAACATATTATAAAGTCATCAGAGTATATGAGATAACCTTGGGAGAGCATTTAGCTAGACTGAGCAGAAAGTTAAAAATGAAGACCTTGAACATCCAAAATTTGGTGGTTTAGAAAAGAGGAAGAACCAGAAAAAAAGAAAAGAAAAGAAAAGAATAGAAATACTGTGAAGGAAAGGCGAGAGAAATAAGAGGTAAACCAGGAGATTGAGGGATGGATTAAACAAATCTAAAAAAATATTTTGAGAATGAATGGGTCGTAAATCATGCCAAGTGATGTGACAGGTTGAGTTAGATTGGCTTGGTATTATACAATTGGTGCTGGCCTCAATTAGAAACCTGGGGAGGAAAAGACTTAATAGAAACGGTTAAGAAAGTTTTGAAGGTTAGGAAACAGAAACAGTGAGTAGAGGCAAGTATTCTGAGAAGTTTGGATCTGAAGAAGAGCAGAAAAATGACTAACAAGCAGATCTAAATTCATTTATTTCATTCAAAAAGTAGAACATGAAAGTTCTTTGGCTGCAACAGCTGTCAGAGTATTTATCCTCAGGATTAGTGCAGGTAATCTAGATGGATAGGTAAATACCGTTTTCTGCATATATTATTCTTTCCTAGACCTCTTGAAGTTATAAGCTTGGTGAAGGAGGATGACTTTTCTTCAGTCTAAGGCATTTGAATAGCTGCGTTTTCTTGCTAGAACTTGTGGTCAGGCACAGAGTTGTACTACGTACCAGTAACTACAATATTTTGGAGATTCTGAAGTAAAAAAGAGGTCGCCTCGGTCATTAATGAACTCGTGGCCTAATTACTCCTCATTAAGTTTTTAGTTTGTCATTTTGGGGGGAGTTGTGAAATTTAGTGCCATATAAATCGTGTGACCACCTTTTTGAGGAAATATATCATTTGTTCTAGATAAATAAAAATTGACTGCCATAGTTACTTTGGAATTAAAAGTCCATCAAAAATAACTTTCATATTCAACTTTTCTGGAGAAAAGTATAAGGAACAAAAGCATCTGCAGTGTGTGTAAGTTGGCAAGTATCCTTGTCTGGCACTTTCCAAATTGTTTTAGCAACGTTTGGCAAGAATCTATTGCAAAGCATGGATGATTATAATTTTGCAGTATGTGAAAGCAGATGGAGAACATGAATTAACAGAGAGAATGTTTCTTCTTAGGAAACTGATTGGTAATAATAATTATCTTTAAAAGGTAAAAAAAAAAAAAAAAAAAGAGTTTTCCACTGAGATATATATATTTGAGAACTTACTCTATTTGAAGAGTGTTGAACCTATTCAAAATTAAAAACTATAAAAAAAATCTACCAAAAATTACTCTAGAATGATGCACAGTTACAAACTAAAAAATATTCTACTATAAAAGCATAATTGTTTCATTAAAATGTCTGTTTGCAAAGGAAAATAATTAAATTGGTAGTTAATTGAAGAAAGAGCACATATTTGAGAGTGGCTTATTTTTCTTAGAGGTAAAATTTTTGTTCCTAAAAATGAGATAATTTGAAAAAAAAATAACTTTTTTTAAACTCTTGAGTAATCATGTGGAAAATCATGGTAACTTTATGAAATGGCCACATTTTAGAGGAAGTAAATTAAAAATAAGCAAGTTGTTTTAAAATAATTTATACTAGTACTTTATGGTATATAATAACGTACTGCTAAGGAGGACTAAGCTTTAGAGTCAGAATATCTAGATTCAATTCCTGGGCCATGTAATCTTTGCAAATGACTTAACTCCTTTGTTGCCTCAATATTCTTTGCTTTCACATTGCTACTACCCTCAAGATCCAACTACTTCTCACCACCACCATTACAACCCTGGTCTAAAGTTACTCTCATCTCTCACCTAGATTATTGAAATAACCTTTTAACTGGCTTCCTGGATTTGAATCTTGTTCCCTTCAGACAGTTCTGAAAATGGCAGTCAGAGAGAGATCCTGTTAAATGTGTCAGATGATGATGCTCTTTCTTCTATTCAGACCTTCTCGGGCTTCTCCTGGTCTTTAGGACCCATTCACATTCTATACTCACTTCTTATACCTCTTACCTCATCTTTTGTACTCTCCTCCTTGCTCCTGTTTTTCCACACACGCTGGTCTTCTCATTGTTCTCTGAACACGCCAGGCATACTCTAGTCTCTAGTTCTATTTGCTGCTCCCTCCATCTGCAATACTCTTCTCTCAGACATCTTCATAACTTGTGCCTTCACTTTCTTCAGTTCTGACTTCAGGAAAGTTTGCCTAAATATCTTTTTTCAATCTGGAATCCTCTCCTGACACATCTCTGTCACTCCTAATTTACTTTTTTTTTCTGCAGGACTGTCAACTCTGTACTTTAGTTATTTGTATAGTTTATTGTTTGTTGTGTCTCACTATGACAATAGTGATTTTCACCTCTATTGTTTAGTGATCTGGCACAAGATAGGAACAACAAACATTTTTAAATGAATCAATAAATTGTAGTTACTATTATCCTGATTGGGAAATCATGTTCTCTTTGTTACCCCAGGCATTTTCTGGCAGGTAAATCATTTAATATTGACTTACCTAGAAAATGAGGCTAAAAACTCCAACTTCACTAGACTGATAGAGAGATTTGTTTGATAAAAATATTTACCTTATAGGCTACCGTGAGGGTTAAATAGAACACTTTTATAAGTACCAAGCATGCTGCTTGGCAGATAAAAGATGATGAATTAATGTAAATAGAATTTGCATCTGAATGAAGAGATAATGTTATGCAAATCCAAATATCATTTATTTGGGCCCCAATTTTGTCTTTAGGAAAAGGAAATTATATACGAATTATTTTTTTGTGAGAAATTTTGTAGAGCACAGAATCTTATCCAATTATGTATTTGTTCCTAGACTCCTTATTCGTATATATTTCGGGAGTTTCTGTTTAATCATGAAATACATATCTTACAGTATGCATGGATGTCTTGCCAATTTCTCATGCCCATAAACCACCAGGAACACTCCCGTTGTCTGAGATGGATATTGTGTATTGCTTTGAGGGAAGTGGAGACCATACACCAAGGGAAGTATGGTCCCTTTCAGTAAGAGGGCATTAGGAGGGACTTCTAGTTTTCAGGCTTATATTAGGTAATTTTAGGGGAACATTTAAGAAAGTAGTACTTGGGGTTGGGTACTTTCAGGAAGCAGAGACCATTCTGTAACTGAGTACCTTAATTTTTTTCTAGAGAGTAGGCAGAAAGAAGTGGGGCTAAAATCGTAATTGGAGAAGTAGCACTAATCATTCACGTTAGCTTGATGATGGGAATGTTTGGTAATTGTTATGTGTGTGGTCTGCACAACAGTCTTGTTATTTCTTTGCTTAGCCATGACTACTAAGTGGCTTTGTTTTTGTCTCTCTTTAGGGAATATGAGGACCTTTCTCTGAGTACTTAGGTTAGTTTCTAGCAGCACCAAGGCCGGACTGCTAGGACCAGAACTGCTCCCAAATGTCATGGGCTACTTTCCCCTTTCTCAGGCTTTGTACGCATGTGTACATATACTGGAATTTGATTTTGATGATTTAGATACCATTTTTTTTTCAACAAGTGCTAAGTCATCCAAATTTAGTTGATTTTTCCTTAGATATATAATTTTTGGAAAAAAAATGTCAGCAAAATTCTATATCCAAATTAATTCTAATTGGTTTGTAATGTATTTTGCTCAGAAATTGGTACTCAGCTTTTTTTAGGTAAATAGTTATAAATATCCCAATACAACCTAACTAAATAATGTTTTGAAACAAGCAAGGTTTGCCAGACATATCTGTAATACATGTACCATTTTTAAAGAATGCATTATCATAATTAAAAATAGCATTTTTAATAAAAGTAAATAGAAATAAAAATTGCAATGCAAAAAAAAATTGTAATTTAATCATGAAGAAACATCCAGTTTCCTTAAGTGCCCTTTAAATATTATTGTAGCTTGCATAAATTCACACCACTCATTTTTTGGTTCTGTGTTAGGATATTTGCATTTAAAAGTTCATTTATTATTTATAAATATCTCATTCGTTTAAAAAAATTAGGGCGATTTATTTAAATGTTAGTCAGCTGTTGCTGCCTACGCTAGTAGCTATTACCTTTTAGCATTGTGTTTTTAAATCTTATTGGATTAGTTCATTATGAGGATAAATGGCTCTCACATTACGTACGTACATACAGATAAATAGATAGCAACATTATAGACCTTTAGCTCTGAATGATCATCTAGTCAAATCCCTTTTTTTGCAGGTAAGATGAGACACATAGACACGTTAAATTATACTTGAAAACATGCAGAGCTAAAATAAGGAATTGGAGTTTTTTAATTCAGAGTCAAGCCTTTTCTACTGTGACATTTGTCTTCTCTCTTAAGGTTAAGTTGAAAATCTCCTTGGATTTATCTTTCTTATATAGCTATTCACGTAAATTTAACATTTATTATTTGGGACACTCAGAAAGAAAAGTGATAAAATTGTTATGTTCCTTTTATTTCACCACATTTTGCTAGTCTGAAAAGAAAAAGCATATTTGATCACAAAATGCTCCAACAGAGGTAGACATAGGTGACTTTCTATTTCATGGTTGGAATGAGAGCTTCAAAAATGACGAACACTTCTGTTGACAACCCCAAAGAGTCTATGTTTTTTTTTGGGGGTGTGGGTATAAATTATCTAATTCTTACTCAAATTGACACCTAAATCAAACATTTTGAAGTCTTACCAACTTTTACTAAAAATTCTGGCTGTTTTAAGTTAAAACACTCTAAGTCAGGAGTGCAATATATTGCTTACTCTTTGTGCGGCATGTATATGCATCACATTTAAGAACCCATATTCTGTGAAGTGCAGGTCTGTGGCATGTTTTATTGTTTTATAAGGTAGGACTTACGGGAGTAATTGAAAGTGGATTTAGAGTACAAAATAGTTTCTTTAAAGTTCTATTTTATGCTATAAATTACTGTTTAATGAGAATTCTTCCAACAAATCAGTAAGAAAACAAACATAAACAAAATTCTTATGGATTTCACTATAACTTTAAAAGTTTGTCATCTTTTTCTTTTAACAAGTCTTTTTTTTTACAAGAGCATTTAGACTCGTAAATATCGTTAAAAATTTCATGTGTTCTCCCCAAATCCCTTTTTAAAAATCCCATATACTAGTCCATGGGCATGTGTGATACATTTTGCTAAATGAAACACTCAATTATAGGACTGTTTGCTTTGTGCCAATTTAGTAAATGCTTTTTGCCTTGGTGAGGCCATCCTTATTTAACACCTCATAAAGGAAAAGCCACTCTCTTCCAAAATAACTAATTTATTGTACACCAAGGATCTGTGCTTAAAAATGGTCTCCTACTGTATGTAAAGTAGGTCTGTCTAATGCTTGTACTGTACCTAAATACAATAGATGCCATATACCTTGGAAATAAAGATACATATCATAAAACAATAAATTTCAGGTTTATATAGAATACCTCAAAGAAAACTTTAACAAATCATAACTGTCAGTGAGATAGACGATGAAAGTTTTTGTCATACGAAGGAGTACAAATCATTGTATTGTCACAAGCATCTGTTTTTCTCACTCCCTCTCTCTCTCCCCCTCCTTTCTTCCTTCCTTCTCTCTCCCCTCTCTCTCTCTCTCTCTCCCTCTCTCTCTCTCTCTTTTTCTCAAAACACACATTCTCATTCTCTCTTTCCCTCTCTCCCACCCTACCCTCTCTCTTTTTTGATAGCAGACACATCATCAACCTTAATGATAAAAGCCTTCCACAAAAAGAATTCTTAAGCCTCAGGAACAAACACCTCTTTGGCATCCTGAGAGAACATTCCACAAACATCATCAATCTCCTTCAGATCATGATTTACAACCTTTCCTTTTGGCCGACTTGAGCCATTTGTGAGCATGCCCCAGCAGCATCACACTGGGATTTTCCTCCACTTTGCCCTCCAAACACATAGCAACATAACTATATGCTACTGCCCATTTAGAAGCACATGCTTGACAAAGGAATCAAGTACAAACTACAGATATTAGACAGTAAAAGCACTTTCCAAAATAATTACCTATTAACGCCTGTACTCTCCAGAAAAATGGAAAGGGGATAGCTCTTTCTATGTAGGTTGTGGAGCCAATTTGTTCTGTTTCATATATTAATTTTCAGTGGCATTCATAAAGCTAAGTAAAGATATCTTTAGGGCATGAAATTTGTTTTTTTCTAAAGAAAAATAAATCAAGTTCAGTGGAATAATTTATATGAGTGTATATTCATTCTCCTAACAAAACCAGTATCTCAAGAATGGTTAACAGTTGTCTGATAAATGCCATCTTTCTGGACATTTTCCTTGAAACTCAGGAAAAGAGTCTGTACCACAGCTGAATCCATTTAGAATGTGCCTAAACCCAATCTTACTCTGTGTGCTCAGTAAAACAGATGCACATACATTATTAATTGTTGACTAACTTGCAATCATCATCAAGGGCAGAAAAACTATACCCCCATCAGGAAAGCACACAAACAAGATTACTTGAAAACATAGGCATATCTTTAAGATGTATATATTGTGTGAAATAGTAGCTACTGAGATATCTAGCGATATTTATGAAAATATTTTTGCAAATCAAAATGTTTAACCAACTGATGCAAACCAGAGGAATTCATGAAGCTGAGTCCTTGATAGAGAAAACAGAATTTTTATTCTCCTCTCCAAACTCAGTAAATAAGAGTGGGAGGGAGAGAATGCAGTAATAAAATATAACTTTGGTCTTAATTGTAAGTATTAGATTTTTTTTTTTAATAGTTGGATTACATTATAGGAAGTGATAGATAGTTCATACACCCAATCACTCAGGGAGTCTGGTGTAGAGCAATCAGATCATAGGAAAATATCTATATTAGGAAAACCAAATTCATGTTCATTACACAGGCAAAAGGATTTATATTTTTATTTTCCTCTTTCCTTTGGTTTCTGTATGCTCTGTGGTATGGACTGGGATGTTTGCAGTTTTAAGTATCAGGTTGCTGAATCAGAACCAACTGTGGGTTTATAAGACACGTTCTCTCCTACACTGCTGGGAGGATTTTAAATTGAAAAAAATTGGAAGGTGATATTGAAATAGTTTTACACTGTCTTAAAAATATTCATATATTTTGACAGAATAATTTCACCTTTCTGAATTTTATCCCAAGGACATAATCTGAAATTCATATAAAGATTTTTATAGAGAGCTTCACTGTGTTATAACTAAACATTGGAGGCAGATACTAAAAGATAAAAACAGTTAACTAAATTATGGTGTATACATATGCTGGGGTAATACGAAGCCCTTAAATTATATATATAGATCTATATATGTATATATATAATATATTCAATTGTATATCATATAATACAGTGAGATGCATATTATAATGTTAAGTGACAAAAATCTACCATCAAATTTTCATATAATGGAATTATTAGAAAAACATAAACAGAAAAAATATGAAAAGCAAAGATATCAAAATGTTAATAGTACTTTATTTCAGGGTGGGATTATGGATAATCCTTAATTAATAATTTATTTTTTACTCTTCTGTACGTTTTATTTATAAAGCTACAAAGACTCCTTTAGTTGGTTATAGATGGTTTTAGAGGAGAAAATATAGTGTATTCACCAAACTGCTTCATTTTCCTAGACTCAGAATGAAACTACATTTCCTAGGTCCTCTGAATCAAGTGGAGGTTGTTTCAGTTTTCCTCAGTGGAAGGTGGACAGAAGTGATCTGTCACTTCCAGTCCAGTCCAAGGGTGTCAAGTGTGGATGTGTCTTTTCCATGTGCATGCTCTTTTGTCTTCTGCTAAACTGAATGTGAAAAATTCAGGAATAGTAGAGCAGCCTAGATCCCTTAAATCCTACTTGGATAAAAGCTAAACAAGTGAGCCTTGTCATCCTCATTAACGTCCTTATAATTATTCAGATTTTCAGGTTTATTTGTTACTTCAGCATTGCCTAGCAATTATCAGCTATTTTACTGTGATACGAGTGAGTCACTTGCTAGCTTTCTTTCCTTAATGATAAAAGTCATGGATATGTAAGCAGTGCAAAACAGGAGTATATAAGATATTGCTGCTTTTATGTGTCTTGATTACTTTATGTAGGTCTGCTGTAAAAAAGTTATGGTTTTGTAATTCTTAGCCTGGTTGTTTATCTCCTTATGTTGGGAGTGGCAGGCCTCCAGATTTTATATTAATGGCAAAAAATACATACAAAAATGACAAACATATAGATGTTATTCCTGCGAGATGCTTTCTTCAATTCAGGAGAAATTTTTTCACACTTGCATGCATGTATACAGACTGTTCCTTCAGCTTGTAATTTCTTCTTCTCTATATGACTAACCAGAGACTAAGCAATATACATAATTAAGGTTAACTAGTACAAAAAATCATCCTGACTTAGAGAGTTTGAAAAAGAGAGAAAGAAATAGGTTATGAGAAAATGGCTGAAACTCCACTCTGCCAGTGTATAATACCAATAAAAAAGGAAATTTTCACTTTTCATTAATTTCAATTATTTGATTTATCAGTATAGTATATTTCTACTTTGAGAATTTAAGGAGGTCTCTAACTCCACCCCTTAGCAATCCTTTCTCTGATAGTATTCTACTTCTAGGAAAAGATTGACTACCTATCTCAAATCTCAACAATTTCTGGGATGTCAGTGTGGACCCTAACATAAGCCTCACCAGTTTTCTTTGTAGTCTTTGATAGCCAAGAATAAAAATGGACTCTTGTTAAACTAAGCAAAAATAAATAGGAAAAAAATGAAAGACGAGGGACTCAGAGAAATTATAGGAGATGAAAGTTTTACATTTGAGTGCTACTAAGATCTCTGGTTGCTCTAGAGATTAAAAAACAGAAAAAGTAGCTACTGAGTACCTACTGTATGTCAGGTAAGATCCAGGTATTCCAGGTATTCTGCTGGATCCCTCCAGCCCAGCAGAAATCTTATGAGGTGTATCAATGGAGACAGGCAGGCTCCCCTTTCACCTATCAGTGGTCAACTAGTAAAATCTATATGCAATAAATGTAAAGTGAAGCAAATGAATTGCTTTTGAATTAATAATTGAAGACCTTGTAAGATTTATAATTTCTAAATTGCTCTAATTATTGAATGATTGTATATACAACTAGAGAGAGAGAGAGTATGAGTTTTGTGATAGCTCAGGGTAATGAGAGAAGTAAGTTATTAATTCTATTTTCAAGTGAGAGAAGTCAAGGGAGGCTGCACTTTTAAAGTTTTGACTTGTGCTTTGAAGAAGGAATAGAACATTTCTATAAGGTGGAGATGGGAATAGGAATGCAGAAGTCTGTGGACACAAGTTTCAAGCACACTGATGTCCCTGAAGGTTGTGCATTTTGTTCTCTGTTGAATAAATTGCATCAGGGAGAAAAAGTCCTAGTTTGGGACAGAAAAACAGTAGGGCAACCTGTGAAAACTATGAATGCCAAGGAATTTGACTTGACCATTTAGGGCATAGGTTATTGTCAGAGCTTAAAAGAAAAAAGTTAGATGATCAAATTTGCAATTCAAAAAGGTCATTCAATTCAGTGAAGCAAACAGGGACAAGGAGTAGATAATGGGAGGGAGGTAAGATGAGGGTAACTGTCATCAATAAGGATTTCTTAGAAAACAACTGAAAATAATTTCAATTTTTGTAATGTAAAAAGTACTAGAATGCAAACATAACATAAAATATATAAGTGAACAGTGTCAATCATCCTTTAAAAATATTTATAGGTCAACCTGTAAATATTTTCAGGTAGACCTTTTTAAAAATTAAGTCATGTCTTTTATTAAAATATTTTTAAAATTTCAAGCAACCATCTATATTGAACATTCTTAACTAGCGTTAGGCTTCATTAATGCTGGCTCAGAGTGTATTCATAGCATAATAACACTTAATTTCTGTTTAGAAATTAAACCAATCCTTGTGTATTTGAGTAATAATTCTAGATATTACTAATGTCATAATGAGCCTAGGGCTAGACAATTTTCCAATTTAACAGACTACTGAGGCTCAATTTTTGATAAATACAATATTTTAAGGTAATAAAAAACTATAAACATTTTATTTTCTTTAGCAGATATAAGGTCTCATAATTAATATGTTACACTATAACTCATAAAATATATATTATGTCCCAGGACCTGCCATTATAGTTCAGATGCTTTCTGTTTCATCCAAAATGCCAAATGTAGGCATTTGAGGTGATGCAAACTCAGTATTTAAATTCTGTTTTTATAATATCTATCAAATGCAAGGTTGTTTCTGCAATTGATGCTAAAGATGTTAGCTTCCAAAATTCCAGAATAAAGACTTACTTATTTTCTCAAAATGGACTGCTAAATTATTGAATTGTTTCGTGTCATAAAGCCAGTGCAACAGTTTAACCTTTGGTAATTTTGGAAAATAAAAATCTACTTGATTTTTCCTTCCTCTTCAAAACCAATGCTGGCCATGTTTTTGAAAACTAAGTACAATTTTAAGTTCTTTTGCATCACATCTTCCAATCTCTTAATATTGAAATAACACATTGATTTGTCATTCTTCCTCTTTTTATACATACTAAAAATAAGTTTTCCTCATTATTGAAATAGTAAATATTATGGCCACAAGGACAGTCAATGATACAGGTTCCACAGAAAGATTGTGGCTATGCAGTGCCTACAAATAAACCATGAGGCCATAGTTCTCTCTTTCTGGCATTTAATGAGAATGTTAAATTAATGTTTACTATCTGTTCTGGGTCTAGAAATTTTTAGTTTGTCTAGAAATGTTTAATTAAAAGGCTAGGAAGGCATAATCCTTATTCCTATGGAGGTTATAAAATGGATGAATGGGACTTCTGCTCCATCTCCTACCACAATATTCTAAAACTTATAGTCCACTAGTGGACCTATTATACATATAATAAGAATTTGAGGAAGCCAGAGATTATAAGCAATGTGAAATAAATTATTCAAAGAATGACATGTGAATGCCCAGAAAAATATTATTGAAGAACTCATATCAGTAAAACTCAGTATTACTACTTTTTATTATGTAAGAGATACTGAATGAGATTATCAAGCAATTTGGAAGAACTGACATATGCAAAAGTGTAATTTCAGCTCAGTTTTGTCTTTTTTCTTTTTTTCATCATACAGTACTGGAAAATTTGGTGAGGATAAGGACATAATTTAACCTAATAACTAGCTAAATAAAATATCCATAAGATGCTAATAATGAATTAATGTCAAAGTAGGTTTTTTGTGATTTACCATGGGTTTGACTTGTCTAAGTCACCATGTTTCATTAATGCAGTTGATGAATATTCAGCAGGCATTCTCATCAAGTCTGTAATTGACAGACATATCAAAGTGATATCATAACTAGAATCGAAAAACAAATCATAGCAGGTGTTATTTTTTTCACAAACCTCAACTTTTTGTTTTGTTCAAATATCACAAAGTTACATATTGGATTAGGCATCATATAAATGTCAAATTGTTATAAAAGTTTTTAAACATTTGCTCTCCATTTATGTCACATGGTCTATGGATCATCACTGTTTTAGAAAATTATATTTCTATGTACATTTCCTATGAGTACTATAGAACTTTATGGGTCTTAGTAGGTTATTAGTTATTGATTACTATATATGATACCATGTCCTTTTTTTGTTCTTGTCTTTTTCAGCCTGTATTTTTTCTATTTTTTTCCTATTTTATTTTAAATTTATTTTTAATTTTTAATTACAGTTGATATTTAATATTATATTAGTTTCAGGTATACAGCATAATGGTTAGATATTTATAGAAATTATGAAGTGATTCATCAGATAAGTCTAGTACTTGCCTGGCACCATCATAGTTTTACAATATTATTGACTATATTCCCTGTGCTGTACTTTACATCCCCAAAACTATTTTGTGACTGCCAATTTGTACTTCTTAATCCCTTCACCATCTTCAACCTGTATTTTATAAGGTGAAATTTAATAGCAGTGGATCAAATACTCTGCAAAGATCCCCTAAAGCCAATTATACAAGTACAGGATGAAAGAAACATCATAGGAGCTTCTGTAAAAATATGTGTTGAGTTTATAATAAGATCAATGTAAGTTCTTATGTGTCAATAAGAATCAATCAAATAGAAGTTAGAAGATTTCATTGGATAATTTTCACTGTAGTTATGTGTACTTTCAAAAGGAAGAAAGGTTCATAGAGGGGGAAAAACTCTGAGCTATTACAGAATTGAACAGAATTCAAGAATTTTATAGTATAAAATGCATGGATGGATCTGGGGAGAAAACGAGACTAGAGACTAGAAGGCAGATCAGAGTTAGAAAATCAGAGGGATCCAACTTAGAGTTTGAAATGAAAAAATAACATGATTAATTTTTAATGATTTTAGAACAACTAACTACTCTTGCAGCCTGGGCAGTAAGCTTGCATGCAGTGAAAGCAGCCTGCAGTTTGAGAGAGGTGATTCAGAAAGTAACAATGGGGAAGGACATCAAGAGACAAATCTGAGAGTAAGAAAATGGCAAAAGCTATAGAACTTAGGGACTAATTAATATCAAGTGAGAGTTATACTTAATTATTTCCTTTTCCTCAGGAAGAAAAACAGGAAAAAATGTTAATAGGCAACTTCCAGAAAATGAAATACATATGGCTATTAAATTCATTTTTTATATTTTACCTTACTTTTAATAATAAGACATGTAAATTAAATCAAAATACCAATTTTGTCAGAGTGAGAGTGTAGCAGGTACTGGATTCTGGTAAAATCTCCAGTTGCAGATGAGAGTATCAAAGTAAGAAATGGGAAATGTCTGTGTCAATCAGTAAACACGACTGCCTTAAGTTACTTATAAAAATTGGGTAACGGCACTGCCTATACTTCTGCATAAGATTTGTTTAGTACATGCTGAATTTGAGGTAGACTATAAAGCTGAGGTTGGAGAGCCTGCCTCATTTAGAGACAAATTGGACTGAAAGTATAATGCTATTGAAGAGAAAAACAAAAACAAAAAAACAAAAACAAAAACAAAAGAAAAACCTTCTAGGTCATTTGAAGCATCTGCAGGAAATTTCAAACTTAGTTTTTAATGGACTTCAGATGGATAATTTGACACCTGGGTATATGATATATCATTATTCCTAGGGACAGACAACTTTCAGTGGTAGAGTATCCCTGGCCTCAGACTCAGGAAACTTTTACAGATACTAACTCTTTGACCCTGTTTCCTAAAAATAATAGTAATCCATGTTAGGTAGGTATGGGAAAATGAACATTCATGTACATAGATGAAATAAAGATTTAAACCAACTTTCTAGGAAGCATTGTTGTAATATATAAAAGCAGCTTAGCAACAGAAATAAGTTTAACAACAATGCTTATTTCCTTAGCCTCAGTAATTCCTCTTCTGGCCATCATTTTTTTAATGAAAATAAACAGAAATGTAATGATCAATGTTCAAAGACATTCAGTGGAGTTTTATTCATAATTATAGCTAAATATAAGAAATATTCTAAATAACTAATAGCGGAGGAATGGTTATGGTGGTCACAATAGAGGAATGAGCACAATAAAATACTATGAAGCTAAAATGTATATAAAAAGTGTATATACATTTTTTGTATATACACTTTTTATATACATTGCCAAACAGAGTATATATAAATATACATTTACTCTTTAAGACCTGAATATCATACATTAAAATATTAACAATATTTATCCCTTGGCTACAGGATTATAAATGTTATAAATTTTGAATTTTTTATGTTTTTAATAATGAAAATTCATTGTTTATATCATTGAGAAAAAAATAACATTTTAAAATTCCAGATAGATCAAGTTTGTTATCTTAGACTATAATTTCTTGTTTAACAAAGTAAGTTTTTTTTTTTCCAATTTTAAAACTTATTTTTGAATAGAGAGGACAGAAGCAAAAGGATGTGGTAAGTTTAACTTTGTCATTTGTTAATATTATAGAATCTGACCACAATAGTAAGTCCCCTCTTGTAGGAGCTGCAGTAGTGGCTAGTGAAAAAGACAAAACTCTCTGGAGAAAAATCATCCTAATCTATATCATTTATTGATTTCAAAGTTCTAAATGCTCCCACTATGGCTGATAACAAACTAACTTTAGCTTCCATCTTGCAAATTATCTGATATGAACAATTGCCGACCCTTGCCCAGGAAGCACAAATTGCCTCCAACTCATCACTGCAGATGCTTAAACAAGTTTGAGCTAAATGAGGAAACTTTTGGTTGCTTTCTTTCTATGTCAAAAGATTGGTTCCTATGGACTTAGCTTTCCTTATGCTATCATTATTATTTTATCATTTTAAAGGGTTTATTTTGCTTATGCGCCCTCTCCTTCAATTTTGTAGGCATATACTTTTATTTTACCCACGTGAATTGGATTCTTTAAGAATACCGACACCTCCATTTTCCACAGGTTTATTTATAGATGTACTATCAAAGTGAATTTTTAGTAACCTTTGATCATCCTCTCCTTTAAAATTACTTGTTGTGAGATTATGTTTAATCGTTTTATAATGAAAAAAAATCTATTAAAATTTAAGGTACATTCTACCTGTTCCAGTATTGATTTGTTATTTTTATTTAAAAATGATTTTATTTGAGATCTATTTCATATTCTAGGATGAGTGTTTTTTTCTCCATGTTACTTCTTCGTCATCAAGCATTTCTCTCTTTTTAGTCAGTTCTGCACCAGAAGAATGTTCTAATTGTCCTTTCGATTATTCACCTTTTTGAATGTTTTCTATTGCGTACACTTATCCTTCTAGTCGTTTGATGCCTATTAACTTCCTTGTTATTCTTTAAAAGACAATAGTTTATTAAGTATGCTCATTGTTACTTAGTGCTCATGGATTTAAGTACTGTGTAAGTCTGCTTCTTATAAATAATTTTCAAATTTTCTCATACTGGCTTGGTAAGGAAAAGAACAATGACAGTTTTTGCATTCTTCATTATTTCTTAATTGTTTACATTTCTTTTCTTCATTTTTTTTTCCTGTTGAAGTCTAATAAAAGGAATTCAATAACTTAAGTGTGTTACAGCATCATTAATTTTATTTCTCCACTTATTAAAGAATCTATTTTTCTCTTTGCTATTTGCCTTTCACCTATATATTTGTAAAAAACATTTAATTTTAATTAACTTCTTTAGCTATAATTATCTCATTTATCTTATTTATTTATTTATTTTTGGTTGTCATCTTTTCACTGTAGAGATTAACTAATACATTTTTCTTTTTTTCTCTTTATTTTAAAACATGATTTTCTTGCTTAGTTTTTTTTTAACTAAAATAGTTTTTATTTAAAATTTTTTTACTTTTATTTTATTTTTTATTAGTTTCAGGTATACAGTATAGTGATTAGACATTTATGTAGTTTATGAAATGATCCTCCTGATTATCACCCATCTGGCTCTACACATAGCCATTACATTACTGCTGACTGCATTCCCTATGTCATTCTCTGCATCCCTATGACCATCTTTCAGCTACTAATTTATTCCTCTTTAACCCTTCACCCCTTTCTCCCAGCCCTCCCCCCAGCCCCCTCCCCTCTGGCAGTTACTAGAATGTCCTCTGTATTTATGAGACTTTTTTCATTTAGGGTGTTATTTTTGTTCCTTAGATTCTGCATGTAAGTGAAATCACATAGTATTTATCTTTCTCTGCCTGACTTATTTCATTCAGCATAATAACCTGTAGTTTCATCTATGTCATTACGAATGGTAGGATTTCATTTTTTTTGTGGCTGAGTAATATTCCATTGTATATATGAGCCATAACTTCTTTATCCAATCATTTGTTGATAGGCATTTAGTTTGCTTCCATATCTTGGCTATTGTGAATAGCACTGTTGTCAACATTGGGTGCGTAGATCTTTACAACTTAGTATTTTGGTTTTCTTTGGATAAATACCCAGAAGTGCAATTGCTGGGTCAAAACGTAGATCCATTTTTAATTTTTCGAGGAACCTCTAGACTGTTTTCTGTAGTGGCTATACCAATTTGTGATCCCATCAACAGTATATGAGGATTTACTTTTCTCTACATCCTTGCCAACACTTGTTCTTTGATTTATCAATGATAGCCATTCTGCCAGGTGTGAGGTAAGATCTCATTGTGGCTTTAATTTGCATTTTTCTGATGATTAGTGATCTTGTTCATCTTTTCATATGTCTATTGGCCATCTGTATTTCCTCTTTGGAGGAATATCTATTCAGGTCTTCTGCCCATTTTTAAATTGGATTGTTTGTTTTCTGTTTTTGAGTTAAATGAATTCATTATAAATTTCTGATATTAACCCCTTAGCAGACGTATCATAGCAAATATCTTCTCCCATTCTTTAGGTTGTCTTTTAGTTTTGTTGATGGTTTCCTTTGCTATGCAAAAACTTTTTAGTTAAAGGAAATCACTGTAGCTAAATTAAAATTGTCATGTTTAAAAGTATTTTTTTTTTTTAAAGAAGACTAGCCAAGGAATAATCAGTCCATGATATCTGTGCCAAAAGTTACATGTAAAGCAGAAGCATTGATTGCCCTTTGTTTCATACTGTCTTTTCAAGGATGTTTGTATAAAGAACAGCCTTAAGTGACAGAGATAGTATCTTCTTCTGGAGTAAAGAAAAGGCACGCATTCTTACTCTTCATTATAAAAGATATGGATTCCCTATGCTTAGCATATTTTCCTGTAATGAAACCCACTATAAATACAGGTGCCACTTGTTCTGTTTTGCATCTCCCTGTGAGAACTGGGGTACAAATAACCAACCCTAAAATGCTATTAATATTGTTACTTCTATTGCTGTGAATAATAAAAGGTCTTTTGCTTATGACCTAGAAATCTTGTGTCTTTCACCAGATTCCATGAAACTAAGACAGATTAACTTCATAACTTATAAGTTGGGTAAAATATCAGACCCTTTGCCATTCTTTATACAAATGAATTAACCATTGCTTTGGAATCAAATAGATGGTTATATCAAAAGTTCAAACTTCCAAAAATCATAATTGCTTCCTGATCACTCTGTTCCTATCCCATAAATAACCAAGGTTTTATTTTAACTACAAAAACTGAAGAAAGATAAGAATATTAAAAATGAATTGTAGTATGCACTGTTGCTATACAACAGCAAGGTGATCAAGTAGATGCTAGATTGAGAACCACAAAAAAAAATGATTTAAGGGAAAGCTAAAGTCTCAGTTTTGTAACTGTAGGAATTAAAAGCAGTACACCAAGAATCCATAGTAAGTTATAAAGCTGACTCCTTTGATCTAAGATGCAGAGCTGTTTACGAGGCTATAAAATACTATTGCAGTTCTATGGGGGGAAAGGATAATGTAATCAGAACAGAGACAATAGGTATTTTTGTGTGGATTTAAAAAAATACTGCTTGTCTGGGCCTATGTAGCACACTAGTTTGGGGAGCAAAAGATGCCTCTGCGAAAACAGAGCCTTGCTCCAGAGCTCAAAATTGGTAGTTTTGTCAGTGGAACTTGGTAATTTCAGAACTTATGCAAATTCCCAGCAGAACATCTTAGAGACGGTCACTTAAAACAAAACAAACCTGTAATCTCAAGCAGCATTTTATTTTATTTTATTTCATTTTATTTTATTATTTTATTTTATTTTATTTTATTTTTATTTTCTGTGTGCCTGTTATTAATAATAAGAATTGTTACTATTAATTTAATATGTACTATGTGCTAGGCACTGTACTAAATACTTTAAATGAACTATCTAATTTTATCCTTATAACAATTGTATCAAACAACCATTATTATTAACCTCATTTTGAAATAGAAGAGAATGAGGTTTAGAATGAACATTGAGAATATAAATGGCAAAAGCAGGACTCAAGCTCAGGTCTGTTAGAGTCCAAAAATATGACACTCTATTATTGCCTTTAGTATTTTCATCTTCCAACCTGAAAGGAAAAGGTAATAACCAGGTTGCAGCTATATTATGACCTTTATTTCTCCTCCTTTATTGCACTTTTAAACTTTTTAAAAATTAATTAATACTCATAAAGTAGTTATTATTATTATTATCATCAATATGATGATGTTGGAAACCAAATGCCAGAGTTTAACTTCAGTGTAAATCCTTTTGTATTATACTGTTTGCTTCATTATGCCTTTATTCTGCTAGAAAGAAAAAGTTGGCTGTTTCCAAAATTTAACAAGGTTACTATTTCTCATACTTTCACTTGATATGCTATAACCATCTAGTATTTTGAAAATAAAAAAAATTCTTTGCATAAATTCTAATATTTTTAATTTTATGATATCTTTTGCCAATCTTTTTCTATGCAAAGCATTCCTGACTTTATAATCAGACCAAATCGTCTCAATTAATTCTTCTAATTTTTTATTCTCATGTCTGAAGCAACATTTCTTTTTAAATTCTCAATTTCCCAGAATTCAGCAAAAGCTCATTAATTTTTTGGTCTCTGGAATAAAGAATTAATAATAACTTGGAAATTAAATAAGTTCAAATGATCTAAATTTTTAAGTTAGCGCACATGTCACGCCCTCCACTTGCTTCTGTGAAAGAAAATGGGGACATCTTTAGATGGAGTTTGCCCAAAGCTGCCCTTCAGCAGCTAAGGAGAATTCAGCTTCTGAGGAACAAACCAAGCTTAGACAGATACAAGGGAGTCTGTCTCAAGGCACACATCCTTTAATGTTTGTCAATGGTCAGTCTTACTCTTTCCCTTGTGAGAAGAATCAACTTTTCTTTTGGCATTAACTTTTATCAGCTCCAAAAGAAAAACAATGAGTAAAAATTATTAGTACATTGTGAATAATAAAGTTACTTTCACTTAAAAATGCATTTGGAAAAAAAAAAAACAACTTTAGAATAATTAGCTCCTAACTGAAATTTTTATATTTTAGTGACTTAATTATATTCCAAATAATACATTTTTCACTCTTCTAATTAATTGTAGATAATTTTTAATAATGGACTATAGGAAAATTCAGAAATGAAATTCTATAGGCAAATTTTTAATCAAATAAAAGTTAAGTGTGAGTGTTTATTGTAAAGAAGCCATGGTTTTTATTATTCACATTTACATTCTTATTATTATTGAACATCTAAGTTTTACTTACAGTGATTATTTTCAGTACTATTTCATCAATGTCCGTGTATTGTCTCATTTAGTGCAACTTGGTATGACACATAAAAACAAAGCATTATGTAAATATTTTTAAAATGTGAACTTCTAATATAGCAGCACAGTTATTAAGTTATCACATTCAAGGTATTTACTATTGAATCAAATTAAATTGGCTAAATATATTAATAAAATCCTGTTTTGTGAGAAAGATGTCTATAAAATGTCTCAAAAGATTTCCATGTATAAGGATATCAAATGTTGATTCACATTTATTAATTTTATGAGGCATAATAATATCTAACGGTAAACGAAACTGAAAAAATGCAATATTGCCGTGGAGTTAAAGAATCTTCTGGTTGTGACAGCAGCCGACTTAACGAGCTGATTCTAGGAATAATTGAGTTTCTCTGCTTTTCTTTTAATTTCACTACCTGATGATACCTGAGAGCAGTAGACTTTATTTCAGAATCCCATTAGGTACCATTATGAGATCCTGTTTCCTGGGGTTTTAAAATCTAATTGTCAGTCAATGTGTTACAGTAAGCCTAGCTTTCGTTTGATTCTCATGGCTCTACACAGTGGGAAAAAACAAAAGAAGTATGTTCCATCATCCTGTCAAGGAGGTTTCTTAACAAATTACCTTTCCCCTCAAAAGAAAACACAGAGAGGCTTTTTTGTTGCTTTAACAATTCTCATAGTTCATATCTTTTTTCTAGCTATTAAAGGGAACAAAAACTGAAAACCCATGGTGTATCAGACATCCTGACAACTGATGTCCTTAAGATTTATGAAGAAATTTAAGTATTTAATAACTGTATAAGAGTAAGCTGTGCTTCTTAAGGATATTTTAGACATATCACAAAACTCTGTCTTGTCTAAAAACAGAAGGACCCAACATATATTTCATTTGACCTGCAAGAATATTTGACTTAAAGTTTAAATATTGATTATTCCCTCTTCTTTTAGCTATTTTGTGATGAAAGATGTCCTCTACATCATTTTTCCCATAATACTTCATAACTATTTTCTAGGTTTAGCTTATAGCTGGATTTTTAAAAATATTTTAAACCTCACATTTTCAGAACAATGAAATTGTTAGATATTCATAAATCTCACCCTTGCTATAATTTCAGAGTGAACAACTCAAAGCTAGAGAAAGAGTAAATTGCATACTAAATTAGCTGGAATTTTTTTGTAAGCCTTGGGTAGATGTACTTAAACTATAATTATTTTACATCAAATTCATTTTGACAAAAATTAAAATTTATCTATAGGCTGGTTTGAGTTATAGATTTCTTACTACTTTTTTATTACATGTAGGAAAACTCCTCCAACTGTTTTGAATAAAAGCCCATCGAAAAATGCATAAAGAACAAACTGCTGCTTAAACATTATGATAGCATGACTACATATATATTACTTTTCCTGTTGGACTAAGGAAGAAGTAATGAAGAGATATTTGTCTTCTTTTAAAATTGTAAAAATCTTTGTCATTTGCCTTTACCTTGAATTGAGAGAACTAGTTTATAAGTGGTCTCAAATTGATCTGTCAGAACATCCTGAAGTGGCCTTGTTCCTGGCCAAGGACAGTGCATGGCATGGCTATCCTGCCTGCTATGTATGCAACAATTTTGCTGTGAGTTTTCCAGGTTTTACTAATGCATTAGGTTATATAACTATGAGCTCAGCACTCAGTTCCCTTCAGACAGTCTGTCATAGACTATCCTGATCTATGGTTACATCCTTCCCCTCTAGCAACAGCAGGAAGAGCAGCACATAAAAGCAAGATATGCACATTCTGGTCAAGAGCTAGCCACAACAGAGGACTTTTCAGCCCCTCCCTTACTGTGTTTCCCATTTACTCATATAGACTTTTAAAACTGAAACCGCATGGACTAGTTTAGTTTTTCCTGGTGAAGGTGGAAATAAATGCAAAAAACCCCAAAAGTTATATCATCATTAAAACTGCCTTTTGGATAGGGAAAATCTGGAGTGAAATAATCACCAGAGTAACTCCAAAGATAGATCTACAAAATTCTAATAATTCTTAGAAGTTAGAGATAGATTTAGTCATTGAGAAAAGTATTAGTCATATCAATACCACTTTGAACAATTACTTGTGTCAAGCAGTGTTTAGTAATATATACCATTAACTATTTAGTAATATATTCCATTAACTATTATACAATAGTCTAATGAAGAGGACATCACTTTCTCTATTGTACAAATAAAATGACAATGTCAGAGATTGTCAAGGTCACCTAATTAGTAAATAGCAAAAATGGCTTTTATACTCAGGTCTTTATGATTCCAAAGTCTACGCTTGCTATACTTCTCAGCTCATTAAAACACATAGTCTTAAATCAATGAAAAAACATAAGTTATATAAATTCTAGAAAAGGAAAATCATAAGTTTAGGTTTATTATATAGGTTTCTTTTGATTTTAATACAGTCTGCTTACAGCACTTTTCATTGTCTTGTTTGACTCCAAAGGCATTGATAAATGCTTAACCACAAGCATTGTATTTTGTATACTTTGCTGAACTCACTCTACTTTGGGGTGATGCCTTTGAAATATAAATAAAGTATAAATGGAATCAAAATATGCCATGAATTCCTGTTCTACAAACAAAGATTTAGAAAATCAGCATATTGCATTATGAGAAAAACTAGACACGAATATCACATCAGACACTGTCTTTTAAACAATGGAAGGCAAGTAGATGTTCAGCCACCACTTTTCTTCAGTTAGTAGGCCAAATATAAGAACTCATGTTAAGATGATAGATTTATAATAACACTAATTGGCTTATGTCTACAAATTTAATTCTATTTCAGTGGTATATAGCACACACAACTTTATCTAAAGGGCAATTTTATCATTCAGCAGGTATTTTTTAACACGTTGACTAGATAATTCATTGTCCAAGTTGGGGTTATTTAAGAATGAATAGGGCTATTAACAGTATTCTGGAATAAAAGACATAAATGGGAATGTCTTAGGAAGTTTATGGTATATAATCTATTTATGAAATGCCTACTTTGCATTTGAGATTCTTTTAGACACTATGGAAATACATAATGAAATTAGAAGTTGACCTCAAAATTGACAATATAGTTAGAGAAATTAAATTTACCCAGGGAAACTCTAGAGGTAATACAAAAGAATATATAATAAAATGTTAAACATAAACTACTTTCTAAAAGTACTATAATAATTTCAGTAAAGAAAAGTTTCTTGTGGGAAGGCTTCATGCAGATGAACTTTACTGAGTGTAGGAATCTGGATTCATACACACAAAAAAAGCTAAATTCTAAGTAACATTTGTTGGCAGCTTTCAACCAGTGTTCTACCTCTGTTACCCAATTAGTAATTCCTCTAGTAAACAAAATGATAATAAATATATTTAAAAAGGTGAAAATTATAGAAAAAGCCTGGATTATTATTCATATTTGAAAATACCTTCTACTTAAAATTAGAAAAACAATATCTTTCAACATTATGTCATAACGCTAAATACATTCATCAAATGTTTCCTTTTGTGTTTTGTCAATTTGCCCTAGAGGAATTGTATGAAAATCCTACTGCCACAACATGCTGCTAACAAATTACCCCAAAACTTAGTTCTTGCAGCAAGAATATATTCTCATTACCATGAGGCTATAGGCTGACAGTGGTTCAGCTGATCTACATACATGGGGCTTGACTGGGCAGTTCTGCTTCGGGCTATGTATTGGCTAGACCTGGATGCAAGCTGTGGTTCAGATCACTTCTTCCATTTTTACTTGCTCTGTAACCAATCGTAATGTTCAGCCACCTATCTCAGGCATATTATTTTCAAAGTAAAGCACTGGAACACAAGCATAAACAAAATGACATACAAATATTTAAAGCTTCTACATGTGTTATGCTACTAAAATTGCATTGGCAAAAGCCAGTGGTACAATTAAGCCTAGCATCACTGGGGTGGGAAAATATGTTCCACCTACAGAGGAGTGTGGATATTTTTTGAATAATTTAAACTATCACAGGAATTATTCACTAGAAAACTTCTTTCCATCTGAATTGTCTCTAAATAGGGTTTCCATATTGTTGATTCTTTACAATTAATTACTTTACCTCCATCACGATAATGTAAAGGAAAGAAGGATATCGATTTGAGGCTACATCTTTAAGAAGTTTTTATAGTTGGAGGGAAATTAAAAAAATAATAATGTATACTATCTTCGTTAATTAGAGATCTAAGTCAGGATCTTCAGAAATAAATTTGTTTAAATACATAAATACTTTTTCAAAAAACTTTTGTTGAGCATCTATTCTCTATGTGAGGTGCCGTTACTAATATAGGCTATAAGAACAAAGACATAAACATTTCCCTGGAGCAGCCCACAGTCTACATTAGGGGACAATATATGACATTCTTGTCATACAAGTTTAACTTGACTATACTGATTTGGATAATGTTATGTATAACTGCAGATCTACAGAGGGATTATCAGATGACCTGATACTTTTTGGAACTAAAGTGAAATAATTATGCAATACTGATGTTGGATACAACTTAGTATAAAGCAGACTTTAGGACAATATCTAAAGAACCTCTTCTGTCTTCAGGTAGCGTTAGAACTTTAAAAGAACGACTTAATTGTTTAATAATACAATTCAGTCTGGAGACTTACTTTTCAAATGTTTTTATTGTTCTCTTTAAATAATTTTCTCATACACAATGGTTATTTAGGATAAAAAATATAGATTTCATATAGTTACATTTACATAAAGAGGTTGAATAATTTAAGACACTGGATGTCAAAGTTGAGTGTCTTTTAAAATCATGCAGAGTGGCTTTTCAAAGGAAAACTCCAAGCTTACATTCCAAATATTCTGGTAGAATGTTATGGAGTGAGGCCCAGGAAACTGCATTGTTAACAATGAACCTCTCTGTCTCTAATCCCCAGGTAATTCTAAGGAAAAAATAACTTGTTCTTAATGTGAATATATTACTTTATTCTAAATCATCAGTGTTAATACTGGCAGTAGACTTACTTGGCAAATTTCTGGGTTATTATTATCCAACTTAATGATTTAGAATTACATATTCAGTTTTGTTAATAGACATGCAGTTTCACAGGGTCCAGAATAAGCCATTAAAGGTTAAGTGAAAGGAAAAAAAAATGACTAAATGACTTTTCCCAGAGCAGGCAATCTTCTTAGCTAAACAGTGTATGTATAACTGCTACTCATATTTAAATATATTTGAGTAATTAAAAAAATCAAATTAAAGTACATAAGTACAAACTAAGAAAATTTGACAAAATGTATTTTAAATATAAGATATATAAAAGACCAAAATAAGTATACATTTTAATATAAGATAAAATAGTTAAGAATGAGACTTTAAAACAACTAAAAACTAAACGTTAAAAGATAAGACAAATTGGTAAAATTTTTAGGTAAAAGTTATTTGTAAATCTAAAAGTAAAGAAAGAAAATAAAAGGAAGACACTATTACCAAAAAAGACATAGCAAACTAAGGAGTTTTTAGATATAGTGAAACAGATAAAGCAATCGAATAAAAAAGAAAAAACAATTACTAAGAGATTAAAAAGGTATAATGCTAAAAGGAGCTAAAATAATAAAAAAGAATATGAAAAAAAAATTGAATGCAAAAGAGAAAAAAGCTAAAGGGGAAAAAGTAAAAGCTAAAGAAAGTACTGGTAATAAATATAAGACCTAAGATCTGCATGAAGCGGCAACAGAGCCTCACATATGAGCTACAAAACTTGAATATTTGTAGTCAATTTGTGCGTTAATGTTTAGAGTCCCTTGAAAAATGTCTTTAAGGTCAGAGGCCAAAAAGCAACCTGTTGGCTTATTATCATTTCTCCCACTCCCTGCAACTAGCTTACTTTATTATCTTTAAGGAAAGGCCCAAATCAGACACTTGCCAGCCCACAGTTTTTAGCTCCCTATAGCGAGACCGAAGGTACCCTTTCACCATTAAGCAGTATGCTTGTTTGAAGAAGTTATTTTGCTTTGTGGACAAAATGCTGCCATTCATTGACAAGAATGAGGGAATAGCACTTACCTCTGCTAAATATAACTTATACGTTACTATGTAGAGTTTATTTGCATCTGAAAAAAGGGCTTTCTTGATTATCAGAAAATAGGCTTAAAGTTTTGGGCAAAAATCCTAAATATTAATCGATACTACAGTATTAATCAAGAGTCCCTATGTATCTCAGATAATCTCTGACTAATAATTAGTATGAAGATTGTCTTGTATTTAAGTCAACCAGAATTATTTCACATTTAAACATTGCTATTACTTAATAAGTATTAGTTTTCTTTTCTTCCCTTTCTTCATTTATTCATTGACTATACAAATATTCACTGAGCACCAGCCATTTGTCAGAAAATATATTAGGTGCTGAGATACAATGGTAAACAGGATAAACCAGATTGTCTAATGCAACTTATTTACTAAAAGAAGATAGAAGTTTCACAGAAGAAGAAAAACAACCAACCAAAATGTCAGATAGGAGTACATATTATGGAGAGATAATTCCGTTGATAAACTATTTAATAGTTACTATACTAGAAGACCCAGGGTAGATGTCACTGAGAATATGATTTTTAAACTAAATTGTGAGTCTCTATAGTATGTTACCCATTTGCCAATTTAATTAAAAAAAAAAAATGCAGGAAAAGCCCTAAAAAAGAGAATGAGCTTGGCACTTTCCAGGAGCCGAGGACAACCAATTTGTCTGGAGCAGAATACAAAAGAAAAAAGTAGCATGTAATGAAATTGGCAAGAAATAGGGAGGCCAGGAAAATGCTTCTTGAATGTGGTGAGAGGTCGTATTTTATTCCAGGTACAATAGAAAATCATTGGAGGATTTTAAACAGGGAACTGACATGAAGAAAGTCACAGTGAAAAAAAATCTCTCTTGCTGTTGTGTGAAAATGGGCAAGAATAGAAGCAGGATATCAGTTAAGGCAAAAAGGTCATAGTTGGGATATGAAGAGATGTAGAAGGATCTGGATATGTCTCAGATGGCAAAGTCAAAAGAAACTATTATTATTATTTTAAGCAGTCAGACAGATGATTGTTATTCTTATTGAGACTGGGAAGAATTTTGGAAAAGAAGACTTGGTAGTGAGCATAGTGGGATATAGGAAACTTTCTTTGGACAAATTATCAATATGTCTATCTAACATATCTAACATGCATGTAGTTCTGGGGTTTGGGGAATGGAGAAATTAGAGATTGAATTGAAGACTTGGGAATTGTTGATTTGCCGATTCTTTAAAAGTTGCAATTACTTCTTCATCTCCTTTGTTATTCTTTTCTAAGTCATTTCTAGGAGAGAGTATTTTTTGCAGTAGTCTTTACAAAGAGTTAGGCCACACCTATATGTCTACACGCTAATGACCCGAATTCTTTAGTCATCATTAAGTTTGCTCATCCACCTGACTCTCAAATACCTACCCCATTGCTCTACATCACTTGTGCTCCCAGAAACCTCATTATTTTGTTATTTTATAAATACTCCCCCGCATTGCCTATTCTACACCATGTTTTCTCTCATCCCTTGTCTGGGAAGGCTTCTGATTCCCTGAAAGCTTCAGTCTGGTGATGGATCCTCTCTCAACTGAAACCTAACAGTAAATTTCCTATCACAGTTTCTCCATTTCTAAAAAGGAGGTACAATTATTATTGTTCTCAGGATTCCTATGAGATTAAAATGTTTAAATGAGCTTTCTATATATATTATTATTTTTAATATCATTGTTATTGTCAAAACAGTTCTTGCTGTTCATTTTTTTCAAAATTGGAAAAAATAAAACAATATTAACAAGAGCTTTATCTAAGAGTACAGTAATCATGTGTTTGTATTTAGCTTGATATAAGATTATTTTGTATTTAGCTTGATATAAGATTATTTCGATTAACTCACTTTAGCAAAAGGAAAATTAATGGAAGGATATTTAGTACTCAAAGAATTGACATGGCAGACAAGCCTTTGGGACAACCAGGAATTCAAGGGGCTCAGATGGGAAGAAAACTCAGAGCAGGAAGCTCAGTAACTATCGAGAAGCAAGTTGGGCCCCCTCAAGATTGCTGCTATGGCACCATATGAATACTTAAAAAGGTATTTGCTTCTCCTATTTTGGCTAGGTCAACTTTCAAAATTCTGGAAGGGAAAACTCCTTGGCTGAGTTTCTCTGGGATGGAGGGCAAGGAGATCTGACTCCTTTGGTCACCCTCCACAGAATGGGCAAAGAGCAAGTAATTGGCACTAGAAAAGAATATTATTAAACTGGAGAACAGATACCCATTACTAGAAACTTATGTACTACTGTAGCTTTTTAGAGGCAATTGCCTTCTCCCCTTTTAAAAACAGCCCTTTGGGAACTTACATACTTATAAAATACATTTTATAAGATGTATATTATATTTATATATTGTATGTATGTCATAGACTTTGAAGTTTGAGAGTATGGGTTTCAGTCTTAGTTCTTGCACTTATTACTAATAAACATTATTGCATTGTTATAAGATTTTAATGAAATCACACCAGTAAAATATTAATAAAATGCTTAGAAAATATTCAATAAACAGATAATGGTGATCAATGTTGTTAATATCAATATGACATAAGTCACTTATCTCATCAATAGAGGGAAAGTGAAAAATACATAACTTATTTTAGATCATATAATAGCTTAGACCCAAAATTTAAAGAGCTCATGACCATTTTGAATCCACTATCCTTGTGATACTCACTTGTTCAAATACATATAATTCACTTTTTAATAAATATATTTGTTTTAAATAAACAAAATCTGAAATATAATTTGAAACATTAGCTCAAAGTACAATCGTTCATTTCACTCTAATAACTCCTTCTCATATTGCATTTTTATTTTAATACACTGCCAATACCATAAAGTGCTGTTCTCGCAATCTTCTAAACTAAGCAGTGTTCAGAAAGATGCACCCACCATTATTAATCGACAAAGGTTTCTGTCAATCTCAGCGCTCAAATGTTCAATTGAATTCTCCCCAGCAAGCCACAAAGACCTTTTTGATATTAAAATATCTTTAATCTCATCATGGTCTATTACACAGTCCATTTCTTTAAGCTATTAATCTCATTATGTAACCTCCCTGACCAAGTCACTCACTTTAAAAGGACTTCCCTTTGCCATCATTGTAAAGACCAAAGGAAAAGACGATAGCTCTTTCCAAACCTCAAAAGGGAAGGAAGTGATCTCTTCTTTATTATACTTTATTATGTCCTTTTAAAAATCTTATCATGTATTAGCAGTAATATTCATGACACTGGAGTACACTTACAATAGTCAGCTCTCATCGTTATCAAAAAGCTTCACTTTAGCATTTAATCAACTCTAAAAGCCATTCTTGCTTCGGATATTCCCAGTACAAGGAACATTATCCATAAGCATTTTATTTTATTTTATTTTTTTGCATATTAAAGCAAATGGCATAGAGGATGGAATATAGCGCTAGTAGGGACTTATCTGATTTTTAAAGGGCATTTGAATTTCCATAATATCTTCTTCAAGGAGCCTGCTGAGTGGCTATTTAACCTACCAAATTTAGGAAAAATTTAAAGGCACCATCTTGATTTCTGCCCTTAGGGCTTCTTTCAGGAAATGAGCAAGTATCTTGGTGTAGCCTCAAGCAAAGCCAAGTATGGAAAGGCTGGGCTATGTAATTGTAGTGGAAGCTGCTTACTTGAATGATGGATATTGGGATGTGAAAAAGCCTGTCAAATTCCAACAATCTGCCTGTCAAATTCCAACAATCTCTTTCTGCGATGACAGTACCACTGTTCTTTCTAATGGAATAGCTTCTTAGAAGCATGATCATCGACTCTACATGAAGGAATTTTAATTTCTGAAAGAAAATGAAGCCCTGGATCTTTATTTTCATCTCACTTATCCCACAAAACATTATTGCTGAGGAACAATGAAGCCGTTAGTATCATTTTATTACTATTACTGTATTATTATTAACTTGTTATGAGTAGGAGCTCAATCAGTGTTTCTGATCAAATAAAACCTGGTTCCCAGACTGGAGCTTACAACACTGAAAGAAAAGGATTCTCTGCTCCTTAAGCAACTCAACCAAAATTCCAAAGATTTTTGTTGTGGTTTGTTTTTATCACATGTGATGTAGGGTTCATTTGACACTTGATTAAATCTATTTTTATGTCTTTTATTTTCTGTTTTCTGCTTATATTTATGACCACTCATTATCTTCTTTACTAATTCCTATTTTTTTAATTTTATTTTTTAATTAAGTTTATTGGGGGTAACATTGGTTAATACAATTATATAATTTTCAAGTATACATTATCATTTGACATCATTATATTCTATTGTGTGATTACCACCCAAAGTCCAGTTTCCTTCGGCTACCATATATTTGACCCCCTTAACCTCATCTAACTAACTCTCCCCTTCTCCCCCACCCCCTACCCTAATTTCTTTTTTTTTTTAAATCTGTTTTTTGGTTGTTCATCAAGCCCATAATCTCAAAAACAACAAAAACAAAAACACTCTTCTGTCTCTATGTGATTTAAATATTGCTTTTATGCCTGAGTTCCAAGATAGATCCTAACATTATTTTGAACTTTATGCTTGGAACTCTTACAAGAATACCCCATTGACACTTCAAACACAACATTAAACATGCACACATGGAGACAGTTTTTGTGTATATATGTCTCTGATTCTATCATAAGATCCTTGAGAGAAGGGATGATGTCTCTCACTCCATTTATTCCATTACAATTTCTCATTTAGGTGTTGTATAAAGATGCTGTGTAAAGACTGATGAGAAGCTAAGTTACTCAGTAAAAATCAACTTCTGTGGTATGCTATGTGTTTTTCATTTATTTTGTTTTACAATGATCTATATTAGTATCTTCTCAGAAGAACTAATGCTGGTGAACATATTCGTAGCTGCCAAACAGTTAAATTTCATTACAGTGTGCTTGGCAGCATGCTAAGTGATTTACATACATTATCTTATTCAGTACCACAACAGAGTGATAGTACAATCACTCTGGTAATTTTTTATTACCTATGCTAGAGGTGAAGAAATTGAGTCTCAGAATGTTGGCACTGGATATGGTCCAAGTACCTTGCCTTCACTGGAGGATAGACACATTAAAATTACCTTGCCTTCACTGGAGGATAGACACATTAAAATTAAAATGACTAAGGCTGAATTTCTCCATATCTGTGGGGTAGGTATTCAGAGTTAAAATTAATATCATTTAGAAAAAATAAAGATATGCAAAGATGACATTTTTATAATTTCCTCTTTATATAGTAAAGCTTTATGTTAGAAAAAAAATTAATTTTATATAATCTCTAAATTTACAGAAAAATATTGCAAAATTAACTTGTCATTTGTGTTAAAATTTGCAAATTCAAAGTTTCAGTTTAAAATAAAAGATTACTAACTTTCTTCTCCTCGTCCATTTTGTTCTTCTGGCATAGAGACTGCCAAGGAAAAATCAGAAGCTGTGTTCTATAAAAGAGGTAGATGTTCAGACATTAACCTCATTTAAATTTCTGAGTGATTTAGTGGTTGAATTTCCCAACAGTAAAGTCGCTCCTAAAATTGATCAACTTCAGTGTCATCAACAGATGTCCCTAAAACTGTTAGCAACTAATGGATTGTTTAAAGGACCTTAATAGCTCATTTGTCTAGTCAAAACCACATCAACTTTACCTTTGAAAACTGTCATTAGAAAATTGAGTTTATTGTCCTCTAATTTTGAAATGACATGTATTTCAAATCAAGGCAGAAAGACCAATTATCTGGTGAATTTGCGACAAAGTGTTTTGAATAGCCGATGAAAAAGATAGCTACAGTACAGCAGGCTGTGTACTGATGAATCAGGTAGAGGAACCAAAACGAGGATGTATGTAATCTTAATATAAATATGTTAGCTCCCAAAGGGCTATTAAGTAAGATGTGTGTGTCTTCTAACGGCTCCCAGTGGTTTTTAATAATGAAAGCTTAGGTTTAAAGGCTTCTATCTTTCTATACTCTTCGAGAGGTTTGGAAATATTTGTAGTTTTAAAGTTCTCCATTGTATCTTATTAAATACTTTTATCTCTCTTTTTTCTTGTCTTCCAATAGCCATGGTTATAATATGTAATTTGTTCTGTAATTGAAATATATCAACTTTTATTTATAAAACTTGTTCTTAAGAAAAAAATGAGAGGAATTTTCCCTTCATGTTCCTATGTTATCTATAATGATACACCTGATCCAAATTATGGTCAGACAAATGTACAAATTTTAGTATGCAATTTTTTCAAAAGGGCTGTTAATGTACTTTTAATTGTCATCGTGTCACTGAAAAGGTAGCTATATTTAGCAAGTTGTTAATAATGGCTTTTTGAAAAACGGTTATGTGAATTCAAATATGTGATGAGAAGGCATATCTGGACAATCTATATGTGTAAGGTACTCCAACTACATAATGTATTCTTGAAGTTTTTACTCTAAAATAAATATTCCCCTATTTTTATTCATATTGATTTTACTTAACAGATTTTATTGGGGAAAGATAACACATGCTTTTTATTTAAAAATTAATTTCTTTGCCTAGCGTAAAGATAAGTGAAAATGTCCTTGATTTAATTTAATACAGCCAAATTATCAAACTTTTAATTTAATTAAGCTATTTTTTAGAGAAGACTAAATAGGGGTCTGTCAGAGAATGCCTTGTTGAATAAAATATTTTTCCCTATTTAAAAAAAGTGAAGTATAATTTAGACACAGCAAGTGACCTTTCTAGTGTACAGTTATACAAATTTTAGTAAATGCACATAGTTGTGTAACATCAATATAAAGATATAGAACATTTTGATTTCATCAAAAAATTTTCCAGCCCCTGGCAACACTGGTCTGTTATCTGTCCCTACAGCATAGCCTTTTCCAGTTGACATTATAAATTCAATTATTCAGTATGTCGCATTTGGGGTCTGACTTCTTTCACATTGCATAATGCACTTTTGAATCATCCACGCATGTTTTGTGTACCAGTAGTTCATTTCTCTTTATTGCTGAATAGAGTTTCATTTTACAAATGTACCATGGTTTGCTTAACCTTCCCTCAGAAGAGAATTTGGGTTGTTTCCAGTGAGGGTGATTATGAATAAAGCTTCTCTAAATATTCACATAAAGGTTTTTGTGGAAACATAGATTAGAATTTTACTAAAGTAAATAACCAAGAGTAAGATTATTGAGCCATATGGTAAGTGTAAGTTTAATTTTATAAGAAACTATCAAACTCTTTCCAATTTGTCATTTCATACAAGCATTGATAGAGAGTTCCAGTTTCTCTGACTCTTTGTCAGCTCTTGGTATTGTCAAATAATGTGGTATTTAGTTGTAGTTTTAATTTACATTCCTTAATTGCTAATGATATTGAACATTGTTCAATGAACCAATTTAAAATTCTTTTGTGGAGTAGAGTTTTAACTCTTTCCTTTCTTCCTTCCCTCCCTTCCTCCCTCCCCCTCCTTCTTCCTTCCTTCCTTCCTTCCTTCCTTCCTTCCTTCCTTCCTTCCTTCTTCCTTCCTTCCTTCCTTCCTTCCTTCCTTCCTTCCTCCTCTCCTTTCTTCTCCTCTCCTCTCCTCTCCTTTTTTTCTATTTTTCCTTCTTTCTCTTATTTATATAATCATGTTTTGGTTCCTAGTTTTCTTATTGAGTTTTAGAAGTTTTTAAATATATTATAGACATATATGCTTCATTTTATATGTGCTTTGAATATATTTTCTCAGTCTGTCACTTTACTCTTACTTTTTTTAATAGTGTCTTTCAAAGTGTCAATGTCCTTAATTTTGATTCTGATGAAGTCTAATTTATTACTTTCTTTTTTATAAGTCATTCTTTTGGTGTTATATCTAAGAAATTTCATCGAACCCAGGCTCATAAAGATTTTTTCCTGTCTTTTCTATGTTTTATAGTTTTAGTAATTACATTTAGTTCTGTGATCAATTCAGATTTATTTTTTTTAATTTGGTATGTGGTAAGAATAACAACTCATATTTTCGTGTATGAACATACTCTTGTTTCATTATTGTTTATTAAAAAGACTATCCTTTCTCCATCGAATTGCCATTATACATTTGTTAGAAATCAATTGATTATATATGTGTGGGTTTATTTCTAGGTTCTCAATTTTGTTACATTGATTTATGTGTTCATATTTTCTCCAATAACATACTGTCTTTATTTCTGCAGCTTTAGAATAAGTCCTAAATTCAGGTAGTTTATCTGTCCTCCAGCTTTACTCTTCTTTTTGGGTTATTCTAGCTTCTTTGCATTTTCACATATATATTTAGAATCAGCTTGTAAATTTCTACATACCTTCTCTTTCCCCTCCTCCCCTCCCCACAGATACAAACTTTTTCCTATGGTCAGTTTAACTAGGAGTTTATCAGTTTTATTAGTCTTCACAAAAGTCATCTTTTCACTTTATTAATTTAATTTATTATTTTTCTGTTTTTAATATAACTAATTTCTGATTAAATTTTTCAACTTGCTTTGGATTCAACTTGCTATTTTTCGAGTTATATAAGCTTATAAGCTTAAATAATTAACTTGTGACCTACCTTCTTTTTGGGTATAAACATATAATCTCATAAATTTCATTCTCAATAGTGCTTTAGCAACAGCCTCAAATTTTTTATATATCGTATGTTTATTTTCATTCAATTCAAAATATTTCCTGATTTTGCTTTTATTTTTCTCTCCAACCATGTTTATTTAGAAATATGTTGTTTAATTTTCAAAAGTGTAGAGATTCTGCAGATATCTTTCTCTTACTGATATATAGTTTAATTTGTTATGGTCCAAGAACATATATTGTGTAATTTATCTCTTTTAAATTTGTTAAAGTTTGTTTTATGGTCTTAAGAATGGTCTATATTGGTAAAAGTTATATGTATAATTAGTTGAAGAGTTATATGTATAATTAATGTGTTTGCTTTGTAGTTTGGTAGAGTATTTCATAAATTCCAATTACATCAAATTATTTATATCGTTTTCAGGTCCATTTAACGTCTAATGATTTTTACCTACTTATTTTGTCATTTACTAAGATAAGTATGGTACAACTATATTGGCGAATTTGTCTTTTCCTCCTTCCAATTCTATCAGTTTTCCTTCATGTTATTTGAGGCTCTGTGGTAAGGTACATATTAGGATTGTTATCAAGTCTTTGTGAATTGATACATTTATCATTATTCAGTTTTTCTATGAATCATTTACAATATTTCTAAATATTTGTATGGTATGTCTTTTTCTTCTCCTTTCCTTTAATTTATCAATATCTTTCTATTTTATGTCTTTTTGTATTGCTTTGGTTTTAGAAAGGTTATAGTTGAGTCTTACAATCTGCCTTTTAAAATAAATGTGTGTTTAGAATATTTACATTTACTGCTGCTGATATGATTGGATTAAAGTCTGTATTTCATTTTTATCTAATTATTCTATATTTTTGCTTCTTTATCACTCTTGCATTATTTTGGATTTAGTATTTTTTACAAATCCATTTTATCCCCACTATGTATATCTATTTTTAAAAGGTGGTTGTTGTCTTAGACTTCACAGTATGCATCTGTAATCACAATTTACCTTCAAATAATATCGTAGCCCTTTGTGTATAGTAAAAATATTATATAACAGTTTCTCTTTCTCATCTATTATGCTACTTTACCATATATTTTTACTTCTACATATGCTATAAACACATAGTCCTTGGCTACTGTTTTTTGTTTCAAGAGGTTAATTGTCTGTTCGAACAGTTAAAAGAAGAAAAAATGAATTATATATTCATCTTTATTATTCCATTTTCAACATTATTAATTTATTTGTGTAAACACAAGTTTTCGCCTGGTGTTTTATTCGTATTGCTGAAGAACTTTCTTTCAAATTGATTGTATTTAGGCTTCAAATAAACAACTTTCTGTTTTTCTCTGTCTGGAAAAAAGGTCTTTATTTCTCTTTCATTTTTGAAAGGTACCTTCATTGAATATAGAATTCAGGACTGACTTTTTTAAAAGCATTATCAAGATGTCACTTCATTGTATTTTTGTTAACAAGAATTGTGATGCAAATTTTACTTTTGTTCCTCCATATATAATGTATTATGTTCTCTTACTGCCTTCACGATGTTCTCTTTTTCTTAAATTTTTAATTGTTTGAATAATTTATGTTTATTTGTCTGTTTTTCAAATTGGTCTTTTTATTCTCCAAGCTTCTTAACACTGCGTTTTTCTTTTTCACTAAAAACTTCCTGTACATTGTTATTTTTGACTATTTCTTCTGCCTCATTCTTTTCTTCTCCTCTTAAAGGTCTGTTAGCATGTGTTAGGATGATATTTTCACATAGTCTTTGGCAGCTCTGTGCTCTTTTTTTTTTTTTGTAATTTAATCTCTTTTTTCCTTCTTTGCATTTCAGTTTAGGTAATTTCTATTAATGTATCATCAGTTCACTGATTCTTTCATCATCTATATCATCTGCTGATGTGATCAATGAAAACATTCTCCACCAGTGTTACTGTGTGTTTCATTTCTAGCATTTTCATTATGTTCTTTTTTATAGTTTACCATCTGATCATGCATGTTGTCCATTCTTTCTACTAAAGACCCCAACCTATTAACTCTGTTTTCAGTTTCATGTTTGATAGTGCCAATTGCTTTGCCATACCTAAATCTGATTTTGTTCATTGCTCTGTCTCTTGACAGTGTATTATTTTTCTTAGTTTCAGTGTGTCTTATAATTTTTGAATGGAATCCACGTATCTTATATAAATTAGTAGAGAATTAGGTTTAAAAAGTTATGCTTAGAAATCCACAAGCTGTTTTTTTCTAAGTCTTTGGTGTCAAAGGTCAAGTCAGGAGTTGAGCTAGTAATTAGTTTTTGTTGCAATGCTGCCCTCAGTGTACCACAGGCTACAAATCACTCTGAGTTACCTTGTGTTTAGATTGAGGAATGATTTTTCAGAGAGTTTTCCCATTGTTTGTTCTACCCTTAGTTTTAGGTCTTCCATTACACTATACCTATCTTCAAATTTCTTTCTCTTGAGTTTCTCCAGGATTAGACTGCTATTACATAACTGCTTTGCATAACACTTGCTAGGCTGGTGGCAGTGAGTGGTAAGGGGAATCTCTATTGTTCTCATCAAGCTTCAGTCCTAGGCAGATGCTATGCCCTGGTTCTTAGGGAAGGAGTCTTTTCAGTGATTCTACCTCTCCTCTAGCAGTAGGAGGACTCTTGCAGTCTGGGCTTAGGATGTATTCCTGCCCCTACCCCAGGATTAGAGGGTTTTGTTATTGTTGTTTTTCTGTTTCTCTTCCTTTAGCTGTAATGAGTTTTTATCTATAGCCCTAAGGTGACAGTCTTTGTTATACTTCCCTTAGAAGCTTTACGTTTTTATTTCATGGGGGATATAAGAGATAAGGATCCCAGTAGGGATTTATATCTTTTCCACAGCAGCTATTTTTCTTCTCTTCCAGGCTTACATCATAAATGAGGCTGTGTCTAGACTGTTGTCCTCTAAAGAATCTTTCTTGAGAGTAAATTGTGATCGATTCTATGGAAAAAAGTCTTCAAGTGGGTGTGAATTCTTCTTGTGTCTATAACATCACGTTTCTATACTCATATGTGAACTATCATACTCAGCCTTTCGCCATTTACTAAAAATTTTATAATTTCTTTTTGTACGGCATTTGGCATCTGTTAAAGTGAACAAGTTCTCTCATTCAGTTTCTCCTTGGAAATTTCTGTCTTTCAAGTGTTATTTTATTGTCATGTAGACTCGAGGATCTGATGGATTTAATAAGAAATAATCCTAAAATTAACAGCCTTTATTCTGTTAGTGTTGTAGAGGAAACAATGCTTTTTCCATCTTTCTATACTCAAGCCAAAGCCAGTAGTGGCAATTTAATGAATTTTGTAATTATAAATAATATCTGAATTAGAAAGTGAGTAATATAAATATGTCAAGATAATTAGAATTGTGTTATTTTATTTGACTTTTTTATTTGGGGTTATTTTGTGTATGTGCTTCTACACGCACAGTTTAATGAGTACATAAGTATTTATGTGTATAATGTGTATAATGTAGAAAACACTTGATAGACTTATAAAATCAGAAAATAATTATATGCTTTCATTATAAAAGAAAAGTAACCCAATGATTCCCTTTTATCTGACCTAACAAAACTTCTAATTTACATAACAGGCCAATACTTTTCTTACAAATACAAAAAAAGTTGGGTTTTAGTATATCAAACATTAAACATTTGTGGTCAATGAGAACATGAACTTCTGGAAATTTTCAATAAAAATCATTTTGAAAATTCTAATCTCAATATTCATAATGAAGCAGATACTGATATGTTTACACTGACTCTGTGGTTTGAATACTGTGGGTTTTTTTTTTTTTTTTTCATTCCTCCTTTTAAAATAATGTCCACTTGGTTACTCTGAGAAATCCAGTATAAACTTTCCATTAGAGAAATAGGAATAACATTTTCCAAGATGGGGTTTTGCTTTAAATATCTAACAATGTTTTTAAAGACTGAAAAATTGAACAAATTAATGCATTTCCATCATAAAAATGAAAAATTATATATTCTACTTGTGTTGAAAAGACTGACGACAGAAATGATTTGAGGCCCACATGTTGGGCCTGCTTTCTTGCCAATGGGTGGTTCTAATAAAAAAATATATATATTTAAATTTAAACCTTCTGGTTTTTATTCCAGAAATGGAAATATCAGAATTAAATAGCTTGTACTCTCCCCCTCATGTTATATAATGCAAGATGTGTATAATGGGGCACAGCTTGGAATGGAATTTTTTCTATTATTCCAAGAAAAAATATATACAATAGATAAAAGAAAAATATGTTATACAGTGAAAATTAGAGAGAGCATGACAAAAAAATAAAACCTCTCCTTGTTCAGTATTTGAAAAAACTTTTTATTGAAGTTTAATCAACATCCAAACAAGATCACATGTCATGAGTGTTCAGCTTGGTGAATTTTTATAGCTAAATAGCCTTGTCTAATTGGCTCTGAAATAATATTCAAAAACAAAACAAACAGATATTCCAGATCATTACTACAGAAGCTTCTTTCTCTTTCCTTCCACTCACTATTTCATGAGAGTATTCTCTACCTTGACTTCTAACAGCATAAATTAGTTTTTATAATCTTTTGTATTTTATATGAATTTCTAGAATTTTGGTATGTGTATTCTTTTCTCACTCAATATTATGTGTGTTAGAGTCATACATATTGTTTTAATTAGTTAAAAATCATCCATTTTCATTGTTGTATGACATTCCATTTTGTGAAAATAGCACCCTTTACCCAATGATAAGAATTTGGGAAATTACTAGTTTGAGGAAATTATCAAAAGTGCTGGTATACATATTCTAATTTATATACCATTGGCAAACATATGCACAATGTGTTAGCTGTAAACCTAGGAGTATAATTGCTAGGTCATCAGATATGCACATTTTTACCTTTGGTAGATCTGCCATGCAGACTTACAAAGTGGTTTTATCAGTTGGTACGACCACTAGCAGGTTATCAGAGTTCCGGGTACTCTGTATCCTGGCTAATGTTCTACATTTTTCATTATTTTTACTTTAACTATTCTAATGTATGTTTTATAGTATCACATTGTGATTTTAATCTATATTTTCCTGATACACAATGAAGATTGATAGCTTTACATATAGTTTTTGGTATTTTGGATATTCTCTTTTGTGAAATGTCTTCTTAAATCTTTTGTCCATCTATTGAATAAGCTGAGTTTTTCTTATTGATTTGTTAGAGAGCTTTATATATTCTAGAAACCAGTCTTTTGTCAGTTATACATAGTATCTTCTCTCATCTTATGAACTTTTTTTTTTTTTTTTAACACCTACAGCATCCAGTCTTCCTAGGTGATCTCCCTTCCAAGTACTAATGGGGCCCGACCCTGCTTAGCTTCTGAGATCAGATGAGATCGGACGTGTTCAGAGTAGCATGAACTTTTCATGCTATAAAGGTGACTTCTGATAAACAGACATTCTTAAGTTTAAGATCATCTGATTTACCACTTTAATTTTATGATTAGCATATTTCATATTTTATTTGCGAATATTTGCCTATTTACCTCATAAAAATTTCTTCTATTTTGCTTCTAAAAAAAATAGGTATACTTAGATCTGCTTTTGATTTTTGACTTATTTTTGGTTAGGTATGAGATAGAAATTCAGTTGCATTTTTTTTCCTCCATAAAATGAGCCTAGAACCATTTACTGAAAAGATCATTCATATATTAAAACACCAATGCCACCTTTATCGTTAATTAGTGGAACATTTATGTATGGGCCTATTTTTTTAACTCTCTATTCTATGAAAACAGTAAACTTGTATATTGTTGCATCGATAGTAGTACATTGTCCAAATTACTGAAACTGAGATATTGATAAGTGGAGTGAGTTTTTCAGTTATGTCTGACTTCTTCAAGATTGCCTTGGCTAGTCTTATCACTTTTCATTTCCACATGAATTTGAAATCTGATTGTCTATTTACATACACACATTTGTTGGCATTTTAATTGAAAATGCACTAAATTTATAAGTTGGAGAAGAATTGATATTATTATAATTTTGAATTTCTTATTCAATTAAATTGAATTGTGGGCATGTATACCTATTCATTTATCTCTTTAATTTCTCTCATACTCGTTTGGAGATTTTCATTTAGAGTTATTGCACATCTTTTAGATTTATTTAAGCATTTGATATGTTTTGCTATTACTATAATTAGTATTTTTATTTCAATTTTACCTGTACTATTAATATATGGAAATACAATTTATTTGTGTGTTTGCTATGTCATAGTCTCCTTGCTAAAGTCATTTATTCTTTTGAATTTTCAAATTAAACAATCATGATTTTTTTAGATAATAATTTTTTAGATAATGTTATAGATGTGAGACAGAGTGAGGAGTCTAGGATAACTTTGTTTGTTTGTTTGTTTTTTACCTGAAAGCAGTGAGTAAGTAGCTATGTCAGCTGTTGTTTATGGAACAAAGAAAAATGACTAAAATTTAACCATTAGTTTGAACAAGTTGGGTCATTATTGATCTTAGGAAGAGTAGCTTCAGGGTAAAACCCAGACTTCTGTGAGTTTAAGAGATAATAGAAGAGCTTTTGGAAACTATTAAAATCATATGATGATTTTCTATAGCAAAGAGAAAATAACTGTGGTAGTAGCTAGAAGAGTAAAGGAGAGTAATAAAGACCTTTTTAAATTTAATTATGATTTTTATTATTGTATTTTTTATTTTTGTACATATTCTTAAATTGGCCCACATGGTAAAATTTTTAAAAAATTATTTAAAAGGAGAAAAATTATAACAGTGATGAATCAAATTATAGTCCTTTCTGCTCAAAAGAATAAGAATTACATTGACAATAAGTAATAGAAAATAAAGAGGTACATTTGTTACTTTTAAATATAACACAAGGAATACAGTATCAATAAAAAGCCTTTTTTTTATGTTTGCTACTTGAATTTCATGTTTTATAGTTTTAATTGAAGTTAATTTATTCATTGTTTAATTTTTTAAAATAAAGAATATTTTATGACAACAAATATCAGTACGTTAATAAGTTGATAGCAATAATACAATAAAAAAAGAAACATCAATGTTGTGGAAAAAATGGAGAAGAATAGTCAGAGAGAAATGTTTGAGCAGGAGAAAGGCACTAACTGCAGGGATTGTGGAAAGACTGGTTTATACAGAAACATGTAAATTGAGCAATGGGCAACAGAAATGGTGGCATAAGGTGTGGGTACAGCTGCTGTCAAGTGCATTGATATGGTGTTAGGAATCTGTGAACATTATCTTCTGATTGCTTTGGTTTTCTCAGTAAAATCAAAGGTCGTGAGCTGAGAGACGAAAAAGGGGAGAAAGTTTGTAGTACGAGGAGAGAGAGTTATAAAAATAATCATCAGTGATAGTGAGAAAAGGTATGAACTGTGTGCCAAGGTGAGGCTTATTTTGCTTAGCATGATTATCTCAGGTTTACATATTTTAGAAGCACAGGTATATCCTTTTTGTAGGGTGGGAACGATAATGAACAAGTGTTGTCATCTAAATTTCAAAAAAGTATCATCAGCAAAGAAAAATGAGGAAGTGCCAATGGAAGGCTAGGTTTTGTGATCAGGTGTCTGTGATACTTAATAGCTAGCTATGGTAAAAATAGGGGTTACAAAGATTGCAACATGGGATAGCTCCTCTGAATGTCCTAGTAGTGTTCAGATGGAAATATCAAAAGGGCAGTATTGAAAGATTTTTTTTTTAATATCCTATAGGTTCAGGATGAAGCCAAGGGCCTACAGTAGAATTACAGAACTAATCAAATGTGCAATTCTAGCAAATCTAGCATAAGAAAAGGTTGTGAAAGAGTGGAAAGCTGAGTCATGGGGTGGGCACGTTAGAGAAGAAACAGGTAAAGCTGAAAATATTAAATCCCAAATATACTTGAAAATCTTGTTAATGGTAGCAGCTCCTGTCTATATAAGCTGGAGAACTTGCTTTTTAGTGAAATGCCAATTATTCTCAGGACTAACTACCAATCCTCTTATAGACTACAGGTACAGGAGAAGAGCTAGATGCCAACAGTTTCAGTGGAGAAGTGCAAGTGCTAATCTGGAAGTAGCTGTCCCTGAAAGAGTTGTAGAATCTTGCTAGTTTGTATCATTAAGAGTCTGAAGAGCATCAGAGAGGGGGATTCTAAGGTTATTAGGCCAGGTAACATAACTGTATGGTCGAATTTATTGAAATGAATGCACTCATTCAGCATTCATGATTTGTGTTGATTTAATTACTAGGATAAATCTTTATAGCATGCTAAGATGTTGAATTAAAGGCAAGCCTATTGTCAATGAAATTGAGATGCTGAAAAGTGCAGGGCCTAATGAACAAGAAAGGTATCCAAAGCTTAAAGAATATTGGAATGAATGTATTGTGTGGAATCTGCTTAGCCAATTCCTAGCTTCAGCTCTTGAGGAGCTGGTGGACAGGACACACTTTCCTTCAAGCCTTTTTAGAACTTTCATTTCACCCCATGACTCAGCTTTCCACTCTTTCTCTGGCGCCAGATCGATACTGTGGTGACTCTGCTTTTATAAGCTAGAGATGATGGTGGGAGATGCTGTTATAGAATTGTCCATCTCGATTTTAATGAGAGTAGTGGCCTCCTGATATCCTGGAGTAATAGAGATGTTCATCTGTTAGAAAAACATAGGGATGATTACCATAATAAACTTTATAGAGAAGTCAAAATCAGAGTACTGCCCCAAGCAGAAATATTAGCTAATTAATCACAGGGTATCTAGGAATAAAATAGGTGGAGAAGCTATTAGGTGCTGTTTGAAATATATAAGTGGGAAAATTCTAGGTTCAGTGAGCAGAAAACTGATTCAAATTGCTTTAGGGAGCTTATGGTCTCTTATTCAAAGTCTAGATTTAAGCCATTTCACAGAATTCAAGATATTTGTTTATGAAGAAAGCTGGGTCTCTTTGAGGAAACATTCTTCAAGGTAACATGAGTGAACCTTTCTCCACATTTTCTTCCATAGCAATGAAGCAATTTATAAAAGTGACTGCATACAGGGGAAGAGTAAACCTCAGCTTTTGAGTTTTGTAGACACTGGCACCAGATCGATACTAATCCCCAGCGACTTAAAACACACTGGACAGATTTGGAGCTTATAGAGGTCAGAAGACATATGGAGTCTTGGACCAAGTTAAGCCAAGGTGATTATTTCTCTAGCCCAAAATGAAGAGCAAAAACGTGTATATTTAATACATAACAAAATACTCACATTAGTTCCTCAGCTGGTGAACTGTGCACTATCATGATAGAAATGGACTTAGGAGAAGCTACTGGAGCACCTTACCTCCCTATAATATGCTAAAAGCAATACTGCATTCCCAGGGAAATTTCAGAGATTAGTGTCACCATCAAAAGTTTAAAAAGGCAAGAGTAATAATTTCTACTACATCCACATCGACCTCTCCTCTTTGGCCAGCACAAAACTCAGATAGATGGATCTTGAGCATGACTGGATTTGGCAAAATAAGGAGTCTTGACAAAAGAACTCTAGTATGCAACTTTAGATGCAAAATTTTTATTTTCTAACTTCTATTTATAGTAAATATAATCAGAAGCCATTTGCCTTTACTTAGCAAGGAAAGCAATACACTTTCACTGTATTACCTGAAGATTGTTTCTGATCTCCTGCTATCTATCATAATAGGCCAGAGAGATCTTGATTTTCTGGCTATGCTACAGACTATAAATCACATTTGTCTATTATATTGATGTTATGCTAATTGAACATACCAGGGAAGAAATAGCAAAAACCCTAAGAACTCGAATTTCCTAAGGAAGACACGATTGGTAGAGGGTGGGAGATAAACTTCAAAAATCACCTGCCAAATTCATGTCAATATCTCAATAAAACTGGGAAAAAATTAAAAATTCAAAAATAAGGTACTAATCGATACTTGCAAAAGAAAAGAGGCCTCTGAAAAGTGGGAGATAAGTAGCTGAGCCATTTATAGCTCACAGAGAGATTGACACATGCTTGATGAAGCTCTGGATGGTGGAGAAAATCCACATCACATCTAGGTGTGCAGCTCCAACTCTTTTAACTATATAATTCAAAAAGCAATTTTAAATTAGGTAAAGAAATGGTTCTGTACCACCTCTAGTCTGTAGTTCAAGGATCTCTGCACTTAGCTTTCATGCTCAGAAAACCCAATAGTATAGAAAATGTCTGTGGCGGATGAAAATACTGAATGGAGCTCCTGGAAAACTCCAGTGGGAGATTCTATTATAGCAGTAACCATTCTCCATTAGGAAAGTAAATTTTAGATTTCCGCTAGGCCCTGATATTGTCTAAACACTTGCCCATGGAACACTATATAACTATATGACTCGAAGTTTTCATTATGAAATGGATGGTACTTAATTAAAAGAATCTAAAAAGTGGATATGCACTATAGCATCTCATGCTGATACGAGCATATCTGAAATGTATAATTGCATAAGGAATTGGCTCATATACTCATGAGATTAGCTAGTATCGAGTGCTATAGACTTTCTCAGGGGTGACACTAAAAGACAATCGTGGAAAAAAAATCTTCCCCCAGAGAAGGGAAAGAATATCTCATTGTCCAAGCAAACTGAAGGGGATAAAGTGCAAGGTACACTGAGTTATGTGCAATGGCTAGTAGGCTGACTAGAAAAAATAAGACTGGAAGAATAATAAGAAGGTCTGAATGATGGATATGTGAATGAGCCTTTCTGAATGGGCAGAATGTGAAGATATTCCCATGGAAATATTCTCACTGAATGTCTACTGCAGAGCAACTTCTCAATAATCTAATAGACAATGTGACCTTTCTTCTGGATGCCAGTCAGCTTCCCTCCCACACACACCCATGCCCCAACACCATGCTTGTTGACTAGATCTCTAGACAGTGACAAACATGGAGGTTATGCAGTAGCTCAACAATACACAATAATATAGGATTCTTACAATGGCGGATCTGACTACTATCACTGCTTATTGCACAACATGCCAACAGCATAGGACAATGCTGAGATCCTGTTTAGTTTCAATCCCCTGGCAGACCAGCCAGGCACCCAGTGGCAGTGTGGAGACTTTTCTATCATGGAGGAGGCAGTGATTTGTGCTCATAAGAATAAAATTTAACAGAATTTTTTTCAGTGCTACCTTATGTGGTCTTAGAAAATAATTTTGCTATTATCATGGTACTTACACATCATTGCCTCTATTAAAACAAACAAACAAAACCTCATTTTGTAACTGTCTATCAATGACCCACACAAACAAAATTTATGGGTTTACTTCATTTCCTATTCCAAGTATCGTTTAATGATATAGAACATTGGAATGGTTTGCTGAAGGCTCTGTTAAGGTACTAGTTGAGAGATAATGCCCTTCAAAGCTAGAAGGCTTTCCTATGGTATATAGCCTATGTATAAAACCAGGGGCCAAGAGATGATATGGTGCCTTCTTCCTCATCGTCACAATTCACTAGTCTAGGAATCACTAATGTAAATGTAAAATGGGACTTATCTTGCTGTAATACCTACTAACTGGATTAAGGGGTGTCCCCCAAAATTTATATGTTGAAGCAAGATTCCCCAATATGACTATTTTTGGAGATAGAGGTTTTAGGAGTTAATTAAGGCTAAATGAAATCATAACAAGGGGATCCTAATATGATAGGATTTGTGGCTTTATAAAAAGAGGAATCTCTCTCTCTCTCTCTCTCTCTCGCTCTCAGTGTGTGTGTGTGTGTGTGTGTCTCTCTGTGTGTGTCTCTCTCCCTCCCTTTCTCTATCTCTGTCTCTCTGTTTCTCTCTATTTCTCTTTCTGTCTCTCTGTATCTCTGTCTCTCTGTCTGTCTCTCTCTCCCGCCCTCTCCTTCCCTTCTTCGCTCTCTCTTTCTGTCTCTGGTCTCTGTCTCCCTCTCTCTGTCTCTGTCTCTATTTCTCTGTCTGTCTGCTGTCTCTCTCTCTCGCCATGTGCATGTACCAAGAAAAATCAATGAGAGCACACAGCTATAAGGCAGCCATCTGCAAACCAGGAAAAGATTCTTCAGTGGAACCTGACTATGCTAGCAGCCTGTTTTCAGACTCCTCACCCCTCACAACTGTGAGAAAATAAATTTCTATTGTTTAAGACATCCAATCTATGGTATTTTGTTATGGTAGCCCAAGCAAACCATGATAAGGGTATTTTGATTCCATCCCATAATCTCATACTGTGTGCACTTAAAGGTATTAGTGTTCACAACAGAATACAGTTCTTGTTTGATTAAAATGGAAGCTAAAACTGTCCCATTGCCATTTTGGATGTCACAGGCTACTGAACAACTGGTACAGAAAAGGTTTATTTCATTCTTATGGTGGCTGAAATAAGGTTGCTTCTATGCACTGTAAGCAAAGAAAGCACAGAATCAAAAGGATTCACTGGAGTGCTTCTGAGTACATTATCTAATAATTGGGTCAATGGGAAAAACAAAAAGAGGCAAAAATAAAGGCAGGACCACAAAATCACTTGGACTCTACAGGAATCAAGAGTTGGTTCATCCCACTATGTAAAGTACCCTCTCAGTTGAGGTGCTGGTGAAGAGTGAAAGCAATATAGAATCTGAGGAGGACAAAAGCAGGTTTGACAATACTTAGACTTGCTTAATGTCCAACTACAGAGAGAGAAACTGAAACAATATGTTAATTATTTCTTTTCTCTCTATTTTTCCCCTGCTATCTTAAAAAAGGATAGAAATATTAGCTAATGCTTTAGGTTTCAGATGTTAGTATGACTGAATCGATAACACAACAGGACAACCCAATAAGATAACTGAGAGGATCTTGTGCATTCCTTGTTTGCAGAACAGGAGAAAGATAGGGACTTAGGGACAAAGAGGTGGACTCTGTTAATTATCTTCCATTTTTCCTCCAGACCCATTATGCCTCCCTCCTCACTTACTGTTGACCCTGGAAGGCACATCTGTATGGACTGGCTCTCATAAGTTTTGGCTACTGATTAGGACTGACCAATAGGAAGCCTTAGAAGGATATCAGAGGAGAGAGGAGAGGGAGGTCAGGAGCTTCAAGTCTTGAGTTCCACCACTTCTTATTTCCACTTTTGTAAGTGCCTAGCATCCTACTCAGGATTCTATGTAATCTCTGTGCCTATTTATGTAATATCCTCTGAAATTTATTTCACTCCTTTTCCTTGGAAAATGCTTATCATTAAGAATAGGTTCAGGTGTAACCTTTTCTAGGAAACTTTCATTGACTTTATAGATCATTCTTGCTACTCTTCCTTTTTACTTTTATTTTCTTTTTGTATGTTTCACTACCATTGTCATATATATATCATACTGTAACCCTCAGTCTATGAAGCTCCTCCTTTCTTGGACTGCTGACTGTTTTATTTATATTTTGTATTTTAAGCTACAAACACAGTACCTGACATATAGTAGGTTCTCAATAATACTTGTCAAAGTGTCGATGAGTAAACAGAAGAAAAAGGGTGAAATATGACCTCAGAGAACATCGATAGGCAGGAGCAATTGAGATTTCTGGACTCAATCTCTCAGAGTATTGAGATAGTACTGGTAGATGCAAGAACAGCTATACAATAAAAGATGTCGAAAGCAAACCTCACATACTCTGTTTTGTCTATAAATAGCTCTAATTTCTAATGCAAAAACTTTGGTGCAATATTTGAGTCAATATAGTCATTGGTAGAAGATAAGCAGAATTGAGAGGATGAAACTATGTCTATAAGAAACAATATGCTAGATGTATCAATGTAGATTCGACACACGTTTCTCAGTTGTGTTCATTCTTAGGTATTTCTGAGCTTACAGCAAAACTGTTTTTCAAGGCCTACTTCCAGTTTTAAGTGCCTTTGCTAAGTTCTGAACACAGTTTAAAATTGTGCAATTTAAGACTCGAGAAATTCTTGTAAACATTTTAGGGACACTTACTGGCTGAGCTATTCCTGTTTCTGTTAAGCTCCTGATTTGATGTGTTCCCATGTGAAGCTATGCGTATAACTCTAGTAGTTCACTACCTATTTTTTTTTTTTTTGGATAACATATACAATGAGTTATCTCGATTTATAACTATGTTACAAGTCAAATTCTGTTATATAGATTTGTCTTCTGAAAAAATAAGTGAAAGAGATTTGTAGGGAAGCTTTATTTTTTCCTTCAAAAATGATTTGACTATAATAATGTAATTTAAGGAAACTCATAAAATAGTAGAATTTAGGAAAATAATCTGGAATAGAACATATGTATTCTAAAAGAAATGCATATCTTCAAATCTATCATATAGGAGACATTTAGTAAGTATTTGTCAAGTGTATATATCTTGGGTTAAATTCAGCAAAATTGAAAACTAATAGAACTGTTGCTATTAACATAAACCAGAGGCCTTCCTCTTTCTCTGCTTTTTCCAGATGTCCATAGCAGCACATGGAGATACTGATGTGCAACAGGTAGATGTGCTGTACTAGTCATGGCCTGTAATCATCTATGAAATTATAGGTCATCTGTATACACCTAATGTATTTTTAGGCATGTCATCTCTGAGTACCATATTCAGGCCAGACACCACTTTCAGCTAATGTGCTAAATTGGCTTTGTCCTTAGATTGGCTGCTTTTTTTGATAATTTTTCTTATACTCTTCTTCAAAATAAACATACTTTATGAGAAAAACGGTAAGAAATGTTTCCTGGAAAACTTATTAATTTAAACATATATCTTATTATACCAAAGGCTATTGAATTAGTCATTGTCTTTAATTTTGGCAACCATCTACAACCAGGCAAGCAAAACATTCATGTGTAACATTTCTTTAAAAATAAACCAAAATTCCAGCAGAACAAGCATATTCTTACATTAGAAAATTAGGTGAGCTACTGTCAACATCATATATGGGTGTATTCTAGCCCTGTAGTTAGTTATTGGTAACTTACAATTAAAAAAAAAATGTATAATATACAAATGATGGAGATACCAGTTTATCTATTTCCTTTTGGATTTGGATGTTGATTGCTATTTAATCTACAAGGTTTTTCCTTTTTTTTTTCCTTCCTGAAAATTTTTGTTACTAACTTTATATTGCAAAATTAAGAATTAACGTAGCAGATCTTTTTGAAAGGTAATAAAAGCAAACGCTTTGATTTTCATGTTAGACAAAGCTTTTTGAGTTATGTAATTAATATGTGGATCAGCAAAACAAGACATGTATTTTATTTCTCTTTGTAATTTCTACACATTTTCACTGATTCTATAAATCCTGATGCCAAGTAAAATATGTTTTATTTCTGTGCAAAGAAAATAGCTGTTACTCCTTTCTAACTTTTTCCCTATCAAAACCAGAATTTTTAAATTGTCAGATAATAGCATGTCTGATGATGAGATAGAACTAAATGAACAAAAAAGTAAAGAAGTTTAAATTGTGTCCTACATTTATGTCATTAACTTTTTGCTCTCTATAGGTTAGTTCATTCTCACAGAGAGGGTGCAAATTTCAAAACAGATTTTTGAAAAAAATTTTGAAATTTCAGTTTCAAAAGTGTTTTGTAAATTGCCTTGTAAATAATTATTAAAAGGTCTTTATTTACTCTGTGCTAGTGAGCAAAAGGAATGTGGAGGTAATAAAAAATAAAGGAAACAATATATTTGCTAACTCTGTGTAGAATAATGTTCAACTTTTGTATAGGTAAATGGCACTTTTTAAAACTTTTGTAAATTAGGAATGGTGTGGACAATCCTTTAAATGTTTTGGCCAAAATATTATAATTGTTGTCTAAAATTATTTTATGTACTATTATAAGAGTACTGCCAATTAGACTGATATAGTGCTTTCTTATAGCTTATAAATTTAATTTTATTATTTGGAAAGAACTCTTTTCAGACTATGCAGACAGATTTTTTCATCATATGTAAAAATTATGTATACAGGTAAAAAATAAATTGGTTAAGATATTGATAAAATTGCTTTATATTCAGAATTTGACATTCCCAAATCACTTTTTGGCTCAAAGTCACCATTTTTGTTTTCCACATAATGTCATTTTTGTGCATTTTTTAAGAGATTGCTCCCATATTATTGCTAAGATTTTCTCCCTGTTGATGCCCATTCTGTAAGTATTGAGGCAGATGCACAAGTAATGACAGCTACATCATACTAGTCACCTTCTTTATAGTGCTTGTAAGATACGTCCTGACTTTAGAGTTGTTGAAAATGAAGAAGAAGAAGAAGAAAAAAAAAAAAAAGACACAGAATCAACTAGATTGTAATATTTACACAAGTAATTGATCTGCCCTGACATATAAAATAACCAGTTGTATCAAGGTCAACTCCATTATTTCAACCATACTGCAATTGCAATATATTCTGAAAAAATTTAGAAAAAAATAAAGGCAATTCAAAGTAGTAAATGAAGGATTGTGTGACTGAAGGTAATTAATATCTGATGATGGAGTTATGTAATAATAAAGTGAAATACTCAACTCTTAATAGCCATAGGTTGGACTTTTAGAAATACATTCTCATTGACTATTTTATGATTTTATGCTATCCAATTTGTAATTTTATAGATGTCAATCTCAAATGCTCTACTTTTGTTAATTAAAATACTAAATTGATCATGTCACAGATAATTCACTCCAGTTGCTTAATTAATCACAACTCAAAAGTAATAATGTTTAAAAGAATAATAAATTGTATAAAAGGTTGTTATTGAAAATCTTTATAATAATCTGAAATTCTGTTAAGAGTATTTTTTTTAACTTTTATTTTTTAATTTTAAAATGTGGCTGTAATATTCTTTCTATAATCCAAAGCAAATTCAGTTGGATTTGGTTTTGTCTTATATCAAGAACAGCATATACTGTCATAAAGATAAAACATGACACGACCATTCATCTTAATAAGTGGTGTGTGAAGATGCGAAAGAACAGCTCTCCACTAAAAAGTGCCTTAGATCATCATACTTAATGTTTAATACTTCCACCTAAATTATGAGCAAGTATTCACTTTGTCAAATTTTTAAAATCAAATTTAATTGCATTAGAAGACATCTATCATACTGTGGCACTATGTCTTCATTTGTGTTATTTCCAAAATGTTTGTTTAAAAACACATTGTGTATCACTCTAAATTAAATTATGACAGTTATAGTATCATTTTTCATTTTGCAGAGAAATGCATATATAAAACATTCTTCTGTGTTATAGTTTAGATTACGTAAAATATAATTATGTTTCAAATCAGGAAATAGCACTCAAACTCAGAAAATCAAAGAAACAGCAAGAAATTGGATAAAGAAATAAGAAAGATACACATCATTCACACTGATGTGAACAAAAAACAAAGGGGATATATAGACGCTGATTGATGTTTTAGAAACACCAAAAAATTTGAAGCTTGAAAATTGGTTTTTAAAATGCCAGGTGTCTGCCAATGTTATGTTAAAACCAAAGATATCTGTGTTGAGCATTTTTCATTAGGTATGGTATTTCTTGAACTTGGCTACTCTATCCAAATTTTTAAATTCCTTTTAAAGAAAGCAGCTTAAAGGCTCTCAGATAAAATAAAAATCATGAAAGAATTCAAATTTAGGAATGTAAAATTTTCTTTACTGGATCGTATTTCCTTTTAAGAATAAATTTTATAATGAAGGGACAAACATTTTATACACAAAATCTAATATTTAGTTGTCTTTATATTCCTTGTGAATAAATAATGATGTTACCAGGGGAATAAAGGATAGTCTGTAATTTTATGAAAAACACTAACTTGACAGCAGATTAAAATCACAATAATGAAATTTTAAAATTTTAAAGTATTCTGAATTATATTTAGGCAGTACAACAACAGAAACTGAAATTTCCAAAGGTAACCCTTTCAATTGTTTAAAGACATTTGGTGGGGGGGGGAAGAACATTTACTCCTTCCCCATTTCTTTCAAATTAAGAATCTCATTGGACATCCAAATGCTGGTCTATTCTGTGGCTTGTTATTTTTCATTAGCTTCAGCAAATCTGAAAATATTTGGTCACCTTTCTTTGTATAAAGAAGAAAGAGTGAAATTCTTATTTTATAGATCAAGTACTATAGACTCAATGTTTTTCCTCATAGTATTTCAATTAATCCTTACTAAGTGATACATGCCTCCTCCACACACATATGTGTAGATAATTAATTTGCTGATAGAAGGTTGCTAATCAGTTGATATTGAAATAAAGATGTTATTCTGGATTATCCAATTGGATAATCACATCGGCCCTTAAAAGTGGAAGCAGAAAGCAGAGGACTGAGTCAGAGACAAAATAAAAAGGAGCAATTCGAAGCATGACAAGGACTCAACCCCAACTGTTGCTGGTTCTTTTGAAGGAAGGAGACCATGAACCAAAGAATGCAGATGGCCTCTAGAAGCCAATAAAGGCCCTCAGCTGAGAGCCATTAAGGAGTGCTATTGTGACAATGGATTGAATTCTTCTAATAACTGGAAAGAGCTGTAAATGGATCATCCATCCCATAGAGCCTCCAGAAAGGAATTCTACCCTGCCTCTACCTTGGATTAATATTAACATATAACATATATACATATGTAATATATAGTATAATTTAATATAAACATTTTATATATATCATATATATATATAATTATATTTAATGCCTCCCTAAAGAAGTTTATTTTAGAAATTAGAATTGAATTAAATAAATGTTAAGGAAGCTTCAACATGTTATCATGGGGCTGAAATCAACATATGAAATGTTTCACAGCAAAGTGGTGGTGGTTGAGGACTTTAATTGTTATAGATAGCTATTAAGAATGAAGTAAAATCACTCCATAGAAGAAACTAATTTTTTAAAATATTAAACTAAACATTTATTTAAAATATTTAAATACATGAGATTTAGTGCTTTACTCCTGAAAACTAAAATAGAAGTGTCTTTTCTCAAAGGATAGCTATAGTAAAATAGATATAAATCTATATATGAAATAAACGCCCTGCTTATAATAGAAGAAATGTAATTTATCAAACTGAAACATAAGTATGTATGTACTAATTTGGGTTTTACAATCATATTTTTAATTTTTAAACAGTTTAATGGCTGTATAATTGATATATAATATATTACACACATAATGATATAATTTGACGTTTGACATATGTACATACTCATGAAACACTGAAACAATCAAGATAAGTCCTAAAAGTCTCCTATGTCATACTTTCATCTCACTTGGCTCCTCCCCATCTTATTCCCAGGCAGCTGCTTATCTGCTTCCTGCCACCATAAATTTATCTGTTTCCTAAAATTTTATATAAATGGAGTCGTAAAGTATATGCCTTTTTTGGGGGGAGGGGGGCTTCTTTCACTCAGTATTATTATTTTGAGACTCAACCATGTACTGGTGTATATCATTTGTCATTTCTATTTATTGCTCAGTAGTATATTGCATAGAAATAACATCAATATGTCACAGGAATATCAATAGGAATACTTTCTGTTGATGGACATTTGATTTGTTTCTACTTTTTGACTATTACGAATGAAGCTATGAACTTTCATTTTGGTATGGACATATGCTTTGATTTCTCTTGGATAATTCCCAGAAGTGGAAAGGCTGAATCATCTGAAAGGTGTAGGTTTACCTGTTTAAGAAATTGCCAAGTTGTTTTCCAAAGCAATTATACTATTTTATATTTGCACCAGCTTTCTGAGTGATACAGTTCCTTCACATACTCACCAACATCTGGGATGGCCAGTTTTTAATTTTAGCTAATTTACTATCTATAGCTTCAGGGAAGGGTCTGTTCAAAATTTTTGCACATTTATATATCAAGTTGTTTTCTTGTTGAACATTGAGAGTTCTTTATATAATCTGGAGATGAGTTGTTTATCAGGTACATGATTTGAAAAATGTTTTCTCTCAGTGGCTTGTCTTTTCATTATCTTTAAGAGTGGTTATCGATATAGTGTTTTAATTTTAATAAACTCTAATTTATCATATTTTTTCTTTTCTGACATGAACTTTTGATACCATATTTAAGTAAACTGCCTGTTTCTCCCATGATTTGTTATAGAAGTTTTATGTTTTAAGTTTTCATTTAGGTCTATGATCTATTGTAGGTTAAGTTTTCCATATAATGTGGGTGTGCACACACACACACACACACACTTAATTGCTATAAGAATTTTTATTATATATTCAAAATTCTTATAGTACTATTTTTTGAAAAGACTATCCTTTACTGAATTGTCTTTGCATCTGTATCAAAAATAAGTATTATATATGTGTAGGTCTCTTTCTACATGCTCCATTTTGTTCTATTGGTCTGTTTCTCTACCTTAAACTAATTTAACATTGTTATTTTAGCTTTATAATGAGTGTTAAAGTCAGATTATGTTAGTTTCCTCTTTCTGCTTCTCTTTTCAATGTTGTTTAGACTTTTCTAGCTCATTCGAATTTTTATGTGAACTTTAGCACTAGATTGTCAAGTTTGACAAAAACAAACAAAATCAAAAAACTTCTGTGCTTTTTATTGGTGTCATATTTAAATTGAGAATTGACATCTTAATAATATTGAGTCTTCTGACAAAAAATATCATTTCATATATTTAGGAGTATTGATTTCTTAGTAATGTTTCAGAAGTTTTAGTGTTCAGATCTTGCACGTATTTGGTCAGATTTTGGCCCAAGTATTTACATTTTCTGATGTTAATGAAAATGGAATTTTAAAAAATTATTTTGATTATTTCTAAAATATAGAAATGCAATTCATTTTTATATGAATCTTGTACCCTATAGCCTTGCTAAACTCATTTATTTGTTAGCTTTCTTTTTTTGCAGATTCTATTAAAATTTTTAATAGATGATCATGTAATCTTCGAATAAAGAAATTTTTACTTCTTTTCCAATCTGAATGCATTTCGTTTCTTTTTCTTGCCATATTGTACAGGGTAAAACCTCATGAACAATGTTGAATAGAATTGGTGAGGCTAGAAATTCTTGTCTTGTTTCTTATCAGAGGGGAAAAACGTTCTTTCACCATTAAGTGTGTTAACTGTTGGTTTTCTGAGGATACTTAGGAACTTACCACATATTCCTAGTTTGCTACAAGTTTTTATCAGAAATATGTTACATTTTGTCAGATGCTTTATATTTATCTCTTGAGATGATATAGTTTAAAATTTTAGTTTGTTAATAATGCCAGTAATACTGATTTTTGAATGTTAAATACATCTTGTATTTTGGGGATAAATCTCACTTGTTTATGTTGGATGATTTCTTTTACATATTGTTTTTGCTTTGCTACTATTGTATTTAGAATTTTTTCTTTGTTTATGCAATACTACATTGTTTTATTTTCTTTTAATGTGTTTGTTAGGTTTTGATATTAGAGTAAACCTGGCCTCAGAATTAACAGAGAAGTATCCCATTTTTTTTTTCAGTTTTCTATAAGAGTTTTTTGAGAATCAGTATTATTTGTTCATTATATATTTTGTAGAATTTACCAATGAAACCATTGGAACATGGAGTTTTCTTTGTGGAAACAGTTTAACTACATATTCAGTTCTTTTAATGGATACAGAGCTATTTAGACTATCTGTTTTAGTAGAGGAAGCTTTGCAAATTTGCGTCTTTCAAGGAATTTGGTCATTTCATATAAATTGTCAAATTTACTGGCATAACATTTTTTAAATATATAATATTATTTTAGTACCATTTAATATCTAGCTAATGTATAATGTATACTAATATCAACTCTATCAATCTAGACTTTGGTAATTTGACTCTTTTCTTTCTTGGCCAATTTGGCTGAAGATTTGTTTTTTGTTTTATCTTTTTAAAGTACCAGCTTAGATATTTTAAAATTTTTCTCTTATCTTCTGTTTTATTTATTTGATTTTTCTCTAATTTTTCTCTCTAAATTTTTTACCCTTTCTTCTGTTTATTTTGATTTTAATTTGCTCTTTTCTTTTGGTTTCTTTTTTTTTTTTTGTGGTAAAAACTGAGGTCATTGACTTAGACATTTATTACTTACTAATATGAAAACTGAATGCTATAAATCCACTCTCCACCAGGTACTGCTTTCTCAACATTTTTCAATTTTCGATGCACAGTATTTTCATTTTCATCCCATTTAAAATACATTTATTTTCTTTTTTCATTTCTTTTTTGACCCATGAGTTATGTTCATTTACATAGGTACACTTTACATCTGGTAACAAGTTAATGATTTTTTTCCATTCTTCTTGCAGAGTTAACTGTCTTATGATGATGAATTTTTTCAGCCTTGTATATTGACAGTCTTGATTTGCCTACATTTTTTTCAGAGCTTTTGTTAATTTTTAAATACTTTTTTTTAATTTTTAAATTATAGTTGGCATACAATATTATATCAGTTTCAGGTATACAACATAGTTATTAGACAGTTATATAACTTGTGAAATGATCATCCTGATAAATCTAGTACCCATCTGACATCATAATTACAATATAATTGACTATATTCCTAATGCTGTACTTTACATCCCCATGATTATTTTGTAACTACCAATTTATACCTCTTTTTTAAAAAAAATTTTAATTAAGTTTATTGGGATAGCATTGTTTAATACAATTATATAATTTTCAGGTGTACATTATCATTTGACATCTGTATATTCTATCGTGTGTTTACCACCCAAAGTCCAGTTTCCTTCAGCTACCATATATTTTCTCCCCTTTACTCACTTCATCCTACCCCTAAACCCTATATTTAACCCCCTTTACCCTCTCTACCTCCTCCCTCCTCCCCCACACCACTAGTGACCATTAGTTTATAGTCCTCTGGTAACCACTAGCCTATAGTCTATGTCCATGACTCTGTTTGTTTGTCCCGCTCATTTGTTACTTTTAGGTTTATATCTCACATATAAGTAATATCATGTGATTTTCAAATTTTTCTGTCTGGCTTATTTCACTTAGCATCATTATCTCCAGGTCCATGCATGTTGTTGCAAATGGCAGTATTTCATCTTTTCTTATGGCTGAGTAATATTCCATTGTGTATATGTACCACAGCTTCTTTAGCTAATCATCTATCGTGGGACACTTTCATGTCCTGGCCACTGTGAATAATGCTGCTATGAACATTGGTGTGCAAATATATTTTTGGATATGGATTTTCAAGTCTTTGGTGTAAATACCCAGTAGAGGGATTGCTAGATCATATGGTAGATCAATTCTTAGTTTTTTGAGGAATCTCCATACTGTTTTTCATGTGGCTGTACCAATTTGCAGTCCTACCAGCAGTGTATGAGGGTCTCTTTTTCTCTGCATCCTCTCCAACATTTGTTATTACTTGCCCTGTTGTTTATAGCTATTCTAACAGGTGTGAGATGGTATCTTATAGTGGTATTGATTTGCATTTCCCTAGTAGCTAGTGATGTTGAGTGTCTTTTCATATATTTGTTGGCTATTTGTATGTCCTCTAGTGAGAAGTGTCTGTCCCGGTCCTTTTCCCATTTTTGGATTGAATTGTTTCTTTTGTTGTTTTTGAGTCGTATGAGTTCTTTGCATATTTTGGATATTAGGCCCTTATCAGAGGCGTTGCTTGCAAATATATTTTCACATCGAGATGATTGTCTCTTTACCTTGTTGATGGTTTCTTTTGCTGAACAGAAGCTTTTTAATTTGATGTAGTCTCATTTATTTATTTTAGCTTTTACTTCCCTTGCTTTTGAGGTCACATTCATAAAATTCTATTTAAGTCCAAGGTCCTTGAGTTTCCTTCCTATGTTTTCTTCTATGCATTTTATTGTTTCAGGTCTTATATTCAGGTTCTTAATTCATTTTAAGTTAATTTTGGTGTGTGGTGATAGACAATAGTCTAGTTTCATTCTTTTGCAGGTGATCTTCCAATTTTCCCAGCACCATTTGTTGAAGAGGCTTTCCTTTCTCCACTGTGTTTTTGGCTTTTTTGTCAAAAATTATTTGCCCATATAAATATGGGTTTACTTTTGGACTCTTGATTCTGTTCCACTGGTCCATATGTCTGTTTTGCTGCCAGTACCATGCTGTTTTGATTACTGTCGCTTTGTAGTATAATTTGAAGTTGGGTAGAGTGATGCCTCCAGCCTCATTCTTTTTTCTCAGTATGGCTTTGGCAATTTGGGATCTTTTGTGCTTCCATTCAAATCTGATGATTTTTTTTGTTCTATTTCTTTAAAAAATGCCGATGAGATTTGGATGGGGATTGCATTAAATTTGTATAATGCTTTAGGTAATATGGTCATTTTAACTATGTCGATTCCGCCAATCCAAGAACACAAAATATCTCTCTCCATTTCTTTGTATATTCTTCAATTTCTTTTAATAGGGTCTTATAGTTTTCATTATATAGGCCCTTAACTTGTTTTGTTAAATTTATTTCTAGGTATTTTATTCTTTTTGTTGCAATTGAAAAGGAATTATTTTTTCCACTTCTTTTTCTGACACTTCATTATTAGAGTATAGGAATGCTATGAATTTTTGAATGTTGATTTTGTATCAAGAGACTTTGCTGTATTTGTTTATTGTTTCTAGTAGTGTTCTTGTGGAATCTTTAGAGTTTTCTCTATAGAGGATCATGTCATCCACAAATAGTGACAGTTTGACTTCTTCGTTTCCTATTGAGATGCTTTTTATATCTTTCTCTCGTCTGATTGCACTTGCTAGGACCTCCAATGTTATATTGAATAACAGTAGTGATAGTGGACAGTCTTGCTTTGTTCCTGATCTTAGAGGGAAGGTTTTTAGTTTTTCACCATTAAGTATAATGTTGGCTGAGAGTTTGTAATATATGGCCTTTATTATGTTATCAATTTTTACTTCTTAATCCTTTCTCCTTTTTCACCCAGCCCCCTAAAACCTTCCCATCTGGCAAACATCAATACATTGTCTGTATCGATGTTTCTGTTTTGTTATTTTGTTCTTTAGATTCCACATGTAAGTGAAATCATATGGCATTTGTCTTTGTCTGTCTGACTTACTCCACTTAGTACAATACCCTCTACGTCCATCTATGTTGGTGCTGACAGTCTTATGGGAGCTCCCTTGTAGTTAATAATTGCTTTTCTCTTGCTGCTTTTAATATCCTCTCTTTGTCTTTAACCGTTGGCATTTTAACTATGATGTGTCTTGATGAGGCCCTCTTTTGGTTTATCTTCTTTGAGACTCTCTGTGCTTCCAGGTCTTGTATGTCTATATCCTTTGCTAGGATAGAGAAATTTTTCATTATTTCTTCAAATAGATTTTCAGTTCCTTGCTCTCTCTCTTCTGGTACCCCTCTGATACAAATGTTGGTATGCTTGAGGTTATCTCAGAGGCTCCTTAAACTATCCTCATTTTTGTGGATTTTTTTTTTTTTTCTTATTGATGTTCTGATTGGGTGTTTACTGCTATCTTCTAAATCACTGATTTGATCCTCTGCTTCACCTAATCTACTGTTGAGTACCTCTAATGTATTCTTCATTTCAGTTATTGTATTTTTTTTTTTAATTTCTGACTGGTTCTTTTTTTTGTTTTCTATCTCCATTTTTATGTTTTCTATCTCTTTGTTAAAGTTCTCACTGAGTTCATATACTCTTCCCCTAAGTTCATTGAGCATCCTTATAATCAGTATTCTGAACTCTGTTAAATTGCTGGTGTCTATTTTGTTTAGTTCATTTTCTGGAGCTTTGTTCTGTTCTTTCACTTGAGGCATGTTTCTTTGTCTCTCCATTTGACTGTCTCTCTGCGTTCATTTCTATTTATTGGGTAGGGCCGCTCTGTCTCTCTGTCTTAGTAGACTAGCCTTATGTAGTAGGTGTCTTGAAGGGCCCAGTGGCACAGTCTCCCAGGTCAGCTGAGCTGGGTGCTTCAGGTGTGTCCTTTATATAGGTTGTGTGTACCCTCCTGTTGTAGTTAAACCTTGGTTGCCTGTCAGTGAGATGGCTTGACCCTTGGGCTGATTGGTTGTGAGGACTGGCCAGTGAAGGCCTGACTCTACAGAGTAAGATTCTCTCTAGCAGGGCCTTGGTGCCTGCCCAGTCTTCCCTTTGGGTGTGTGGCTCTAAGTGGTACACCAGCTCAATCCAAGAAGCTGGCTACCGGGCCTGCTGGATGGGACCCTGCTGTAGGCCAAGTGTAGCTATAGCCTGTGCTCTGCCCAGAGCCACCTCGCATAAACCACCAAGTAGTCTGTAGATGGCCCCACCCACTCTGGGATTGGAGGTGCCCTGAGAGACCAACATGTGAACTGGGGTTGGGGCTGCTCAGCAAGAGGTATGGGGTACGTGAAGGCCAGATACTACTTATTTGGGTTTTGTGAATGTTTGAGAGATTTTAGGAAAGTTCACAGCATGAGTTAAGACAGGCTGTTTGTATGGAAAAGCCAGTGGAAGTGACTTGGGTGGGCCTGTAATTTGAGTGGGGTGGGATCTCAGGGAATCACCAGGGCAGGGTGACCAGTGTTAATCAAGTTGATGGAGATTTAGATTTGGCACCTGTCTGCATCTCCATGTCTGGAGTAAAGAGGGCTCAATAGAGAAACTGGATTCTACCATTACTTCTGTTTGGGAAAGGCTGCCCCTCCAGCCTTCACACTGAAGGCAGATAACTCAGTTCCTCTCTGTATGTCCCTGGCAACTTTCAAGCTGCTGCCGCAGTGCTGGAGCTCAGAGCAAGTGAGTCTGTCAGTGACTAAGTCCTTGCCCAGGACCTTTAAGAGTGCTTGTACTCCAGCTATAGTCTTTGCAGGTTTTCACAACCAGAAGTTATGGGGATTTCTCTTCCCAGCATTGTAACATTTGACTGGATTGCCTGGTATCTGAGACTCCTCGCTCCTCCAGGCAACCTCCACAACTGAGATGTCCCTCCCAATTTTTAACTGCCACACGTGGTTGTGGGTCCAGCCTGTTCCTATTAGTCTCTAGATGATCTCTTCTGTATGTCCTTAGTTATAAGACTTCTGTTCAGCTAGATTTCAGGCAATTCTCAATGATGGTTGTTCAGTAATTTAGTTGTAATTTTGATGTGGTTCTTACAGGAGGCAAGCACAATATTTACCATGCCACCATCTTGACTGGAAATCTTTGCCTTCATTTTTGAAATCTTTTTTTTTTTTTTTTTGTAAAAACTGTAGGCTGAAATATTTTCTTTCATATTTTAAAGATTTTCTTAACTATTTTTTCACTTTAACAGGAAAAGAAATCTTGTCATAACACTTGTTTTCTCTGTAAGTAATATGTCTGCTCCATATCTCTTTGAGATTTTCTCTTTAGCACTGGTTTTCACCAGTCGAATCATGACATACATTACTGTATTCTTTATGTGTGTGCATGTGTATGTGTGTGTATACTTGAGATTCATTGGACTTCTTGAATCCATGGTTTATAATTTTAAGTCAATTTTAGAATATGTTTAACCATTATTTCTTCAACCCCTGTTTTCAGAGTTTTCAATTACCCAAATAGTTGGCTATTTGAAACTATTTCACAGCTCTCTGACCTGCTTTTCATTTTTTAATACTAATTTGTCTGTGGGCTTTATTTTGAATAGGTTCTGTTCTCATGTCTTTAAGTTTACTAATCTTTCTCTAAGCAATATTTAATCTGTCATTGACCTCATCCAGTGTATTTTTTTCTCTCAGACATTTAAATTTTTACCTGTAGAAGTTTAATTTAGGACTTTAAAAACATCTATTTTTTTTATTTTTCCACTTTAACGTATTCAGCCTCTTTCAACCTATGGAATGGTTACGATGAATCTGTTGATTTTCTTGGCTACTAATTGTAACAACTGTATCTATTCTGGATCAGATTTGATTTTTTTTTTTTATCTTTTTGTCATCATGGGACTGTTCTATTATTCTGTTTTCCATAACTGGTAATGTTGTATTGGATCTTCATCATAGTGACTGTTATCATTTTGAGTGTTAGGTATTTTTGAATTCTTATAACTATTTTTGAGTTTTGTTCTAGGATTCAAAAACTGAAAATTGTTTGTTTTGGGGATTTGCTATAGAGATTTGTTAGGTGGGACTAAAGCTCTGTTCCATCAAATAACTAGAGCTAATTATTTCCACTACTGAGTATTCTGTGCCCACATTTCTGAATATTCTGTACAATGTGCTGCAAATTATGAGGTTTTCCAGTGTGCCTGATGGAGACAGGCATGATTCTGAATGCCCTTTGTGAACGTTAGACACTGTTCCATTTAATTCTTCAAATTATTTTTCTCCAACCATGTATTATTACCTCACACATATAAAATGATCAGTATTCTGCTGAATACATAAGGAGGATCTCTCTGCAGTACTCTGATATTCTCTCTCTCTGAAACTCTCTCCCATTGGTCTTCTATCCTGTGAACTCTAGCTACCTTGGTTTTTCCAAATTCTCAGCTCCATCTATAGAACTCAAGAAGCCTACTGGACTCTGCCTGTGTTCTCTTTCCTTGTGTCCTGGCCTGCAAATTCTCTCAAGGCAGTAAGCTGAGAAATCATAGAACTCACTTCATTTTTTCCCCATTTCTCTGAGATCAATGTCTTGCATTGTTTGATAAATCATAATTTCATATATTTTTATTGATTTGTGTTTGTTTCAGGAGTAGAGTACTTATTATTCTATCTTGGCTGGAAGCAGAAAACTGAATTTTACAAATTCCACTATGGATAATTTAATTCTACCTAATCATAGAATTCACCTGCGTGCTGATTTTTTAAACACAGAACAGAATTTCCATAGCTTTCACTTTTGTTTATATATGTCATTATAATTAAACATAGATTCCTTAAGAATCTATGACTTGCTCTTTGTTTTTGTCCCTAGGATCTAGCAAAATGCTGGAATAAAATGCTAGTAGTAGATTTTGACTGATAGCAAGTATTAAAAAAAGGGCCAAATGAAAGCATGTAAAGGAGAAAATAAAAAGTGAGTTTGATGTTGAATTTCCATCTTTTATGGACTGTATATTTATGTTCCTCCTCAAATTCCTATGTTGAAGACCTAAACCTTAGTGTGGTTGTATTTGACAATGGAGACTCTAAGGAAGTAATTAAGGGTAAATGAGATCATTTTAGGGTGGGGCACTAAGCCAGGAGGATTAGTGTCCTTAACAAGAAGAGAAACTAGAGAGCTTGCTCTCTCTCTTCATGTGCACACAAAGTCCTGTGACCACACTGTGAGAATGTGGCCATCCACAAGCCAAGAAGAGAGCTCTACCACTAGCACTTTTATCTTAGAGTTCTAGCCTCCAGAACTATGAAAAAGTAAATATTTGTTGTTTCTTTAAGCCACTCAGTCTGTGGTATTTTGTTAGGGCAGCCTGAGCACTCTAGTATACAATCTGAACTTGGGAGACAGTGAAGAAAAACAAAAAACAAAAACAAAAATAATAATGAGAATCATTTTAAGGGTTGAGGCTTTTGTCAGTCCTATTTAATAACTACAATTTATGAAAATGCAAATTTTAAAACAGGAATTTTTTTATATGTGCCTTTTTTAACAGTCATCTCTTTTTATTTCAATTGAATCACATTAGAGAAATATATACTTCTTATTCAAAAGGAGTTGTCCATAAAATGATTTAATCTGTCCCAGAATAGTAGTTTATACATTGAATTCATTTCTAGTTGGCAATCCTGAATTTATGGAACCCTGTATCAGATAGAAATGATGTGAAAAAACCTAATTTGGGACGAAAACAAACAAACAAAAATTTTTCCTGTTTTGACATTAGGTGAAAATAGTTTGATGTGTGCTTCTTAATTCTATTCAGATTTTAAATTTTTATTTAAACATTAGCAAGGAAACATATCTTAAGAAAATAAGTGTTTGTTATTAAACTGATAATGTTCGACGATGCTTTTCTTTTCTTTTTGCCAAGATGATCTAGGATCAATTTTATTTTAACAGACTATAGTAACTATGGACCTATTGCTGGAGTTGCATTACAGCTCTGCGATTGAAACAAAATTTAAGTCTTCTGGCACTTTCTACTATTATTATTTTAAAAATTAATTACTTGAAGAATTATTAATAATATTATAAATACTTTTGTATAGATACTTCTCTTGATATTACAAAGCCCCATCTAATCAATTATTCATTTCATCTCTTAGATATTCATGGCAAGTAATAGCCTCAATTTACAAATGAGGAAAACAAAACTGGCAGAGGATAAATGACCTATCTATGGCCACCCCAATGAAAAATGTTGAAATCAGGTTATAACTAAGATCAAGGTCAGATCTTGTTCTGGTCTTAGGACTAAATCATGGCCATCTTAATTAACTAGCACTTGTCTTCTGGTTAAAACGGCTCATGTATAGTTTGTACAGTTACAAATCCAGGTTTATAGTCTCCTTTAAAAGAAACCTGTCTAGTATTGTCCATCTGACATTAAAACATCACCCAAATTAAATTTGAAAATATTTAAAATATTATTTCAATATCAGAAAAGCAGAAATCTTTTCTTAGAACATTGAAATTGTGGTCTCACACAGATAGAGGTTTGCCAGAAAAGGGACATTAACCCCCATGACTGATGTGGTAAAGTTTTAAAAAGCTTTAAATAACTTGGATAGTAATAAAAATAAGAGTATTGTGGAGTAACTCTATTTCAGAAAATGTTCTGAAAGAAATACCATTAGCGATGGACAAATATAACAAATGGTTAGTGATCCAAATGGGAGAAGATGGAAGGAGTAATGAGATATCCTAGAGGAATCTTCTTTTACTTATTAGTTCAAGATAGATATAGACTTCAGATTGGGTTCTTGGCAGGAAGGCAAAGAGATAAATCCTTTTTAATTCCCATGATGCTGTTGTGACACTGGATACTGTTTCTCTATTATAAGGAAATGCAATATATCAAGGCTACATGATACGTGTTTTAAACTAGATAGAAGAATTGCCTAACGCAGGAAAAAACATTTGTTTAAAAATTCTTATAACTGCTTTCTCTCCTTCATTATATCTTTACACACTGACAGGTTCTCCGTTACATAGCAGTTATAATTTAATTTGAGGTCAGATAATCATTCTGGGGCAGTAGTTACAAATAACAGCCATGTTTTAGATGGCATGAAGTAAACACATTGTGGTACTTTATCACTATTTTCCCAAAAAGAAGTTCACCATTATTCTCTTGATCAGTACCTGACTGAAACACTGTCTGGCATATGGTTAACACTAAACAAATGGTAGCAGTTATTCTTATTACCAACTCTTCCCGAATGAGATTTTTGTCAGTTTAACATCTCGTACAATTTTTTTTTTTAAACTAATATGCAGTTCCCTGATTTTGTGAAACCTTTATTTCATAAACCCTGGAAAAGACTCCTTTCAGAATTACACCAAGACACATGGCTACTAGAAAATCATGGTCACTTTTTCTAGCAGCCAAGTGGAAAGATTCATGACATAGTTTGCCCATACAGCTCAGGGACAACTGACAGATGATTTACCAGACTAGAAAGGATTACTAGAGAAATCTTAAATCTCTAACAGTATTTCCCTAAATACTTTAGATATTTTATTATTCAAACTTACTATTTAGCACAGGCCTTCATATCACAAAATTATAGAATATTTGAGACTATGTATTTTCTGAGAAAAACATAATATTGTTTAACATAATTCCTCTGAAAATAAACTCTCTCTAATACATGTGGCATACATGCAGGAAATGAGATATCTAGGCTCTCAGTGCATTATGTCTGATGGCTCGTTAGTTTACCGTTTATCATATTGGGCATGGTATAGTATGAAAATGGTGTTCTGTGTTAAAATTAATTTTAGAATGTTTTATTAAACAAAGCAAAACAAGTTTTTGTTTTTGTTTTTTTTACTCCATAATTTCTTAGAGCCTTGGTAGATAAATGCATGTAATCCCCAACTTACAATGATTCAATTTAGGATTTTTTTGCTTTTTGATAATGTGAAAGTGATATGCATTCAGTAGAAGAAACTGTACTTCGAATTTTGAATTTTGATCTTTTCCTGATAGGATAGATGTATTAAATGCATTTTCAACTTACAGTATTTTCAGTTTACAATGGGATTATCAGATCATAATCCCCTTGTAAGTCAAGGAACATCTGTATATATTAAAGATCTCCTAGAAGGAGCTGCAGAACATGCAATACTTGCCAGCACATTTGTCTGTGGAATATCTTTTCAGGCAATTTAGTAGCAACTCCCTAAGAAACAGCACTTGAGGATCTACTGCTGTAGCAAACAGTCATATGTTTGTGAATTTTTGTGAGTGAATCATAGTTCAAATACAGAAATATTTAACCAATGAATCAATACTAATAAGGATACAGCTCAAAGGAAAATATATTGAATTATTTCTTAATTATTATATTACATTATTAAGTATAAAAAGTTATATAAAAACTTATGATATATTTAAAATATCTTTTAGTTTAGAAAGAAAATTGGAATTATAGATGAGATGCAGAATAAAGAAATGAAAATGATGCATTATGATATCACAGCCAACATTCACTATATTGCTTCCTTACCTGTAGAAGTTCTTAAAATAAACAATGAGAAATTCAATTACCATATAGTTCTTCAGTAAAAATGAAAAATAGAATAAAATCTCATAAAATGGAATGGTCTTTGTGGCCTAAGAGTGAACATGTGTCAATATGATCTGGAATTTATTATGTGCAGGGTGAAATACAATCCTCATGATGTATTTTCTATTGGAAAGATTAGAATTTAGGGACTGGTTTTAGTTAGATATTTCAAAGTTTAAAGCAACATGGAAAAGCTGGTGCTGAAGAATTCATAGATGAAAATTTTGAAAATAAGATCTAACAATAAGTGCTTAAGAAGTCAGAATTAATTAACTTTGAGATCAGTAAATGAGGGTAGACAAGACAATCTTCAGGATGATTTTCATATAATCATTCTGAACAATAAGAAATTATGAATATAAACATCACTAAATTGAAAGAAGAATGAGATATAGTTTGGAAAAAATTGTTTTTTAATTGGTAACTATCACATTTAAATTCTATACTATTCGTTTTTGAAAGTATATACTCACACAATTATGTATGGCTGTATATATCTTATATATCTTATATATGTTATATATATTTGAGAAATTAAAATAATTCTATGTGAGGTACTACTTTGAAATTTTAGTCTACGCAAGTGAAGATGTTTGATAATTTAACTTATAGAAAATTCAACCAACTCAAGTTTTTAATGATCAGTTTAACAGTGGAAAATTAGATGAAGCAGAGAGGGGGAAGAGTTATAAAGAGTAACAACAGTAGCAGTGACCAACTTTAATGTGTTTTGCAGGACAAGGCAGTGAAAATGTATATAGGTTTAGCCTGGAGATATTTGATTTTGAATCCTACTTTATTAACTTATTGGTAGTTGTTTTAAAATGTTAAATTATCTCTACCAGATTCATGTACCAAATGTGGATAGTACGTAATATATACAACTTTAGTAGGATTATTGGAAGAATTAAATATACTGTAGATAAAGTATCTAGCTAATAATAATAGCATTGTTTATTGATTATCTATTATATAATTTATATATTTAAGTATAGTTGGTATACAAAATTGTATTAATTACATTAGTTTCAAGTGTACACTATAGTTGTCAACATTCTTATACCTTACAATGTGATCACAGCACTAATTCTGGTAATTGTCTGTCACCATGCGAACTTATCACAATATTATTGACTGTATTTTCTTTCACCCATTTAACCTACACCCTTACTTCTGGCAACCATCCCTTCGGGCTCTGTTTTTGTTTTGTTTTGTTTTGTTTTGTTTTGTTTTGTTTGCTTTGCTCTTTTAGATTCCATATGTAAGTGAAATAATATAGTATTTATCTTTCTCTGTCTGATTTATTTCTCTTAGCACAAAATCCTCTAGGTTCATCTATGTTGTCACAAATGGCAAGATTTCATTCTTTTTTATTGCTGTATAATATTCCATTTTGTGTATATATGTATATATCACATCTTCTTTATTCATTCATATATTGATATCTAGGTTTCTTCTATATCTTTGTTATTGTAATTAATACCGCAATGAACATAGGGGTACATATATCTTTTTTATTTAATGTTTTTGTTTTCTTCAGATAAATACCCATAAGTGAAATTGCTGGGTTACATGATAGATCTATGTTTAGTTTTTTTGAGGAATCTTAATACTATTTTTTTATAGTGGCTGTACCAATATGCAATCCCACAAGCAGTGCATAAGGTTTTCCTTTGCTCCACATCCTCACCAATGCATGTTATTTTTTGACTTTTTGATAATAGCCATTCTGACTTGTGTGATGTGGTATTTCATTGTGGTTTTGATTTACATTTCCCTGATAGTTAAAGATAGGACATCTTTTCATATGTCTGGTGGCCATCTGTACATCTTCTTTGAAGAAACGTCTCTATTCATGAAGAAATGTCCTCTATTCATTTTTTGATCAGCTTGTTTATTTTTTTATTATTGAGTTATGTTAGTTTCTTATATGTTTTGGACATGAACTTTTTATCAGATATATATATTATTTGAGAATATATTCTCCCATTCAGTAGACTTTTTGTTTTATTGATGGTTTCTTTTGCTGTGCAGAAGATTTTCCATTTGATGCAATCCCATTGTTTATTTTTGTGTTTGTTTCCCTTGCTCAAAGGGATACATCCAAAAAGACATTACTCAGACTAATGTCAGATAGTGTACTATGTTTTCTTCTAGGAGTTTTATGGTTTCGGGCCTTATATTTAAGTTTCTAATCCATTTTGAATTTATTTTTTGTATATTGTATAAGAAAATGGTCCACTTTCTTTTCTTTTCTTTTTTTTTTTTTTGCATTTATTTGTCCAGTTTTTCCAACACCACTAGTTGAAGAGACTGTCATTTTTCCATTGTATGTTCCTGTCTCCTTTGTCATAGTTTAATTGACCGTATAAACTAGGGTTTATTTCTGAGCTTTCTATTCTATTTCATTGATCTATGTGTTTTTGTTCTAGTATCACACTGTTTTCATTATTATTGCTTTGTAGAATAGTTTGAAATCAGAGACTGTGACCTCCAATTTTGTTCTTCTTTCTCAAGATTGCTTTTGTTATTCATGGTTTTTTGTGGTTGTATATCAATTTCAGAATTATTTACTCTAGTTCTGTGAAAAATGTCATTGATATTTTTATCAGGATTGCATTTAATCTATAAATTACTTTGGGTAGTATGGTCATTTTAATGATATCAATTTTTCCAATCTAATACGTGTTTTTAGATTTTGTAGATAAGTTAACTGAGGCTAAAAAAAAAAAAATGGAAATAGTGAGAAAAACACCTGAGATCAGAATCTAGTCTCTTGCCTTATAATCCAGTGCTCTATCTAGTATATCAGAGCAACTTCTTTTTATCTTCTATAGTTCATCACAGTTTCACAGTTTCTTTTCTCGAGAATTTATCATTTTTAACCTGTCTTATATTTTTATGTATTAACTTTATTCATAAATTGTGAGCTTTGTAAAATCTCATCCATATTTATCTCTTTCATTCCATTGTAAACAATGATTTAAATATCATAGATGTTTCAAGTGCCTATTGGATGAGTAAATTAACAGATTCAAAAAGAATGACAGCAGTAATTAAATTCCCTTTCAATGGATCCAAAAAGTCATCTAATTCTAAGTGCTTTTTTTAGCAAATGCTACATTGATGTGAGGTTGCAGTATTTAAAAATCATTATAAATATCTCAACTTTACCTTCTGGCAAATACTACTTAGGTATATAATCATAATGCTAGTTTGAACTTTACAATTAATGCTTCTTAATTTATTTATTGCCAATGATTCTAGAACTAATTTTTTACAGTACTTGTGATTTTAGAAAAAAAATAACCAAAATATCAGTTCCACATTTTTAGCAGACTGTCATGCATCAAGTTAATAAAGTGCTGACAAATATACTAAGTGATATTCTGAAACAAAAATCAAAGAATTACTCTGTGGACATACATTGCACATTTAAAGTCCTAATTGTGATATGTAGTTAATTATTAAATTGTAATAGGAAGACAAGAAAGTCTTCTCTGGTTAATAAATAGATACTTTTGAAAAGAAGTTTGATATAATATAATCTTATGCTGGAAAAGATAGATTATAAGTTTCAAATGATACTGTTTAAGAAGCAAAGATTAAAATCTTGGAGAACTGTTTTAATGAAGAAAAGAAAATAAGTTTGCTTCTGATTTTGTCAGTTACAAAATCCAAGGAGAGAAATCAGGCTGAATCATCTTTCCAACCTACAATCTAAGACTGATGGGAAGCAGCTGAGTGATGATTACTGTGAAGAGATGACAACAAAAGAAATGGAGGCATCTGCAAGTACTCAGGCTTACACCACAAAATGGTGACATATGTAAATTCTATTGGGGTCTTTGAAAGCTAATGATTAAATGCTCAAAAAGCACAGTAGCAAATGTTTTCCTCTCCCATAGTCCATGTTGAAATCTTCATGCTAATGAGTATTAGGGGCAAATGTCACATATGGATTTAACTGGAAATTTCTGAAGAATATAACATACAGATTCTGTATTTGAGTTAAATAGTTTAAGAGAAGTATAAGGGAAGAAATCACCCTGTATGGAGATTGTTAAGACAAAATCAATAACTCTTTGGGGGACCTTAATAATTTAATTTTATCCAGGCTCATGTATAACACCTTGCATTTTTATGAAACTGCAGTCCTAACAATATAGTGCCAACTAGAATATATGTTGAATTATCATGTTGAGGGGACCATGAAGTGTTTAACAGATATGGCCATAATCAAACTCTCACTAAAGGAGTCAACTATTACATGCATAAACAGTTTTTTTAATCTGCCTTCATTATCCTTACATATCCCTATTCATGTTTCCATTTCTTCAATTAAAAAAGTGTTTAGTAATTCTGTTTTTAACCAGTACTTTTCATTTTGCATAAATATCCATTAATAAGAGCTCATGAAAGGTATTGGCAAGAATCCACGAACATCAAAATAAATGAAATTTATTTAATCCACATACAAGTATTATATAGTCAACAAAACATTCTATATTAGGAATTGTATGAATCTAAAAGAAGTGTAACAAGAGACTTATGATCACAAAGTGCTTGCAATTTAGTTGGGCATATAAGATAAAATGAGTCTTCTTTCTAACAGCACTAGCCAATAATTTTATGTACTCATTTCTCTCATTCATTCTATTAGCAAATCCTCTTGGCATGATCTCCAAAATCTATTTTAAATCTTCTCATATCTTTGCCAGTGCTCCACTCTAAGTTTGCATCATTCTCTCTAGGACTAATGCCATTGCTTTCTAAAAGATTTCTATGTCAACTGTCCTCTTTTTCCTTGCTGCCCTCCTCTACCCAATCTGTTCTCTAAAAATATCAAAAGTAAAATGTTTAAGATAAATTTCTTCCCTGATGAAATCTGTCACTGACTTCCCACCAGCCTTGCAAAATATCCAAACTCATGGCCATGGCCTTACTGCTAAAAAAAGTAGGTGTCTTCCTATGTACTCAACCTCACTTCATACCACTTTTCCTCTCTCTCACAGTATATAAACCAAATGGATCTTCTTTCTAGTTCTGAATACAGTAGATTGTAATTTCTCTAGGATCTTTACATTAGCTATATTCTTTAACTAGAATGCTCTTCTCTTGATGTGTACTTGGATGTCTCCTTTATATAATGTATACATCAGCTTAAACATTTTTTCCTTTGGCCAGTTTGTATTATTTAAAAATTGCTGGCTAACAAATTATCCCATAACTTAGTCACTTTAAAACAAAAAAAATTCATCATATCACAATTATTGTGGGTCAGGAATGGGTCAGAGTGAGTTAGTTGAGTATCTCTGGCTCAGGGTCTCTCACAAGTTTACAGTCAAGATGTCAGCCAGTACAACAGCGTAATCAAAGTTTAATTGGGGGGAGATTCGTTTCCACTCTCACTTATGTGGCTGTTGACAGGCCTCAGGTATTCACTGGATATTGGCCAGAGACATTTGTTTCTCATTATATCAGCCTCTTCACAGGGCTTCTTAAAACATGGTAGCTGGTTTCCCTCAGAGTGAGCCAGCAAAAGAGAGCCCAAGATGGAATCCATAGTCTTTTTAACCAAATCTCAGAGAAATTAAATCGCTTCTGCTGTATTCTATTCATTAAAATCTAGTCATTAAGTCTAACCCATACACAGGAGGAGGGATTATCCAAGAGTGTGAACACCTAAAAGGTAAGGATCATTTGGGGCCATTTTAGAGGCTGCCTATATCAGTTTGTACTAAAGCCTCCAATGATCCATGTCCTTCCCACATGCAAAATACACCCCTTCCAAGGTTTCCAAAAAGTTTAATGCTATCACAGCAAGAGTTCAAAATCCAGAATCTTATCATTTAAATCTTGTATAGATGTAGATGAAGCTGTTCAAGAATAGTTAATAATGTGTAGCTATTTGAATATTTTTCCCCTTGATCTGTAGAACTATGAAACTGAAGAGACGATAATGCTCCCCAACTACCCCCACACAGATTCAAAATGCAGTAGTGAGACAAGTATAGTGAAACTGCTATAGACATTCATCTTGAAAAATATGTCACAAAGAAATCACTGGTTTGTAGCAATTCAAAAGTCTAGTCAGGTAAATGTTGGAAGTTCCTTGATTACTTTTCAAAGCCTGAGAATAATTTTTTAGGTTTTCAGTTGTACCCTGTGAGCTCTTGGTTCCATTCTTTGAATATTCTTTCTTTTTCCTGAAAGGTAGCATGTGCTTTCAGCTACTGGCTTCCTCAGCTTACTTACTGACAGCAGAATTATGGGAGTAGTATTACCTCGTTATATTTTATGCTATCTCTGTCTCCTTCACTCCATGCTAGTGGATTTTTCTGCTGATATAATTCTTTCAGAAACATCGAAGGCCACCTGTGAATCTTATCGAAGTTTACTTAAAAGCCACATCTATGGAACTTTTTAAAACACCTCTTCCTGACCTCAAGGTTCTCCTGAGATCACTGCTGGATAATGCGCTTAAGCTTCTTCAAGATCCTACTGCTTAATTGAGACAACTTGTTAGGCACATCTTTAATTTCTCTAAGGGCTTTTTACATGATCCAAAAGTACTTTGAGATAAAATCTTTGATGTGTCATAGGTCTTAATGAAAGTTTCACTTGCATTAAGTCACACCATCAGCTTCATCTTTAGACCATGATTTTCAGACAATATCCTGGATTTAATGTTTGCACAAATCCATTTATTTATTTTTATCATCATTTGCTGTGTGGAGAGGCTGAGAATTTTCAAATCCATTAAGCCCTGGCTCTTGTTGTTTACCAGTCCTTCCCTCTATTTATCTTTCTCATCTTGCATTTTACTATAAGCAACAAAAGAAATGAAATGGAATTTTTAACACTTTGTTTTGAAATTCCTAGCTATATCACCCAGGTCTTTAGGGACATTTTCTACATCCCATGTAACTTCCCATAACAATGTTGCTAAATATCCTGCTGATATTTCCTGAGTTTTTAATAAGACCACTTGTGCATAAGCCCTTACCTACAACAACCTCAAAGTCCAAAATTCTATGAATAGTGTTTTCAAAGAATTTTAAACTTTCATTAAAATTCTCCAATAACTCACTTTCCAATCCAAAGTTCCTCCCACATTTTTTATATTTCTTATGGCATTCCAATTCCAGGCACCCAAATATGAATTATACTATTGAAGTATAACAAATATTCAAAAAAAATAATGTTATAGAACAGCTACAACAAAAATTATCATCTCTAATTTCTGTAGATTAACAATCCAGGTGCATCTGACTGGATGACTCTGGCTTAGTGTCTCTAATAGGCTGCAATCAAGCTGTCATCCAGGACTGCTGTGATCTCAGTATTTGACTAGAGGAGGATCCTCTTACAAGCTCACTCATGTGACTGTTGTCAGTTGTCAGGTATTCACAGGTTGTTGACCAAAGACATTAGTTTCCACATGCATTCTCTAGAGAGAATGAGTCTAAGACAGAGCTACAACCTTTTTATAACCTAATCTTAGAGGTGATATCTCATTACTTTTACTGCATTCTTTTCTACAAGGGAGTCACATAAGTCCAGCCCATTTTCAAGGAGTGGTATTTATAAAAGTATGACGGCCAAGAGGTGCGGATCATCAGGAGACATCTGAGAACCTACTCACTGAAGGGGTCAGCTATGATGATTCTATATAAAGTATCCACTCAGTTACTCCTTGTGTGATTCTATATTAACTTTCTTCATTGTGCTTGTTTTCTGAAGTACACACTCACACACGTACACATACACACATATATTTAATTTATGTCTATTAATTTCATTGTCACAAATTAGTGTGAAAGCATGGGTGCAATTTACAAAAATAGACAAAAGCAAGTTAATATAAAACCTTATAAAGTATGTCAAGGAGAAGGACATGATCAGAGCTGCATTTTAGACTCTGAAAAGTAGAGATGAGATAACAAGATCAATGTAACTTAGAGCCAAAGGCCACTCATCAAAGATAAGAGTGGTTTGGCATAAAATATAGTAGTTAATTCAACTTTCATGAATGTAGCTATCTAGATTTTGGAAGTCATAGGGGTAGGAAAAAAATTTAGATGGAGCAATAAAATGGAATAGACAGAGGTTCAGAGAATAAAATGTCTATTCTAGGTATTGTAAAGAATTTGACAGGAGCAGGAAGAATGTTGAGAAACAAGATACTTAAAAACACAATTGAGACATTAAGCCTTAATTTTATAAGCAATCGAGATGAATATTTCAGGAAAAAGTGTTTAGCTATCTGTTCTCTTTAAAGATACCCTGTGAAATTGTCTCTAAATATGAATTGTACTGTATTATCTTGGATAGGAGATTTTTCTTAATATTCTCAAGGGCAGAGGCCTTAGGCAGATCCAGGAAACAAAGCAATCTTTGGGGGTTTATCTAGTGAGTGGTCTACCTTTAATAAGTGGAACATAAGGATGTGAGGGTATTAGCACAAGACTTTCAAACAAAATAAGAAGAGAAGAAAGATTATTATGAGTAACTCTAGAGCTGAAAATTCAATACCTTGAAAATATTAGAAATTATAACCAGATAATCTCCTTGGAAACCATGGGAAAGGAACAAGACGTTTGGCAGAACTCTCTGTCCCACCTAAGTGAAGCCAAAGCTGTCCATAACATGTGTCGAGCAATTCACAATTCTCTTAATTTGTCTTACTAAGATCTCAGCATATATTTGTTAAATAGAATTGTTGTGCCTCTAGTTCTGTAATGTACTCAATGTGACTGAAGTAGATCTGCTCGTACTTATGATTTAGTTTGACATACGATGTGTCTTGGAGGATTGACATTAGTATTTGTGCTATGTTACAAAGTCATTTGTCTGTGTTGGTGTCTGGGGAAAAGCAAGCCATTTCGTTAGGGTGCTGTTAGTTAACTACTAGACTAAACGATAGTTCTTCTCCTTTCCTTCTCTCCCACAACACTTTGACATCATAACAGCTTTGTACAAGAAATTGAGAATATTATAATGAGGTCTTAAATTGTTTCAGACTCAACTGAAAAAAAATCTATAGAGTTAAAGAAATTAAAACAGACCGCTTTTGAAATACTCATCAGTCCATATTTATCAACACATATCATTGATAACATGGTAAAATTCAGAATTCATTCAAATCATGTATGTTGAATTTACAATATGTATAATAAATGAATGAAACATATATTTTTAGTGCTGATATTTTGGGGCAGAAAATAAAATTGATACTTCATTAAGTCCTTAAAGGTGTTGATATTTTAAATACTGATTAAGATTTACATGTGTATATTTATCACAAGTATTCTATTGAGGAAGTATATTATCTCTTCCTGGTTTAGTATTTTTAGAAAATTAAAAAAATATTTTTATATACGCTGTATTTTAAAAAAAATATATTATTTGAGTAGATTAAAATAAGCTAACAAATGATTTAAGATTAAGACTTTCTGAGAAGTATAGTTGACCAAAAAAATAAAAATTAATAATGCTCTAAGACATATATGTTAAAAATTTAAAAGACAAAAACTTATAAAAATAGATGTTTTTCAGACTTAAATATTTTATAGATATTTGTTTCTTTCAGTAAAATTATAGAAAATAATTTGATTTTTTTCTAAATATTATTTAAATTAGCTAAAGATTTTTTAATGTGGCAGTTATCTATTTATTGCTTCAGAATAGTTCTTTCCCAAGAGTAACAGAAGACAGATAAGTACTTCATTATACTTCAATCTAGCAGATCCATTTGTAATTTTATCCACATAGGTAGATACTATATAACTGAGAGTTACTGAAAATTCTTTATTACTGCATCTTTGCTAAAAACAGAAATATATATATTTTTAAAAAGTACAGTATATCGGTCAAGGACATGTCATTTGGACTCATATGCTTACTTTTCCCACACTGTGTTCTGAATTGTATCACCATCATGTTAATCATAGAAAGTTTTCTTATTATATATATGCCTTCAAACTCAAGTTTTAATAACTCTAAAGAAATATTGTCGACCAAAACCAATTTGTGCTGATTTTTCTGTGTAATTCATTTTTTGGAGTTTCAAATAAAACTCAAACATTGTAAATATCACTCACAAGATTTGGACAACTCCAATGGGTCTTATTTTCTCATAGCTAAAGGAATCATCAGTGATCCTTGCTGACACCTGACTATTCTGGCTTCCTCCTTCTAAACCACCTGTGAATCTCATTCTATTTGAAGTCCTCCCTTTTGATTCTTTAGCTGAGTCTCTGTTCGTTTTTATAATGAATTTATAAAGAATGTGTTGACATGAACTTAACAAAAACTCTGTTGTAGTAAAAGAAACTAGGAAGGAAAAAAATGAGTTTCTTTGTTCAAAACAGAACAAACCCAATGGTTTTATAAACTACAGTAGCTGAATAATATGTCAATTGATTCCAGTGTGAATAATAAAGGTTTTCAAGGACTGCTCTCCTCATAGATGAGGTTTCAATTTCCAATATCTAGTAATCTGGATATTTGCCATGGTAATAATTACTTCATGTGGGTCACAAACCATTTCGAAGTAAAGAAACAATATGAAGGAAAATATTTTCAAGAGCAGTTCATGAAACTGAATGAACAGAACATAAATTTGTATTTTATAACATCAAAGATCATGTTTGTTCTTAACATTACAATTGCAGGGGACTGAACACTTCTATTTTAAACATGTCTCCTCAAATTTATAATGAATAGTACTATATTGTATCAGCCTCCAACAAAATCACTTGTTGAGCTGTCACTTATGTAAAGTGGAAGGTTTTGAAATTACCCGTGAAACACATTGTGATTGTTTACATAAAAGTGAATTATGTTATTTATTAAAGAAATCTTAAACCACAAGCTTTAAAACATTTAATATTATTTTCTTTCTGGAATCTATTTTTTAGTTTAGAATCTCTCTTTATTTGAAATACTCCCAACAAAATAGCGCTGTCATTTTCTTTAAAAGAATTTTTCAATGCTTATAATATCAAGAAAATTAAAACCTTGCTGATATCTAACCAGCATTTCATTAGTTTTAAACCATATCCCATACTTGATGGTATGATCATATAGATTATTTAAATGAGCAGAACAGGCTAGGCATGTTGGAGAGTATATAAATCCAAACGACATGTTTTACCTTAAAGAAATTTAATTTAATATTAAAACAAACAAACAAAAATCCTGTGTGTCTAAACAAAATCGATCCAGGAATTGAGTTGAGAAAGGATGGCAGTTACCAATTTTTAGTAACTTATTTACATGACTACCATTTTTCCAGGAATTGAAAGCAAAAGAAACTGTAAATAACAATTCTTTATATAGTGTGCACTGGAAGATGACATATTTTTCATTCATTATCATTTTATAATTTTTTAATTGAAATATTGGTTATTTATTCAACACAATATTACTCAACTCTTATTTTTGGTCAAATTTCTGCCTGGAATTTATCATATTTATGACCACAAATAGGAGAGTTTGAGGATCTCCTGTATTGTAACCAGTTTTTATTATAGGCAAGAAAACCAAGGCTGAGAGAGAAAGACCTAAATGTTTTACTCAGTATCCTTTTAGCCAGTTAGACAATATTCAGTCTTTTAATTAAGGCATAGTTTATAAATATATGTGAAGAATAAATGCAAAGCTGGCACATGGCATATGTTCATATGTCACATTAATTAGTATAAATTTCTCTCAATTAGGTGTGCCTTGTTTTAATTTTGCATTCTACATTGATTCTGGCAGGTATTTATCAATTAAACTACAATAAATTTTATTAAATTGAGTTTTTGAGTAAGAACACTTTAAAAAAATTCAGAAGAGTTATTGGCAAAAATATATTGTATAGAATTGAGACTGTGCTGCCTGAGATATATAGTGATCTCTACAATCTGGTTTAAACTAACATTAACTCACATTTTCTTCTTCCTTTTTTATACCAACCTTTGTTAAATATGCAGAAGATAAAATGTTTCTAATAAACAAAAAAACAGGTGATATTAAAAAAAGAATAATTCACTCTATAAAATAGATACAGTAGGAAATAGACATAGTAATGCAGCATGTCTATTTTACAAGCAGTTCAGAGACACCTTGGAAAATGAAGAGCGGGAGGACCTGTGGATGCTTATAATTCATTTAACAAGCAACATGGTCTGAGAGTTGATTCTATCTCTTGGTGTTCGAAATAACAAAAAGGTGTTAAGGAGAAAATTAACACATTTAGCCTAGGTAACAGGAGTTGTTCACTCCCACAGATGCTCCAGAAAGAGAATGTAAGTCAATATTTATAGAAGTAAGACTTACACAGCCAAATTAAGTTATGATTTAATTGAAAGAACATGAAACATTATTTAAACAAGTGTTCAAGTTTTGACTTTGCCTTGTGCCTTAGTTTCCTTATCTGAAAAATGGCAATGATAACATAACCTATCTGTTTTAGACAAATTCTAGAAATGACCTTTGATGACTCTCATTATAAAATTTTCTTTCCTTTAAGCTTGGGTAGAACCTATATGATGAGATGTCACTCCTTTAACTGTATTAAGTTATATAGCACAAGAGATATTATTTGGGCAGACCAAATCTAATCACACAAGACCTAAAATTTAGAGTTTTCTCTAACTGGTGACAGGAAAGGAAATAAGAAATTTTCGGCATGAGGGCAATGTGATAGATCATTGCTGGTTTTAAAGACAGAGGAAACTATATACTAAGAAGTATGAGAATGCCTGCAGCTAAAAGCCAACAAGAAAAGAGGAAACTCAGTCCTACACCACAAGGAACTAAATTCAACCTGACCTGAATGAGCTTTCATGTAGATTCTCCCCTAAAGCCTTGAGAAAAGAGTCTAGCTTTACCAATCTTTGATTTGTGGTAATTTGTAATCCAGCAATAGGAAATTACTAAACTATCTCACAGGACTGATAGGTAGATTAATGTGGATAATATCTATAGAAGTCTTAAAATAATTTTTGCCAATTTATAAGCACTTAATAAATAATAATTATTTTGTTGTTATGTTATTCTGAGCAAAACATAGACTCGGGAAGTCTTAGACTTCTATCTTTAAGAGACTAATAGATTTAACTCACAAGATTCTTAAGACTACTAAGAGGTAATGTATAATTTTTCATGTGCTAGCACAGATTCATGTGATAGTCTAGTCCTCAAAAAAATATTATTTCTCTAATTTTAGAATAGTGAAAGATTATAATAGTGTAAATAGTAAAGCCTTGACCTAGGAACCAAGACTTGGACTTATGCAAGAGGGAAGGAAAAAGAAAAGCAATTGGGGTAGAATATATGGGGAAGCAGATAAATTGAGGCTTGAAAGCAATAGGGGCATCATTTTCTTTCTTGCACCAGTGAAGAGAATGACTGTACTGAATAAAGTTCCCTTTATCATTACTTGCCTTGGGGCATCTCAGAGATTGATAGTAACATGCTAATAAACATTGGTAATTTCCCATTGGAAGTAGAGTTAGTTTGTAAAACTTATTTGATTATGGATTTCTCTCTTTCTTTCTCTCTCTCTCTCTCTGTCTCTCTTCTGAAAAAGATACTCATCTTCTGATTTATGATTCCGCATGAAAGTAGAAAAGTAGAAAAGTGGCAATCACCATTCTATCCTAACAAAAAGCTGAATAAACTGAAAAATCAACAAATCTTAGATGTATAAGAGAGGTAAGGTCACAGAGCAAACTACGGTGCCCCAAATTAAAGATAGACAGGCAGGGATAAAGATTCATAATATAAAGAATCAGAAACTGCCATGAGAACTAGTGCTAGGGGAGGAAAACCTGAACTATAAGTGATAAATTGCTGGAGGCTAGATGTGGACCAGTCTGTGTTAAAAACTCTAAGGGAACTCAATCATAGGAGTCCCCAAATTTTGTGAGTTTTACCTCCAGGAGCTTGATCAGTTTCTCAAAGTAAATATCAGAGAAAATCCCACACACATCTGGTGTAGGAAGGAGAAAAGAAACCATTTTGAATTGTGCAGGAACACTGTGTTTTTCTTAACAAGGTATGCCTTAAGGAGAAAGTAGTTAACCAGAACCTAACCTCTTGGGTTTTATTAGAGACTAACTGAACTCAGAGAAAGTAAATACCCAACTCTAGCCTTCTCTGTGAGAGAAGATGTATACTAAGCTGTAGGTTACTCTAACCATCCTGTCCCATCTAAGTGAGAAGAGAGGAGGGGCTGAGAAGGACTAGTGAAATTCACAGCCCAGAGGCATAGGTTCAATAAAAGATTGAGGCCTAATCATAGATTTATAGAATATTTCCTTCCCCCAATACTTCCTACCCCTTCCCTTACCACCACATTATTAAACATCTATTTATAGTACTTTCTTTTACTCAGTACTTCATGTCTGGCTACTAAGAAAAAATCACAAGGCATAGAAAAAGGCAAAAACAATTTGAAGAGAGAGAGTAAGCATCTGACCCTCACATTACAGGGATGTTGGAGTTATACCAGGAATTTAATCTAGCATAATTAATATAATAAGACACTAATTGATAAAGTAGATAGCATACAAGATCAGATGTGGAATGTAAGTAAAGATTAGACAGCAATCTTTTTTTTTTCTTATTTTTTATTTGTTTTAATTAATTTATTTTTTAAATTTTGATTAGTTTCAAGTATATAGTACATAGGTTAGACATCTATATATTTCATAAAACAATCCCCCCTAATTGCTCCCTCCCTCACCTGACCCTCCACCTAGCCAACATATTAATGCTAACTGCAGTCCCTATGCCATGCTCCCCATCCCTGTGACCATCTATCAGCTGCTAATTAGTACTTCTTTAGCCCTTCACCCCATTCTCCCAGTATCCCAGACCCCCTTTTCCTCTGTCCAATGCCAAATTGTCCATTATATTTGTGAGTCTGTTCTTGATTAGTTTGTTCTTTTTATTCCTTAGGTTCTGCATATAAGTGAAATCATATAGAGTTTATCTTTCTCTGTCTGACTTAAATACCTTCTAGCTTCATCAAAGCAATATCTTTTTCTATCCCCTTCTTTTTTATATGTAGGGGTCTTGTTTTCTTATTCTTTCAGCCCTTCTATCTTTTGATTGGAGCACTTAATTATTTTCCATTTAAGGTACTTATTGATAGGAATGTAGTTGTTACCATTCTTTATTCCTGTTTTTGACACATGTTTTTTCTTCTTAAAGAAGTCCCTCCAACATTTCCTGTAATACTGGTTTGGTGGTGATAAATTCCTTTAGCTTATTTTTGTTTGGGAAGTTCTTTATCTGTCCTTCAACTCTAAATTATAGCTTTGCTGGATAAATTATTCTTGGTTGTAAATCCTGGGTCTTCATCCTGTCAAATATTTTTTGCCAAGCTCTTCTGTCCTGCATAGTTTCTTTTGAGAAATCAGCTGCCAGCCTTATGGGTGTTCCCTTATAAGTAATTATTTATTTTTCTCTTGCTGTTTTTAATATTTTTTTCTTTGTATTTAACCTTTGGCATTTTAATTATGATGTGTCTTTTGTGGGCCTCTTTGGATCTCTGATTTTTGGAATTCTCTGAGCTTCCTGGGGTTTTATATCCATTTCCTTCACCAGATTAGAGAAGTTTTCCCTCATTATTTCTTCAAACAGCTGTTCAACATCTTGATTTTCTTCATTTATGCCAGTCAGATGAATATTTGGAGCCTTAATAGTGTCCCATATCTTCCTTAACTTGTTTTTATAGTTTTGACATCTTTTTTCTTGCCATTCTGATTGAGTGTCTTGATTGGCTTTCCTGTCCTCTAGATAGGGCATTTGACCCTCTTCTTTATTCACTTTGTTTATTCCTTTGTTTATTTCATTTAACGTACTTCTTGTCTCAGATAATGTGTTCTCCATTTCAGACTGGTTCTATTTTATAATTTCCTTTTCCATTTTTATGTTTTTTATCTCTTTGTTGGAGTTCTCTATACTTCTCAAAAGTTCATTGAGCATCTTTATAACCAGTGTTTTGAACTCTGCATCTGTTAGATTACTTGACTCCATTATATTTGGATTTCTGTTCTGTTCTTTCATATGGTTTCTGTTTCTTTTTCGGCTGCCTTTCTATGTCTGTTTCTATGCACTAAGTAAAACTCCTAAGTCTCCCAGTCTTATTAGTATGAATTTGTGACATAGATGACCAGTGGCATAGTCCTGAGAGGGGTTCAGCTATAGGCCAAAGTTAGCCCAAGCCTCTACCCCTCCAAGGCCACCTGTTAAGATTCAGCAAGCAATCCACAGATGCTATGCTTATAGTTGCCTCAAAAGTCCACACCAGAACTTGAGGCCAACTGCCTCCACCAGTGTGAGTCTCAGCTGAGGATATACCTGGATGTGGCTTGGGTAGGGCTGTGAATTGGGGTAGGTGGGGTTTTAGGGAATCCTCTGGGTGGAGCAGCCTCTATTATTCAGTTTGAAGACATCGGGACTATGGCAGTGCTGTGCACTAGGAGGAGGGAGGGCTCAACAGAGAACAATGGAAACTGCCGGAACTTCTGTATAGAGTCAGTCTTGCCTAAGCTCTCACTCCGACAGTGTCTCTTGTACGTCTCTGGTGCCCCTTGCACGCAGCCGAATCGGCACTGGTGATCAGAGTGAGTAGGTCTGTCACCACAAAAATCTGCTCATGGAGGTAGCTTCTTTAGGAGGCATCTTCCGTTGCCACAGCCTCTGTCACAGTCAGCCACTGGAGACCTGGCAGCACTGCATCCTCGCCCCATCCTACTTTCTGCCGTTGCAGGGTGATTTCTTGAATTTATCCCTAGTTGTTTGGCTTGTTCATCTCAGGCTATTTTTCCTCGCTGCTGCTCCTTGTTTCTATCACAACTTTGATTTGGTCGCCAGAAGGATGAACAGAGCCTCTATCATCTACACCATTTTTTTCTCTCTGAAAGACAGCAATCTTAAGAAAGAAGCAAGATGATAGAGATCAGAAACACTGTCAGAGAAATGAACAGTGCCTTTTATGGATGTATAGTACACTGAGCATGGCTAAGGAAAGAATCTCTGTGTTAGAACATATTTCAAAAGAAACTTCAAAACCAAAAATCAAAGAGCACAGACTGAAAAATACATAACAGAATAGTCAAAGAATTTGGGATATCTACAAATGTGTAACGTACACTAAATATGAATATTGGAAAGAAAAGAAAGAAATATTTGAAATAATAAAAGAAAGAAATATTTGAAATAATAATGACTGAGAATTTTCTCAAATTAATGTTAGACACGAAACCACAGATCCAGGAAGCTCAAAAACATTGAGTAGGATAAATTCAAAATAACAACAACAACAACCCAATATCTAGACATATTATTTTTAAATTATAGAAAATCAAATATAAAAAATTCTAAAAGCTAAAGGAATAAAACATTTCTCCTATAAAGAAATAAGTATAGGAATTACAACTGATTTCTCTACAGAAACCATATAAGCAAAGAATGAAATGAAATATTTAAAGTGTTGAAAAAAAAATACCATTCTAGAATTCTGTGTCCCGTGAAATAATCCTTCAAAAGTGAAAATAAAATAAAATAAAATAAAATAAAATAAAATAAAATAAAATAAAGCCTTTTTATAGACTAACAGAAATTGAGGGAATTTGTTGGCTGTAGACTTGCTTTGTGAAAATGTTAAAAGTTAGAGAGAAGGAAAGTAACATAGGTCAGAAATTCAGATATATATAAAGACTGGAAGACCAACAAAGAAGAAATACATAAAGGTAAAATATAAAAAAATGTGTTTTTTAAATTGATCTATTATATAACTGTGTGCAAAATAATAGGAAGAATGTATTTTATTATATATACTTATATATAAGTGAAATAAATGACAGTAATAATTCAAGGGACAAAAGAGAACAATTAGAATTATTTTGTTACTATGTTACTCATGTTGCTCATGCAATTGTACAGTGTTATTTGAAAGTGAATTTGAATTGGTGTAAATATATATTGCAAACTCTAGGTTTACCACTAAAAAAGTTTTTTATAAAAGTACAATTGACCCTTGGGTTGGGGTGGTGCGGGGGAACGATTTGAACTGGGCAGATCCATCTATATGTGGATTTTATTTCAATAAATACCTGTATCGTTTTTAATCTTTGGTTAGGATTTCACAGATGTGGAAGGCCAAGTTTATGCATCTATCTATACCGTTTTATATAGGAGACTTGAGCATCTGTGGATTTGAGTAGCCTCAGGGGGTCCTGAAACCAATCTCCCACAGATATTTATGGACAAGTAAATAAGGGTAGAAGTAAAAAATTATTCATAAATTTTCTACTGTGCAGGGGATTGTTGCACCTAACTTCCATTTCATTAAAAGGTCGACTGTATAACTGATATGCTAAGATACAATAGAAAATTGAATCATATAAAATACTTAATTGGAACCATGAAAGGCAGAAAAAGAGTTGAAGACAAAATTAGAAACAAAGAACAAGGGCAACAATTAGAAAACAGTACTAAATATGGTAGATATTAATTAATCCAGCTATATCACTGATCATTTTGAGTGTCAATTGTCTAAGTGCACACCAATTAAGAGACAAAGATCGAGTGGATAAAAAAAAAACAGATCCAGCTATATGTTGTCTACAAGAAATCCTTTTTAAGTCTGCAGATACATATAGAATAAAAGTAAATGGATGAAAAATATATACTATGATATACTAATCAATAGAAAACAGGGGTAGCTATATTAATTTCAGACAGAGTACACTTCAAACCAAGCAAATTTACTAACGATAAAGAGAGGCATTACATAATGATAAAGAAGTCAATTCTCCAAAAAGATATAATCTTTATCAAGAGAGCAACAAAATAAGTGTGTTAAAACCTGATAAAACTGAAACAAGAAATAGATGAATCTACTCTTGTAGTTAGAGACTTAAAGACTCCTCTATCAGTAATGGACAATTCCAACAGGCAGAAAATCAATAAAAATGTAGTTGAACTCAACCACACCATCAGTCAACTGAATAAAATGGACATCTGTAGAATACTTCATTCAACAACAGCAGAATACACTTTTGGCTCACATAGAGCATTCACCAAGATAGATTATATCATGGTCCATTAAGCATAACTTAACAAATTAAACAATATAGAAATTATGCAATGGTTGCTCTAGTACCATAATGGCATTAAACTAGAAGCCAACAACAGAAAGATACCCAGAACATTCCAAAATACATGAAGATAAAACAACATACTTTTAAATAACACATGGGTCAAAGAAGAAATGTCAAGAGAAATTTAAAAGATATTTTGAAGTGAATAAAAATTAAAACATAACTTTTAAAATTTGTGCGGTATAGCAAAACAGTGCTTAGAGTAAAATTTATACCACTGAGTGCATATATTAGAAAAGAAGAAAGATCTAAACTCAATAATCCAAGCTTTAACCTTAGGAAACTAGAAAAAGAAGAGCATATTAAAAAATAGACATTTATCTTCTCACAGTTCTGGAGGCAGGAAGTCCGAGATCAGAGTACAGATAATGTTGGTTTCTGGCGAGGGCTCTCTTCATGGCTTGTAGGCTGCTGCCATCTCACTGTATGTTCACATGACCTTTTCTTTTTTCTGAGTGTGAGAGAGATAAGGTGAGAAAGAAGGAGGAAGGAGAGAGAGAGGAGAGGAGAAGAGAGGAGAAAAGAGAGAAAAGAGAAGAGAGGAGAAAAGAAGAGAAGAGAAGAAGAGAAGAGAAGAGAAGAGAAGAGAAGAAGAAGAAGAGAAGAGAAGAGAAGAGAGAAGAGAACGAATGAGAGGAAGAGAGAGGTCAAGAGGTAGAGATAGAGAATGGGAAAGTGAGAGGGTGCTCTGGTGTCTCTGCTTCCATCAGGGCCCATACTTATGATCCTGTTTAAGCTTATTTACCTCCTTATAGGCTGTATCTCCAAATATAGCCACATTGGATGTTAGGATTTCAGCATATGAATTTGGTGGGGGGCGGGGGGGGGGAGCACGATTCAGTTCATAGTATTAATGAAGGCCTAAAGTAGCATTTTGGCGGGGGAAATAAGATAAATAGGAGACATGACACAATTTAAGGATCAACAGAATTTGACATCTATCTGACAAAAAGAAGATAGTCATCGAATAAAAGATAACTTCAAGATTGCTAACACAGGTGACTAGAAGAAAGTGATTCACTCACAAAAATTAAAATGGAAAAGAAACAATTTGGCATAAGAAGGTGATTGTTTTAGTTGTCACTTTCAGAAGTTAAAAATTTAATCACTAATTCTTATATTACTGATTCCTGACTGTGAGCATGCTACTGGGGCCAGAAAAATGAAGAATGAGTAGAGATGGTCCTGTTTTCAAACAACTCATAAGTCTACTGAAATGTTGGACTAGACTTAGAGGGAAGTCAGGGCTGTAGTTACGCACATTGAGATGTTAGTGGAAATTATGTTTGGCAAAGAACAAAGATGAAATATAGGTAATTATTTGTTTAATTGATACAAATTGTTTCAAATATTGCGAATATTGTACAGTAACTTCTGTTGCATAAAAACTATATGTAAATGAAACTTTTAAAAATATAACTTTTTAAAGAAAAAAATTAAATCACTGTTTTTGGAAGTCAACACAGACATTTCACCTATAGTGAATGAAATAAAAATCAATGTCCTAATTAGCATTCATCTATAACAGGCAATACTCTAACTATAACATGCTTCAGGTATGTTGTGTGAGTGTTAAATATCTGGTTAAGCGTAAATTCCATAACTATCCTGCCTCCTCTTCTCTACACATAATTTATATGTTCTTCTTATTCCTATAAAAAGTAAAATTTACCAAAAAACCTTTGCCACAGACGTGAAACAATAAAAAGTTTTCTAAAGTGACCCCAGGAAGTCTTGATTGCTTCTTTACACAAAGTGGCAAAGATTCAGTGCAGTTCATGGACACTTTGAGTTTTACTTAGCTTTCCAATAAGAAATCTTTGTGATCTAATGTGAAAGTGGTGAGTAAGTTGGAATTTTACAGCAAAGGGCAGAGAGACCTCAGAGAAAATAGGTCATAACTTACATTTCAGTTGAACTTATCAATGGGATGAGGGTAAGGGCCAGTTTGTACAACTGCAATAGACACTGTGAGAAAGTCTGTAGTAACTTAATAAACATACTGTCTTCATTCCCAGTTTAATGAGAATTAGAGTATGGCTGTAAAACATTCCTTTCTCATTCTCTTCATCTTAAAATGAATGAATTAATAGAAGAAAAGTAGGAACACATCACCATTCATGTGTCTGTGAGAATGTTCTCTTTTTGTCAGGAAAGAAAATTATAGACAATCCTTCTTACCATCTTCTATGTAAAAGAAGATATTAGGCATATGTTGTTTGGCTCAAATGCTTTATAACTTGGGTGTTTTGACAGTTTAATGATTTTATTAATGCCTTTATTTTGTACTAACTTAAAGATCTATAATTTCCATTTCAAGAGGTTCTTGTGGATACCAAGGAGTATTATAGTTAACAGGAAATTTAAGCAAAACATTTGAGAAAATTAAAAGATATTTTTCAGATATATTGCCCATAAATAGGCATAGTTTGTTTTATAAAGGGACTCAATTCTGTTGCATATGTGTGTGTGTTTCAAATAATGAAAGTGTTTATGGCAATTTAAAATACATATATTATACACTAAAAGGTAAAGGTTATATATACTCTGCATACTGTAGATATGTGTTGTTTAAAACATTAACCACTAGTCGAATGTCATTTATATAAAATAACATTTTTTAAAAATTAAAAAAATATAGTTCATAATTTAGCTACATTTTATATTCTCACTAGCCACACAAATGTAGCGGCTACCGTATGGGACAATATAGAATTTATAGGACTTATATTGAATAGTATTATGATTGTCTAAACTTTATTTTAGACAAAGACTCTACTCTCAATGAATTGACTGCCTAATGAAGAAAACTGAGATTAGCTAATTAACCAAAACGTTTATCAACGATTTCCTTTAAGACAGGCTAGGTGCTAGAAATATAGCAGAAAATGGGAAAGATAAGTTATCTGCTGCAGTTTATAATTCCCCAAATTAATATTTTTCTAAACATCAGACTCTTATAGGAATCACTTCTTTCTAGGATTCAGCTTGGCGTACTAATTTTAACCTTGTTAAACTATGAGTTTGGTGCATAGGACTTTACATAGTCACATCAGCCCTTAAAGGATGTTGATTTAAATGTTTAGAAAAAAAGCATGTCCAGATAATTATCAAGTCTTGTGATGAATGTTCTTTGTTTCCAAACTGCTAGAACAAATTCATTCATTAGCCGTAGATGAAACCAAAGAAGAAGATGAAATGATTCACAACTTGTGACAAACTGTACTCTGAGCTCTGTATTCTGTTTATTATGACATTAATAAAATATTATTAGTATTGGATGACTGTTGAGTTCCAAGTAATTGAGGGCCGAGTTGCTATGAAGTAACTTCAACTGCATGGACCAAGAAATGTTAACATGCTACAACACAGTTATACACAGTCTTGATTTTGACAGCAGTAGACACCTTCACCTGGCATGTAACAAGACAACATCAGGTGGCTCTGTTTGAGGTAAGGCTTCATGCAGCCAGAGAGATGAAGAGACTACACCACAGAATGTGACGAGTCTTAAATACAAGTGTCCCTGGCCAAGATTGTATTTGTTGGCATAAGGATTACCTGTCACACTCAGGGATCTTAGTCTCACCTTTACATATGCATTATGATATAGTCAATGACATTTAGAGACAAATTATAAATACTTGAAAGAGAGTGTACCTCTTTAATGTTTTGATGGAATTATTTTCCTTATCTTTTAATAACACTTATTTTATAGATTGTGGGAATAATATGGAATTTTATAAAGGGTCACGATCAAGTATAATTCTATTCATTTGCTTCTTTTTCTTTGTCCACAGTCCATGTGTGAATGGAATTTACACAATTATCTGAATCTTTATCATAATTCCAGAAATGCTGTACCCACAGAGAACTATTAACCATTTATGAATGCCCCATACTGTTTATACTTCCAAGCTGTTACTTACCATCTATTTCTGGAATTCCCTTTAGCCAGGCAATATTTTTATTCATCATTCACAATCAATTCATGTCCCAACTCCTCTTTTATTCATGCACTCCAAAAATATTTACTGAGTAGTCACTATGTTCCAAGCACTTTTCTCAGCTCGGAGAAGCATAGTGAAAGTACAGCACGAGGTGAGCAGTGGGTGAGTGAGTGAAGCCTCATCTGTACTTGCAGCTGCTCTCCAGCACTAGCATCACTCCCTCAGCTCCATCTGAGATCATCAGGCATTAGATTCTCAGAGAAGCACCAGTTCCTGGTTCCAAAAAGGTTGGGGACCCCTGGGTTAAAGCATCAGAAATGCAAGTTAGGGGCCAGTTTGTAGATTATTGAAGTAGGGACATAAAAGATGATGGAAGCTTACACTAAAATGAGAACAGTGAATGTTACAGAAACTAAACTAATTCAGGATAAATTTAAAAATTAGAGGCTACAGTACTTGCTGGTACTTTGAGTATGGCATATAAGGAAAAGATAGGTGCAAAAGGTATATTTTTGGCCTGAGCAACTGGATGAATGTGTTCGACTGTGGTAGAAATAGGGTGTGTGTAGGGGTCATATATCAAGAATTATGTTTTAGTTATGATAATCTTGAGATTCTTACTTAAACACGCAGGTGGAAATGTTAGGTAGATAGATACATGCATTTGAAAGTTAAGGGTCATCAAGGTACTGATGACTCTTAAAAGCCAAGGGATTAATTGAGATTACCTAGGAGAAGAGTGTGGATAGAGAAGAGGAGAGGTTCGAGAACTAAATCCTTGGGCCCTATATCAAATTTGAATTGAAAAAAAAAAATTGAGATGGCAAAGAAATAATCACTTCCTCCAATAAAATACCAAAATACAATAGGTCTATAATATGGGCCATATAATATAGAAGCCAGTTACATTATACTGTGGTTATTTCACTTTTATTTATTATATCTCCTTAATAGATTTCTTATTCTTTCATCAGGAACGTGCTTCCCTGAGCTTATCATGTAGTAAACACTCAATAAGTATTGTGGAATTAATGTGTGCCTGAATAAATTTGTGTGACTTGGCCAAGAACGTTTTCAAAATGCATTTATGGGAAACCGTAAGTGATACAAAGCAACACTTAAATCTTTTATTTTTGGAAAACAATGATCATGTATTCCTCTGTACATGGAGTAGTATTCTTCTTCTGTAAATTCTCTGTATTTTTGACACCTTAACTATTTTTCAATTTGTTTTATCTCATTGCTTCTGTATTTCTAACTCTTTTATATTATATTACATATTATTTTTTTTTCGAGACCAAGAACTTTTTTTTATCATTGACTTTATTACTGACTATTCCTTCTTCACTCTTCCAAATGCAGATCAGTTTCTACAAGATATGCAGTCAGTATCTATTAACTCAGTGGATCAAACTTTAAGTTATACCTAACCTATGAAAGTAAACACTACAGAGTATACAAGCTCTCTGATTGCACACCTATGTGTGCGGGCAGGTATCTACTGATGATTAGCTTCAGGTGTTTGCCTGCAGGAGCTCATTGAAAGTCAATGCAAATGTGGCTATTTTCCATAGCAGAAGATATTAACCTGCAGGAATCTTGTAGGCACAGGTGTATTTTGGGACTATAACAGTGTATTTCTTAAATATATGTGTAACATTATACATTAATCATAAATACTAGGTCAACAAAGTGAAGAGTCCTCAATAAAGTAGGCAGCAGAGATGTGTCAATAAGCAGAGTGGCACAATTAGAGACAATGTTTTTGTCTACCTCCCTGTCTTGTATGGTTCATCTCTATCATCATTCTGGCTCTCATTCTCTGCCATGATTTTGCAAAAAGATAATTTGAAAAATAATCTTAAGGCATGTTAATGAAAGAAAAGTATAAGGAACCAAATGCAACTTACTTGAAATCCTATTGTGTTTTAAATGCAGGAAACTAATTATGTTTAAGCTAAGCCACATAGGGTTCAAAAGCAATTTTCTTTTTCTGCATTATGCCAAGTGCCTAAAGTGTAATAATTCTACAAGGTTACATTGAGCTGCAAATCTGCGTGGAAATTGAAAGAATGTTCTATATTTTCTGCTTTTTAAAATTGTTAGCACTTTTAGATATATTTTATCAGTGAAAACACTAAATAAATCCGACTCTTAGCCACCTTGTGGTGACCTTTTTCTAACCAAGAATCCTTTCAGTGCTTTCACAGTGTGCACATCCTCATCAAACACCTGCTTAAATGTTGCCTTAGGAATCGCCTGTTTCACTTACATAAGATTCTCTTTTTCCCCTCTCTTCACTTACATTATAACTCTTCAGAAGCTAGGAAATGTATTCTCTATTTTCTATACATCTTTTCACCTCTGCCTCCACAAATACATTCTTATTGAATCTAATTGTATAGAAAATTATTAAAAAGAAACTAGTTTTGTGAATGCACAATGGAGTTTAATATATGTGATATTCTTGAGATTCAAGACAGTATTGGAGGAGGTCATAGAGAAAATACAATGCTTTATTAAAGCCTATTATACAGCACACAAATTAAAACATATATTTACATTTGCATGAGATTTAGACTGCTATAGTTTTATATGCAGGTGGGTGCTTAATAAATATTTTTTGGTGATAAGCCAAGAATGTGCTATATATAGGATTTGAGCATGTGCTCCATGATATTAATGATAAAACATATGTTTAAAAACATTTCCATCCAAGCCTGGGACATATTGCCTCCATCTTTTTCTAAACGTCTCCTCCAAAAAGGCCTCTTCATTTTGAAATAAAAATGTTTAAAATCTAGGAACATTCTCGTGCTCTATTCTGTTTCCTGCTTGCCAATAGCATAACCTTCAAAAATATAAATCTGATAGTGCCTGCCTTGCTTAAAAACTTTCCAAGTCTATAACATGACACCTGGGACCCTTCACACATTTACAATCTGATCCTAATCTACTATACTTTCCTGTCTTTTATTTTTTTCATTATGCTCTCCACCCACCTGATTATGCAGCTATATTGTTCACTGTTCTCTGAAGACATCAGGAAGTTTCACACCTCCATGCTCTTTTAGTATTATTTAATCAGCCTGGAATGCATTTTCTATCCTTCTCTGCTTGGTGAGCTCCACTCAGACTCTCCCTTTTTAGAAAGTTTTCTTCTCTGAGAGTTCATCTCCTATTTCCTGACTCTTCTCTGGCCTGTCTCACTTATCAATCAGCTAACTGTTAAAATTTGGCTTTTCTCTTATTTGCCTCTCACATACTCCTTGGCTTATTATTACTGAGTGTGGGGAACATAGCACAGGTGACAGGATAACCATGTTTAAGCAACATTCTTTAGGAGATTCTTCACATTTTTTCTGTTCATTCTGGATACTGTTTCACTCTATTTTATTTTGTTTTATTAATCATAAATAGCTTTTAAACTTCAGAAACAACATGGATTTGTATGAAGAATCTAAACATTAAATTTTTATATGATAAGATAGGTAGAAATATATACAGGCAGTAGAAAGCTATTCAGTTACCTCAGTTTCCTAGTAAACTTTTAAACAACTTGATGTGCATTCTTTCAGAGTCTTTTTTTTCCCCTGTATATCCTATCATATATATAAAAAAAAGCTATATATTTTTTAGAAAAAATATATATTTTTTAATATGTAGCTTCAATTTATTCATTGTGGTTCTCTTTGTATATCGGAACAGCCAGATCTACCTTATACTTTTTAAAAAATCTTATCTTAAACCCTATACCTTAAAACTTTAATGTCTGCATAGGTGGCCATAAATTACTTCTTGTTTTTGTAGGTATTTAGGCTGTTTCCAGTTGTTTATTATAGCCAACAAAACTACAGTGGATTTTCTTGGACATATGTCTTTCTCTACTAGGGACACCGAAAACAAGATTTACCTTGTTCAGCTTTCTGTCCATAAAAATAACAACAGCAACAAAAAATCAGTAATTCAGAAAAAATAAGTTTAAAAAAGGAAATAGCATAGACTGGTTAAACACATACTGTGAAATATAAATTGCATATATCACTTCCTTATTCAAACATTATTATATATAGCAGACCATAAGTATTAAGTAGCAGAGTTCTTATATTATTTTCCAATCCCGCCTCACTTCATCTTTGAAACCTTTTGCGAAGCTAAGGAAAACTGCTTTTGACCTTATCTAATTTAGAATATAGTATTTCTCTTTTTTTAAATTGGTAATCTTTTTGTTTTTTTAATTCTATGAGATACTTGTTCCACACCTATCTAAACCAGAATAGTCTTTTTTTGTATTGGAGTTCTTAGTGCCAACTAAAGATTATTCATAGTTCCTGCATCACTATTCCTGAGGAATTAAATAGAGAGTTCCCAGTCACTACATATAACAGGAGTGACTTTCCTTTAATATATTGCAAAATGCCAATTTCTTTTTATCAGATCATGAAGGCTATTACCATTTGCAGGTCTCTAAGGCATTCTGCCTTTTTATTTTTAAAGCTTTATTTATGTCTGACTAGTTGTATCTTTGGATGGACAGCTACTTTAATTTCTTTTCATGCTATTTGCCACGCTTCAGGAAATAGCCTTCCTTTTTGGAGAGATGAGGAACTTCCAGCATGGGAATGCTTCATTAGGCAGATCCTTGTGGAGAAGCACAATTTTGCACCTCTCTGGCCACAGCAGCCTCTGCTTTTACTATTTACCTGTTTCCTGTTACCATGTTGTAGATTATAATGACACTGTGTACACATGATATTGTGTCTATTTGTACACATGTCTTTCTCCCCAGCAGGGATGTGAACTACTTGTAAGAAGAGCAAGTTTAGCAAATTCATCTCTATTCCCTGTGCTAGGCAGAATACCTGGCTCAATTCAATTGCTTAATCAATTTTCAATGAAAGAATTCATGTATATTTAAACGAATAAAGGGTTTTTTTTAATTTGTTTGTTTGTTTTACTAAAGATGAATTATAAAGACAGCGAATTTTAATGTTATTTAAAGATATTGATCGGGTCGATTTGGTTGAAATTGTATGTGTTTGAACATAGAAAGGTGGCCATTGCTCAGAATTTTTATTCTTAAATAAACAACATTTAAAGATTTTCATAAGTGTTTGAACAACCTCTTCATTTGGGTGTAGTTTTAAAAAAATTAGGTAGAGAAAGAAATTTTGAAAAGTTTCTTTCTATAAAGCCTTGAAATCCAAGGACCATTTTTTAACCTCTTGCATGGAAGCAAGATTTTTTCCTGGGAAAAAAAAAGGCTTATAAAGTTACAAAGCAATTAATTATTTAGAGAATATAATGCTTATTTGGAAAAAGGAGAATGCTTGTGCTTCAACTTGAAGAAAAATTTTTCCTCATCGTAATTAGAACTTATTCTTTACAGTTATTTTCTTCATCTTTAGCTTAGAAGACAAATTAGAAGGCAGCTAGATGGAAGAATCTACAATTTTGTTACAACCAACTGTTTATCCATGTTCTCTGTCTGTGAATATGTTGGCTATCTGATGAAAGAATGAACATATAGTTGAGGCAGCAAACCACCAAGGCTGTTCGAATCCTTAATTTTCATTTCTACTAGTTGCCTCTACCATACTTCTGCAAATAATCACATGTAGAAACTATTTTGACCGTCATTTCTCCTAGAAGATTTCTTAAAATGTGCTCTTTGAAAAAAATCTGACTGGAAATGATTTCTGAAACCATGTATGTAGTGTCTTAACCTCAGAACCTGAATGTACTATTCCCTCTCTTGAATGAGAGTAGGAACTAGAGAATACAGTTTCCTCTGAATTCTTTCTCCTTTGTAAACATGAAGGGTAATCCGTGTTTAGCTTTCTAAAATGTACTTTCTGGTCACTGGTAGGAACATCTACTGTAAAAGAACTATGTGCAGATTCACTGACCTTTGCAGGTATAATCTCTGATCACTTTGGATATTTTAACAATTTTTATTGAATACATATGTGAGACTTCTCTGGTTTTGTGCAATCACCAGTTAATTTATTCTCATAATTGTTTTTTGTTGTATGCTTTCTTAATCTCATTTTTCAGGTAAGTGAACTGTAAAAAATAAAACACCAACCTCCAAATCACTTAGATAGAAAATATGAGATGTGAGTTTCTATTTATGATTCGTTTGCTCTGAGGACTAGTAATATATTTTATTATCATTATTATTTTTTATTTTGAATTCTTTCCCCACCATGCTAATTGTGAGAAAAATGTAGCAAAAATTCTCCAGGCCTGTTTAAAGATATGTAACCCACTGAAATTCATACTTCTATATGTCAGATGTTTTACATTGGTTTGTCTCTTTACAAGTGTATCTCTTACTGTCTCATCCTAATGGAAAATGAGCAAGGGTAGGCATATAATATATTTGCTATATAATATTAGGATTAAAAATTTCTAAATAACACATTGGGACAGTAGTGACTGTTTTTAGCTTTTAACATAAGAAACATTGTGCAGAATCTTCAAAATACAAGGATATTACATATCTTTCTAAAACATTTTTTCTTCCTGACTAAAAGTATTTACCTAGGACTGCTAACACCTCGTAGAATTATACCAAATTAGTCCTAGATAGCTAATTGTCAATTTTAGTTGACATATTAATCCATCTCACCCTTGACTATGCTTTGGTAAGTCAATTGCATTGTATTAATCAGAAGGCAAGTAGAGGAAATTGGATAACAACTTTATAAAAGGGGGAGATGTGGGGAAAATGCATGGAATTCTATCTGGCTTAACATTGAAGCAGAAAATTCTAAATAATCTACCAATTAGCTATCAATTTGTATGCACTAAAATGAGAAGATACCAATCTCCAAAGATACTAGTCTATTTGAAGGAATATAATTTTCAAAGAATTTGGAAATATAGTACGAACTTATTTTCTATGAGCAGACATTTATTTAATCTATGACAATCTTATGCATTCCTTAAAACAACAAGAGTGCACTGCAATTTAATTCATTAGGATGGTCATTCTGAGCCTGTTCGGTAGCTCTAAACTACTCCAAACTCCTCTTGATATTTACCACTAAGTGCCATTTGGAAATCTAATTCCTACCCAGTTTTTGTTTTCTGGTTTCTGGTGTAAATCTAGAGAGCGAAGAATACTTTTCAGGTCATTATTAGCACAAATCATGTTTATTAATTCTAATCAAGAATGTAGTAGTGCTTTTATTAACTCTACCTCTATAATTCCCCCAAAAGACACATCATGTGGATTTATCAAGTTAGTATATTTTTATGACTTATTTGAAGTGATAGACCATTTAAATTATAAGTTTAATATAAGCAAATGACCAAAGTAAGAAATGATTTCCAGTTCTGCTATTTTTGGGGGAATTATTTGTTCTCCAAGTATCCTTAAATATTGGACCAAGTCAAATAATAATTAAAAATTCACAAAACGGTTTATCTATGGTAATAACTTATTGTCAGGAATGAATTTGGGATAGATATGAACACACATAAGAACAGGAGAACTTGGAACAATGGTAGGAATTCACAATATAATTGTTCCTCACAAAGGTATCTTTAAATTATTTTGTAGGTTTGTGATCAAAATATTACACACAGGTTTTTTTTTAAATAAGATTACAGAAAACATTTTAACTTACAATTATATCTAATTAGGAGACATTTAATTATTTTAACTTTACAGGTAGGTTTTCCAGGATGATTGTTATAGAATCTCATAACATGTCGCTAAATATTTTTTTTAAGTAAAAAAAGTACTGAAGTAATCAGATCCTTAGTGACTTATAGGCTACATTTGTCATCATGTAATAACAACTCTTCTCATCTATGTTTCAATCTTAAATGTCAGTTCCAATCTCTAAATTTTTTTTTGTAAATTATTAATAACATAACATCTAGATTTTAGGCATGGAAAAAAGAAAAAGTATTGAATAAAAGAAATAGAATATCTCTCCAAACCATGTGCACTAAAATGCACATATATTGCTCAGATTCCAAGAATGTTGCCTTGGATTGAACATCATGGTCCAATAAAATTATTGATAAATTCTATAATAAAGTTAAAAATAGCAGGCTTATACTTGTAACATCTGAAAACTTTGTGTTTGCAGATATAGAATTTGTGAATTTTGATATGACAGCAGAAAAAGCTTTACAGCAATGAAGTAATGGTAGATGGAAACAGTCTACTTCATCAACAGGCAGTTCTTTAAGACCCCAGGGGAGGGATGATTGGAGCCATTTCTGTGTGGGTAGTAGAGTATCTCTTAAAGACATAGCTTCAAAATTAATTCAAACTTAGAAATGGATGGCAAAGTCTGTTTTATTATTTTACAAATAAACATATTTTTAGGACACTAATATTTTACAATAATTTATAATTCATATAGAAAGATAAAAAGATACACATACGTTTCTTTCATACTTGAAGGATAATTTTTAAAAATCTTGTTGATAAATTGTGTCTTTGTGCAAGACTATAGTACATTCCCTTTCTTGAAATAAAGCATTAACATCATTCCAAATTATAAAAATCAGTCCAATTTTCAATAGGAATTTTGGATAATTTTAGATCATCGTAAAGATAAGCCCGTATTCAACAGTGCACCTGAAGTGTCTGGAGTATGATTGCCTTGGATGCTTGCATAGTAGCTCTTTCTTAACTTGTTAATATAAAATGTTTTGCGGTATACAGGTTCTGGAAATGTGTCTAATACAAAATAAAATTCTATGCAATTCTTTTGTTTTTTTCCACCATGTGATTTTAAATCATTTCTTAGAAATGATTGGCAGCTTGATTTCCAATTTCACAGATTTCAGAGGGAAATCAAATTCCTTCTTGTTGAACCATGCATTTTACATGAACTTATGCATTTTATTTGTTATGCCATTTTTCTGCTGCTGGAACACATATTCAGCAGGATTTTGTCTGTTTGTTTATTTATTTTTAGTGTCACTTTAATTTTTTGTTGTTGTTGTTTGTCTCAATTACTGATAATAATAGGACAGCTAATACCATTAGTGAGATACAGGAAATTTATTATAACCTCAGACAGTTCTTTTGTAAAGACAAAATCATTAAAGAAAATGTGGGAGATAGATTTGGCATTACACAAAAATCAAATAAAATGAGTGCCATTGAATGGTCTTTGCACATAAAATGCACACTTTAAAATGCTGCCATTCTAATATCCATTCTTCATAGGAAAAAAAAAAACGAGTAGATGCCATGAAGTTAGAAAGACAATTTATGTGATTATAATTGTCACATCTTAAAATGATAGCAAAATATCATTTTGAGTTTGTTTTTAAATTTGTGGGCTATTCAATGCTTGTCATATTTGCTGATTGCCAGTTAAACCAAAATGACCAAGAACCAAGATTGCTTTCTATGCTTCTTTTCTGAGATGACTTCGGAGTTTTCTTCATGCATTTTCCCATTTCTGCTCTCACAATGTTGGCTATCTAAGCTCTGTTGTTCAGTTACAAACCTAACTTATAAGTCAACTGCATAATGACAAAATCCGTGCTAAATAAGAATTTTAAAAAATTACCTGTGAGCTTAATCTGAACCAGATAATTCATAGTTTACAAAACCTTAGTTTAAATTAAATTTATATCAGGTCACAAAGGATGTTCTATAAGGTTTTTACCTTTCCACTAGTTCAGTGTAGCAATTAAATTAGGTAGCACAAAATAAAAAGAGAGAAGCATTTTTATAAAGTCATCGATCAAGCTAAAAAAACTAGCTCTCATCCTGTTATGAAAATCAAATTGTATCCTTGATAATTTTCTTTGTTCTTATTTATTCAGTGGCTATATAGTCAAATGCAGGCTTCTTTATTATACCATTAATTATTTATAAATGAATACAGTTACAGTAACCTTTTAACAACATCCAAGTAAAATGTCTAAAAAAAGATGTATTCTGGGACTAAATTGACAAAGAGATGGTAAAGATATTGTTGAATCAGCTAAATATGCCATATTGCTTAGAGTAAGCATTTGGGTTTCACACATACAAAAATCTAGTTTTCTTTTCCCAAGTTACTGTCAGTCTTTTTTTTTTTTTAATGACATGTTAAAGTGCTGCTTCTGCTCTTTTATAAATCTTTATTTAAAAATGATTGGATACTGTCAATTAAAATCATGCAAAAGAAATTTGCCTATGAAAGAAGCTTTGTTGTTATGTTAACATTTGAAGTACCTAACATTTGAAGGTCTTATCATATATTTTTAAAGACTTGCTGCTGACAGATGATTATTGTAATGAATGTATCTGAAACTGTATAGACCTTACGAGAATAAATGCACAATGGTCATAAAAATGGGCTTTGATTTCTGCCTGTTTTGACCTCTTTCACTGAGATAATCACTAGATAAGGCTAACTTGAAATTTATTATACTGGATTCCAGTGTATCTCCAGAACGCATGCTATTTCCTATTTTTTAACACTGACTTCCTTTCCAGCTTTTCTTAACAGTCTTTCTTAGTTTTAATTCTTAGGCATATCTTAAGCATTTTCTTTTCCTTCCTGGTTATATTCATTCATCTCTTCTTTATTTCACCAAACTTCCAAAAGTTTTATTCTGCACATTAAGTCATTCAGTAGATCAGGTGGACATGAAAGAAAAACTACCCTCCTTGTTATTGTTTCTGGCCCTTCAAACTCTTTCAGATTTTAGTAATAAAACATGAAACTTGCTAAGTTTTCTATCAGGACTTTTATTGCTATGTTTATCACTTTAATATTTCAACTACAGTTTCTGACATTTTAATTCCATTTACTTCCCAAAATCTATATTAATTTTGCTTCATTTTAAGAGATTTGACTGATACATCACATCTATAGACATATAGGATTATAGCAATCTTTAAAATTGGAGAAACGACTGACTAAGGTTTATTGAGTCTGAAATACATAGCAATAATAGATGTCCAATTAAGATTGTTTTATCAGAGTCATATTTTGCTATCATTTTAAGATGTGAATAGCCTTCTAAAATATTAAATATATTTATATGAGAGTTATTTTAAAAACTGGAAAAAATGGAAAAGATATAAAGAAACAAAAATGTGATCATTCATAATAAACTAGTACCCATTTGCATAATTTTTTTGTCTTTATATATATTTTGCATCACAAAGCGATCCTGGACATGCAAGTTAGTACCCTGCCTTTAAAAAAAAGTCTGTCTATGTAGTTTCATATTGCAAGCACTGTCAAAAGACATTTTATATGGTAATAAGAACATAGACTCTAGATCCCACCTTTACTCCTGGCTTTGCCACCTATTAGCTATATGTGAAGTATTCAATTCCTATCATATAATTAGTTCTATATAAGGGTAAGCTATTATTCTAAATAAGTATTTTAAGTTATTTAGTATCCCATAATAATTTGTAATATATTTTATTAAAGCTTTCATAATATTTAACAGGCCATATTTAATTTTTGCTATTTTAAATAATGCTGCAAAGAACATCTTTGGAAGGTTCCCCGCCGCCACCCCCAAATTTCTGCCTGTTTTTCTGAGGAGAGATCCATAGACATGGGATTATTGAATCAATAAGAATTACTATTTAAATAGTTTTGCTACATATTGATGAAATAATTTCCATAATTGTCACCACATTATTCTCAAGCAATCTAAGGAATCTCACTCACCATATCTATGCCACATACTGTCCTTTTAAAGTGATGCTCCTTTCTGTCCCTGTATTGATAAAAATTGTGCTTCTCAGATAAAGAGAAGGTTTTCAGTTTTGGGAATTACTATGTGTTAGTTTGTCATATACAGTGTATTATGTGCTGGTCTTGCACTGAAATTTCTCTGATGAACTGGAATCACTTTCTAGAATATAAAACAATATTTTGTCATTGCTTTTTCTGTCTATGTATGTTTATTTACATGAAAAAAAAATTCTATATCAGACCTCCTCTGAGGTACACTGGCCAAAGTTCTGCCCAAATACCCATTTTATGATTATACAAATAATGATTAATGGTTCTTTTTACTTAGCAAACTTATAGATTCATTTCCCTTGTAAACTATGAGTTGACTTTACTAAACACTTTGTTCAAAATTTTCTTACTGCACCATGTGAATGAGTGTGTGTGTATTTTAATTTGTTTTTGGTAGGTCAGGTATTCTATGATCTAACTTCTAGCCTCTCTACCAGAAAGCGAACTCCTCAAAAGCAGATATAAGATCACCTTTATTTTATGTAAAATGTATGTGTGTGTGTATATATATATATATATGTGTGTGTGTGTGTGTATATAAAAATATATATGTTAAGGAAAATAAAAAATGTACAGGTGTTTACAAATAAATATGGAGTTATTTTGTGATCTTTTTTATTCTTGGTATGCTCAGAAACATGCTGATGGGTAAATTGATCCTTTTAAAGATTATCTGAAAATTTGACAGGCATTTGAAACTAAAGAATGATTAAGGCTTCTAAAGTATGCTTTGACCTTAGGTAAAAATAACGAAGTTCTTTTTCTTAATTTACTCCTTTGATTTTATCCTCCAGGGTTTCAGAGATTGTCACTTCTTTGACCATTAAAACAAACAGAATCTTGCAAGAAGTATAGACAAAAGGATGAATTTGAGAATTTTAAAATTAATTTGGGGCTAATTCCTTTAGCTTTGCTTTTAAAGTATCTTTGTAGAAATAAGTTGCTGCTAATGAAGTTTCATATTCCCTCCAATTTTTGTTGTTCCCAGTAAACTTGCATGTAGAAAAGTTATGTTTTAAAGTGGCCTTATAGTCATGCTAATTGCTTTAGAAATGCTTGATGTTCAGCATATTTTTCTTAGAAGATTGCAAAAAGTCTCAAAGTAGAATTCATTCTTTAAAATAAATTTTAAAAAATATTTTGGGCTACCTAAGATCAGTAAATAATATGAGTTGTAAAATCTAACTTTATAGAGAAACTTGACAAAATTTTTGGAGAAAGATGCTATGTAGGGAAGCTTCAGGATGGTACTTACTGTATGATGGAGCCAGGACAATAGGACAAAATGTAGCAAGGCCTAGCTGATGAAAGAATAGAGTCTGCTGTGTACATGTTTGGATTATTCACATCAGAGAATATTACATTTATTGGTCTGGCTCCCTTAATGTTAAGAATAGTACAGGCTTTCTGATGTCAGTAAATTTGAATTAAGTGAAACAAATTTAACTGTGTACAGAATCTCGGCCATTTCTTCTACTATGTTGTTCATAATGTATATCATTATTTTAGTTCTAAAACATCACAGTGAATAATAATAATAGCAAAAATTATTTTAGTGGTTTCTAGGTTTCAAGCACAATATTAAGCATTTTATTTAGATTATTTTTTTAATTTTTCCTCACAACACCACCATGAAGTAGGTTGTCAATGATACAGATTAGAAAACTATGGTTAACTTGCAAGTGGTAGAGCAGTGATGTAAGAAATATGCAATAGAAGCTATAAAAATTATGTTAAATGAGCTGTGAAAATGCATGTTTAGAATAAAAGTCCATTTTCAGTGCTGAAAAGCATTACTTCTTTCTGCTCTACATTTTCTTGTAGAAGACTGTTTCCAGGTCCCCAGCTTCGCTGTGTGTGGACACTTGAGCTGCTCATATTAGAGAAGAATGATACCTTTATGGATCTCAAACTTTTAAGGTTGATGGTACCCTAGGTGTTTTAATAATTATTTTATGGTACTCCAAGGCCAAAAAAGTACTTAACAGTATAATTTGTTAAATAGTTAATTCAAAAATCTTAATAAGCATTTAAAATCACACATAGAAATTAAAATAAAAATTTTAATTTGCTTTTAGATACAATTACATAAATGGAATGTCTGTGCCTGCTGAGTACTGTATAATTTGATCTGATACCACCATCTTGATTTCCTGTTACACGTTATTTTTTGTTTGGGATTGTTTTTTATCATAGCAATTGACAAAATCCTAGGTTTGCAAAAATATGACATCATCAAAAGTAAAGTAGCAATCTAATGTTGAAACTGTGAACTACCTCAAGCTAGTAATTTACATAGTATTCAACCTCAAAATTCGAAAATATTTTAATGGTTCTGTGAGTTTCTTGCAGTGTTCCATTGCTCCTCAGCACAAAGTTTAGAATATGTGGGACTATTCTTAATGGATTGGTCTTCAGGGCACATCATTCATGTGTGAATTTCCCTTTTTCATATTGGAAGAAAATTTTTAGGAACTGATATTTTTATTTAGATACTTTCAATTATAGCTGAGAGAAAAAAGTATACACTTGTCATTAACATTGGTCTCTAATACAAATTTCTGACCCTCAGTTTATCTGATTAAAAGACAAAAAGAGGCAATAATACTGACCTGTACGGGTTATTGTAAGTTCTCAATTAAATAGTAGATCTGTTTTCATTTCTTCTATCTGACATTAAATGCCATAAAACCATGGATAATTGCTTTGCCTCTATGTCCTTAAAGTTCCTCATGGATGAAATGAGGAGATTGAGCTAGGTAGTCTCTCAGGAATGTTCCAGCTCTAAAATTCTCTATTTTCATAACACTAAGTAGACAGAAACATTTTTTTTACTATGTTTCATAAGCCACAAAGTACTTTGCTAGTATTCTGTAGGTATTGGCATTTACTAGTAATTAAAACCACATACATAAAACTGATTTGTATTAACATATCTTGTTTCTAGACACAGTTCTTTTATATTATTTTCCTTTCTTGGTAATTTCTTTGGATTGAAATTATATCACAGGTAGCAAGGGTTTTTTTGTTTGTTTTTGTTTTTGTACTTTTCTAGTTTTTGAATTGCTATACAGAGACACACAAATCTATCAACATTTTTAATAATGGAAAGTCAGCAGTTTTGGAACTAGGATTTTCTTCCACAGTAAGTCATGTAGGTTAAATTTCCTTTAGAAAAAAAAAGTATTTAAACATCCTTTGTTTTTAAATTTAGTTTCAATTATACAGTACATTGGTTAGACATCTAATAGTTCATAAAACGATCCCCCCAATCGCACCCTCCCTCCCCTAAATCTCCACCTAGCCAACATATTAATGCTAACTACATTCCTTATGCCATGCTCTGCATCCCCATGACCATCCATCAGCTACTAATTTGTATTTCTTTAGCCCTTCACCTCATTCTCTCAGCACCCCTAACACCCCTCCCTTCTGTCTGACACCAAATTGTCCACTATATTGTCCACAGTGAGTCTGTTTTTGATTAGTTTATTCTTTTTATTCCTTAGGTTCACATGTAAGTGAAATCATATAGTGTTTATCTTTCTCTGTCTGACTTAAATATCTTCTAGGTTCATCAAAGCAATATCTTTTTCCATCTCCTTTCTTTTCATATGTAGGGGTCTTATTTTCTTATCCTTTCAGCCCCTCTATCTTTTGGTTAGAGCACTTAATTCTTTTCCATTTAAGATACTTATTGATAGGAATGTAGTTGTTACTATTCTTTATTCCTGTTTTTGACACATGTTTTTTCTTCTTAAAGAAGTCCCTCCAAAATTTCCTGTACTACTGGTTTGGTGGTGATAAATTCCTTTAGCTTATTTTTGTTTGGGAAGTTCTTTATCTGTCCTTCAACTCTAAATTATAGCTTTGCTGGATAAATTATTCTTAGTTGTAGATCCTGGGTCTTCATCCTGTCAAATATTTTTTGCCGGCCTTCTGTCCTACATAGTTTCTTTTGAGAAATCAGCTGCCAGTCTTATGGGTGTTCCCTTATATGTAATTATTTGTTTTTCTCTTGCTGCTTTTATTTTTATTTTTATTTTTTGTATTTAATCTTTGACATTTTAATTATGATGTGTCTTGGTGTGGGCCTCTTTGAATCCCTGATTTTTGGAATTCTCTAAGCTTCCTGAGGTTTTATACCCATTTCCTTCACCAGATTAGAGAAGTTTCCCCTCATTATTTCTTCAAACAGCTGTTCAACATTTTGATTTTCTTCAGTTACACTGATCAGACGGATATTTAGAGCCTTATAGTGTCCCATATCCTCCTTAAATTATTTTTATAGTCTTGGCATCTTTTTTCTTATCATTCTGATTGAGTGTCCTTGGATTTTCTGTCCTCTAGATAGGATATTTTATTCTTTTTTTTTATTCACTTTGTTTATTCCTTTGTTTATTCCATTTAATATACTTTTCATCTCAGATAGTGTTCTTCATTTCAGACTGATTCCCTTTTATGATTTCCATTTCCATTTTTATGTTTTTTATCTCTTTGATGAAGTTCTCACTGAACTTATCCACACTTTTCAAAAGATCATTCAGCATCTTTATAACCAGTGTTTTGAACTCTGCATCTGTTAGATTACTTGACTCCGTAATATCTGAATCTCTATTATGTGTTCTCATATGGTTTCTGCTTCTTTGTCTTCCCATTTTGGCTGCCTTTCTGTGTCTGTGTACTAAGCAAAGCTCCTAAGTCTCCCAGTCTTATTAGTGTGGATTTGTGAAGTATGTGTCCAGTGGCACAGTCTTGAGAGGGGTTCAGCTGCAGGCCAAATTTAGCACAAGACTTTGCCTCTCCAGGGCTACCTGTTGAGATTCAGCAAGCACTCCACAGATGCTGTGCTTATAGTTTCCTCAAAAGGCCACACCAGAAACCGAAGCCAGCTGCCTCCAGTGTGAGTCTAGGCGCCACTCCACAAGGAGCACCTGACTCGCTGAGGCTATACCTAGATGTGGCTTGGGTGGGGCCCTGAGTTGGGGGAGGCAGGGTTTCAGGAGATCCTTTGGGTGGAGCAACCTCTGTTATCTAGTTTGATGACATTATGGCTGTGGAGGTGCTATGTCCATGCACTAGGGCTGGGGAGGGAGGGCTCAACAGGAAACAATGGATACTGCCGGCACTTCTGTACTGAGAGAGTCTTGCCTTGGCCCTCACTCGGACAATGTCTCCCTGTAAGTCCGTGGTGCACCCCACGTGCAGCCAAATCAGCACTGGTGCTCAGAGTAAGCAGGTCCGTCACTTCGAAAATCCTCTTGTGGAGTTGGCCCCTTTAATTGGCATCTGACGCTGCCACTGCTGCAGGTTCCATCTCACTCAGCCACTCGGGACCGTGCAGTCTGGCGTCCTCACCCCGTCCTACCTTCTGCCATAGCAGGGTGATTTCCTGGACTTCTCCCTAGTTGTACGACCTGTTTATCTAGATCCCAGGTGATTTTTCCTTGCTGCTGCTCCTTATTACTGTCACAACTTTGATTTGGTCACCAGAAGGATGAACAGAGCCTCTATCATCTATGCCATTTTTTTCTCTATTCAACATCTATTGTTAATCTATATGTTAGTATATTACCAGGGATAATTCAGGAATCAAAATTTTGAGAATTTTTTTCTGTTTTCATTGGAATGTTAAAAAAGAAACAAATGTGAAACAGAATCTCAGTCTATTCCATCAAATAAGAAAAAAAAAAGTGGATAATCTAAGGAAGGTGGATTATAACAAATCGTGATCTCTAAGTCAACCAAATTTGGAAGAAGAGATTTAAATTTATATATTAAGGAGTGTCTGTTTCTCCTTGAAAAATACTACAAATTCTGAAAGTTTGCTAAAACTGGTTGACCAATTTAAATAAGGAACATGTTCAAAAGGGAAATTTGTTCAGAAACAAAATTTAAGTAAATGTTCTTAAAAATATACGTTGAGTTTTCCAAACCTCATCAGATAGTGGGTAAAATAAGTCTAAATTAACAGAAGTAATTCAAATGGTTCTGACTCCCTTCAAAATCTTACCCAGCATTGTGTAAAAGTCCTCAAGAGCATTTCAATGACCTAAAAAAAAACCAAAAAACTTTTTCCATCTTCATTAATTTCTATTCTCTTCACTTCATAGTATTTTAGAAGCTACTTGGATGTAGTTTCTAACTCTTGAAAAAAATATTGATGCTATGAGAGGTCCACTGTGGCAAAGATCAGTGGGGTGGAGGGCTGGAAATAGTATTACTTTAAATGCCAGACTCTCCATTTCTGAAATTTTCATTATAACCTTCATTTGTAACTTCTATTTGGACCTCAAGATTTAAAAATCTGTGGAGCATCTCTGGCTAGATCTTATATAGGTATTTCCAATGCAGCAAATCAGAATAGAACTCAATAAATTTCATGTCAGATCTGCTTGTTCCCTGTGCTTCCTATTGCAGCTACTGGTGTCATCATGCTTCTAAAATTTCAATTTAGAAAATTTAAGGCCATTTTCAACTCCAGCTGTTTTTTATTTTTAATTAACTTTTACATTCAATAGGAAACCAAACCCTGTTGACTTTTGCTCTACAGTATCTATGAAATCTATCTGATATTCTTTATTCCCACAGTATTTCCTTGGGAATATTTTCTCTCATGGTGATAACCTCTTAATTAGTCTTCTTCATTGTCTTTTATTTCTCACATTTAATTTAATCTATACACTAGCTCCAAAATTTTCTTTCGGTAACTGAGATGTCACTCTTTGTTGCCTACGAAATATAAGAACAAACAGAAAAAACTCCAAACTTCCTTTGCACTTAATTCTCAATGCAATCTGATCTCCAGCCTACTTTTCTAGGCTTATTCTCTTAGATCTCCCTTTCACATTCTTGGTTTTCTAGTCATGGACAAACTCACCTTTCATCTGTATTTGTCTGACAGCCTCTTTACCCAAGCACGGAATTCTAATACCTCAAGCTGAAATGCTGAGGAACTCTTCCTTACCACCTTAAATTCTTTGTTAAATTTCTGCTCAGAGTTATCTTGTTTAAGGGTCAGTATTTATGAAATCTTATCTAATACCAAACATAATCAATTCCCCTTAAATTCTGTAGCATTTAAGTTTTTAGTTTCAGTAGGGTCTGATCTATCAAAATGACTGTCTCTTTTGTAAGACTGTGAATTTCTTGTACAAAAGAATCACATCATCTTCATTTTGTATTAATATATAGTTTTGGATGGGGCCGATGCAGAATAAACAGTTGTTACGTTGAAGTTAATTAAATTGTAGATTAACAAAATATAAGGACTGAGTGATTTTGTTAAGCTCAGAGTAGAGAAATAAATCTTCCAGTTCCCCAATCACAGTGCCTTTGATAATAGCAGCAAAGCTGCCACCACTGTTTCCAAAGAAGCCATTGAATCTGGAAACTGCAGACTATAGAACCTAATTGTTTTTGCTCCATTGGGGAACAATGCCCACACCATTGCAGGGAGTCATCAAATGAAGACATTGATGCTTTTGATATAAACCTTATCAAAATGGATGCATTGTGTTCTGCATCTCTTGTGACATAACTCAGTTCCAAATCTAAAACACAAAATGCATTTGTCAGAAACTAAATTACAACAGAACTCTAGATATTAGGACACTGGGGAATGTTTTGATTTATTTATCTATTTATTTATTTTCTTTACCAGTCTGAGCAGCACATGATAGCACAATAAAGAGTATTTAGAACCAAGGTGTTGTGAGCCAATGTATGGTACCTAAAAGTCCTCCCCTGGAAGTACTTGCCATTTATATGTACTCTTCATCTTAAGTCTAAGTTTCAAAACAAAAACAAGTAGAACCACAACATTATCTTAGCTAACATGATATAACTGTCCTTCTATAAATGAAAATGACTCCTATCAAGTACTGTTTCCATATCTGTGTAACTATTTCTCTTCTAATTCAGTCACAGCCCTCTTGATAATATTGTAAGCCAAGAATACAATTATAAAGTTAACCACCACCCATACTGAATATAAAATTGTAGAAGAATGGAAGAAATGGAGAAATAAAGGTACGGTTAGTTAATATAAATGTATACATCACATAACAAGGAAAATATGTAGTTAACCTACTAAAGTTCTCATTTGTAGAGCTGGTAATGATGCCACGGTTAGTGTTTATATATTTTTTCCTCCTCTTTTAAGTCTTTGCTTCATTTGCTTCTCATTCACTGTCTCACAGGATTCTTTATTTGAATGGATAACTCAAAAATTCGTATTTTGAGAGTCTAAACTCTCAGCAATCCTCCCTGTGTTGATGTGCTATAGTTTTACCATTAACTTTTTAGCAATGAATATGGCAGTTCTGCCAGGCACACCAAATGATGCACAGGGTTCCAAATCTTTTCTATGTACTAATGTGCAACAGCTATTCTCTTTTCTCTGATTAATGAGGCTCAGTCACTGTAGCCCACATCATAACCTTCTTTTGTGCCTATAGACTAAATGCTATGAGATTACAGAATATCCAGGTGGAAGGCTATTACTATGTGTCCTGTTGTGGAAGAATTTTTTCCTTGAATACTATGATCTCTAAACTAGGAGATACTAAGGTCACAGGGATTGGAAGGAACACTTTTAAATGGTTCATAAAGTAGAGTAGTGAGAAGTGCCACTCCTTCCATTCTTGCTTTCTAGACTCATGTATTTTAGCTGTAGCAAAAAACAGCACTGTTATACTGGTTATTGGTTAAGAATATTATTCATATGCATACATTACCAAATCTTGTAAAGTTATTTTTCAATTGGTACCATTACTGAGTAGTAAATATAATCTTCCACTTGTTTATAAGAATCACTATCTCTAGATGATGGGGCACATGGTATGACTTGAATACCGTGATAACTATCCCTTTGCTCCACTTCTTTTGCTATTAAGACCTTTGGTCAGAAGCAGTAATGTGTGGGATATATTAGAGTGAAGAAGGTAAATAAGTTTATAAACACTTTTTTTCCCAATTAATTATTGTGGGCAGGAAAGACAAGTCTACATGTATAGTAAGTATGTGTTCCTGTGTAGCAAATTGCTACATATTTTATTATCTAAAGAGTATAACATAAATGACATTTTGCTATGCAGTAGGCAGTTTTTCCCAGGAATAGTGCCATATTAGGGGCTCAGAATTATTATTATTATTTTTTTCTGTGCTAGTAAATAGAGCACTGAGACTAGGAAATACAACATTTATTCCAGATGTGCATGTGGCCAGCTATCAATCAGAAATTCTATAACTAAGGAATACATCAGGAAGCAACTTGTAGGCTCTGCCACACTTACTACAATGATGCTAATGTAAATCTAGTCTCAGTTTAAATTCAAATTATTTTAACAATAGATAGAAGTAAAATTTATAAAACATTATAAATTAAATGCTTATGTAACTTTATTGAGCAATTGTGCTAGGTCACTTCCCAAACTGTCTCATTGGATTTTCATAGTAGTCCATAGTTTTTTTTGTTTGTTTGTTTGTTTGTTTTTTTAATATAGACATCTATATTATTCGCTTTAATATAGAGATTTAAAGGGCTAAGAAATTTTAAAATTTTGTCTATAATCAGAAGGTCAGAACTAGAAGACAAGACTAATGCTTTTTTAAACACTACTCTTAAAGTAGAGATACTGCTTGACTTAACAAGTGGTTGGATTGAATGTCTAAAATTTATTGAGTATTTACAATGTACCAGGCACTGTTGTACCAGGCACTAGGTTACAGTATTATATAGTTTCTCATTTAATCTTTTAATGACCACATTTAATAATATGTTATTATTTCCATTTGTAGTTGACAAAATTGAATTTTAAAGAGTTTAGACTATTTGCCTAAGATTGTATAGCAAATAAGCAGGATTCAGCCCAAGGCCATAAGACATCAGGGCACACACTGCTAAGTACACACAATACTGCCTTTGGAAGTAAGATTAGATGGGAACCAGGTAACAGTTTAGATACAGGCATCATTTGTTTCAGAAGTTAGGAAAATATACATCAGTGATGTTGTGATAAAGAAATATCTATTTCTACATGAGCTGTAAACAAAGTATAAAAAATAATCTAAACAAAATTTCAATATAATTTATACCCTACAAAAATATTGAAGCATGAATTTCAATAAATTCCTTTTAAATCTAATTTGTTACTATAGAAAGATGGAAGGCATTCAACTACATAAATACATCTTTATAAAAGTCTTATTTTTAATAGCCATTTTATGACCTAGATTTATGCTCCACAAACAATTGAGACTCGATGTTTAAATCAGTCATTTATGTTGAGAGTAACGACTTTTAAACAGAATTCAAAGTCATTTCTGTGGCGTGAACGTTAAATATTCTGACACATTTTAGGAGTTTTTAAATGATTAAGAAATCTTCAAGTATCTTATTGTGCTTGAAATGTAAAAAAGTCTCATGTACAATACAGATCGGAGTAGATATTTCATTTTAAAAAATGTCAATGTAGCATCACTCTGAGAATAGTAAAATGCTTAGTTTCCATGGAATGTGTTTGACAGTAAGATTTTTAAAAGATCTAAGAGACTGACCTTTCTCCCCCTAAACTAAGTAGACTTTTTTAAATGAGCACATCTGGTTTACGTTCCTAAACCTCTGGCCTTTAAAAGCTTTGTTCCCAATTCACACAAAATACCATTCAGGATTGCTTGACATAGTGACCCTTCCCTGTAGGTGGTTAGAGGAATAAAGTGATTAAATAAAATCAGGAATTTAACATATATATAGCAAGTTAACATTTGCATCCCGAAATGATTAGTAAATAGTTACTGTTCATAAGTATATCTTATGCAATTTTATTTTTTTGAAGTTCTGATTATAAAGTTTTTTAAGAAGCATATTTGTCTTTTTCATAAATAGTTATAATATTATCTGGCAATTTAGAAAAAAACACACAGTGTTAAAAACTGAAGGGTTTTTTTTGTTGTTGTTGATGTTTTATTTCAGAACTCCAGTGCTGTCTCTATAAAAAAAAACACTGAGAGGGTAGTCGGGTTGGATCCATAAATCCAGATGGCCATTCAACATTTAACAAACTCTTTGGTACTCAATTGAGTTAAACGTTAAATGGTGCATTGGCAAAGAAGATTTTATTTCTATAAGGCCCACAAATAAAAGTTGTTTGTGTGGAGTGTAATTCCTTCTGACTTTGCCTTCCATTTGCCTTGAGGACATATCAGTTTAAAAGTGTTCAGCACACTACACCATGCATAACAGGTAACCTGCCTAATTAAGTCCTGTAAGGATGTTCTAAGTAAAATGCTGAAGAGCTCCCATAACCTCTGCTTCACCCTCCCTGTGCACCAGAGCTTCTGAGGTTGAGAAACCCCAGCCAGTAACTCAAGTGTTTACACTTGAAGCTCAAATTTGACTTTGCCAGAATGGCTCATTTCACATTTTACAAATCTGTTTTCTCATTTGGAGGCAGAAAGAATCTGTCAATTTTTTTATATTGTAATTCTCAACTTGTTCTGATAGTAAATAGTCTAACATATAACTATAATTCATATTGTAAAAATTATTCTGTGTCTAGGACTGCTATATTCAGAGACCTAATAAGATTTACATCCATATTTTGAGTGCATTCATTTGGTATATTTCAATGAATTATTAATTATGACCAACAATAAAATATTATTTTGCTCAGATGCACAGCAATAGAAAAGATGCCCAAGAGAAATTTATCTGACAGCTCAAAACAAAATGGCCAAAATCCACTCATAGGTTGCTCATCTAACGCAGCATGAAGCATATTTGCCCATCAAATGCACTCAGTGAATGTTTTTCTCAACTTGTCAATGTTTTATCAAGAGAATAAAAAACTAACTTTAGGATTCAGATAAAGAAATCTCAATTTAATTATTTTAAAAAAATATGACAAGTGAATAATAAGCTTTTAGGAAAGCTCCTCGATTATAATAAAAATTGATAACAATGTTTTTTTAATTAATTAAATACAATATGGTTAGAATTGTTATATAACCAAATGGCATATTATATCTTATTTCATCTTTTATTTACACAAAATACTTACCTCTTAACATAATCCCTTATAATCATTGTTTTCATTCTACTTAGTAAAATCCTTAAAGAGAAATACTAAGCAGTTACTCATCTTTTTTTTCTTTCATTTCACACATTGGACTGATTGCCAAATCAATCTGCCTTATTTATTCTACACGCATATTTCAAGTTTGTTCTTTTTTTTATTTATCCTTAGATATACTGCTTCAAAATGGGTTTGGCAGCATTTTTGTTTCCCAACTGAACAAATAGCTTGGTAATAAATCCTTCAGTCTGTTGCCTGGCAGCTGTCTCAGAGATATTTCAGAGACGTCATTTACAGTACTGGATAGTCACTGGTAGTTGAGTTGCCAGTGTTTAATGACTAGTCACTAGTTTTCTAGCCCCAGAAAAAGTTAATTGTAAACAACTAGAGATAACGATGACCACAAAAAGCTGACATAGTCAGCTAAACATACACGTATCTACCTGATTGTAGACCCAAATAATTAGAATCAGACTTTGTAGTCCAAAAAAGCTGGATTTAATTTCTTGCTATGTAGGGACTTTGGAGATTACTTAATTCTTATGCTTCAGTTTCTTCATCTGAAATAATACTTGCCATGTAGTTTCATTCAGAAGATTGAGAAAATATTTGTGGAATATTTGCAATGCCAGACACAATGACGTAATGCTTATAAAGAGTAGTTACTATAATTAGATCAACTCAAAGTTCTAAAATCAACCTTTTATGTCAAAATAGTTCTTTCCTATCCTTGCTTAGACTGTATCTGCCATTATTCCATCTTTAAATTTACACAAATCCCTCATGATCTTCAAGCCTATCCTTCAAAAGAGGTATATAGAATTTTCCCTTTATCTCCAAGCTGCTCTTAATTTTACTTTCCCTCTTTATTTCAATATTTTTTTATAAAAGCCTTTAAAATCAGAGACTGCTGAGATTTTTTAACCTTAATTTTTAAAAATTATTTGCCATTTTAAATTAAGTGTGAGTTTTCATAAAAGTCCAGATTTGTGCTTTCTCTTGAAAAAATTCAAAGTTAGGTTGCATTGAGCCCACATTAGTTCATGACAAAAATCAGTTGGGCCTGGGCAATGGCTTCTCTTAGCAGTTTATCCATCATAATTCAACCAGATTCCTACATATCTATTACCTCTGTAATAACAGAGATATTTATAATAGTAAAAGGCATTTAACCTTGTGTTCTCTGCCTCAGAATCTTGTCCTAAGGCTAAATTATGAATCTAAAATGCTTGTGTATTAGATTTACTTTTTTGTGTTTCTCTTCTTATTTTGAAAAGATATTTTGGCATCACTTAACTCAGTTCTGTCTAGACCTGAAACTTTTACAAATAACCTCCCTTCGCTTCCCATTAAGTACTTTTATTTTAGCTTATATGTCATGTATATATTCTTAGCTTCTAAAATTCACTTAAAATTAATAGACATTACATTCTGGCTGTGAAATATATGAACATTATGAATATATGAAAAGCAATGTAATTTAAAGAAATATAAATACAACACGGAACATAGTATTAATAGAAAGAAAGGCAAATTGTAATAAAATGTAAGGCTAAAGTGATATGATAATAATGTAAACAAGAAGAAAATACAAGGAAAACCTCATTGTAGCATGAGGGAAGCTACCTGGAGACAGTGATATTTGACGAGACCTTGAAAAGTGGCATGATTTTTAGAGTTGGAAATAAAGGGCAGGGCAAAGAGAATAGTAGAATAAAAGTATAAATAGGCACACATGCAAAATATGATTGCTATTTTGGAGATCAAGTTGTGATGAGGAAGCAGGTGAAGGATGGTGGAAGATAAGTATGTTAAGTATATTATAATCAGAATGGCCATTTGCTTGACTGATAGGCCAAAGAGGACTTCATTTTAGTAAGATACCAAAAGCATATATGTCAAAGATAGAATAAAAATAAAATTGAACCAATTTATATAATGTCCAATACAAATTTTCACTGATTTAGGGCCAAACCTATGCCACCCAGCATTGACAAGATGGGCATTCCTCTCTAGTTGTGAGAAACTAAAAAAGGTAAAAACTTTGAAACATCAGGGGACAGGCATAAGAGTGAATGTTGGTTTCCAGTGTTGTTCTGTAATTTGCAAGATCTGTAATGAGAATTCATTTTAATATCTATTCTGAACATAAATGCCCCAGGGTCCATTTCCAGATTAAATGCCAGTCATCCTGTGCTATGCAAGAGCGAACATGGCTCTTCAAAAACCTTTTACAAATCTGATCATTTGTCTTCTATTTTGCTTTTAATTATCTCACTTCCAATTCACCCAGTTTACAAAAAAACTTTAAAAATGTTGTAATGATATATTAATGTGTATTCTTTTTTATGTTAAAATCATCACCTTTTTCAAGATTACAAAAGATATCAGTTTTCAGACATTGTATCACTCTGGCATTAAAATTTGCAGGATCAACATTACTAATAAATATTCCACTAGAAATTAACAGTCTCTTTATTTTCAAGGTTACTATAAGAGGTGTTTTACAACTTGCTATGAACAAATTATGCTAGCAAAACTGAGTGTTGTCACTTTTTTTACTATAGTGAAAAAGACTAAGGGGAAAAAGTAGACATTGTAAAAGTGATTTATAATTATAGCTCCAAATGTCTTTATTATCTTTGACTTATTTCTATGTTTTTTACTTCAAACATTAGAATGTATAATAACTTTTATTGTTGATAATATGTTTTTCAATTACTTGAAAAATAATTACATGCTCTTGATATCTTTGTTTAATGTCATCCTCATAATCCATGTACAATTTCTGCTTTATATGTAAGATTATTTTATAATAAATCTTCATGATTGAGATTTTAAAGAGATTCACCTTATATCAGTATTTTATAGAAAAAGGGATGATGATTCCTTTAAAGTTCAAAATATTAAGATATTTGGTCTTCTTCATTCTAATCCCCACATTGACAGACTAGAGTTAACATAAACTTCATCTACAAAAAAAGTATGGCATACTTAAAGCTATTATAATGTAAAGAATTAATTGAATTAAATTATTTTGAAATTAGGATATATAAATAATTGGTATAACTCAATTATTATTCAGCTCAAAGACATCAAAAGCTACAAACAGCCTGAGATTTAGGTCTGCAATCGTGAGATAGTTGCTGAGAAGACTACTGAACTTCCTGTCTGATACCCATTGCCAAGGTGTGGCCACTGATGGAAATTGTGGCCAACAGAAATCACCCTGGAGATCTGCAAGATGAATACAGAATGGAAGGAGATATCATAATTTATCCTTGAAGAACATTCCCATTGTCTCTTGGATAGCCATAATAGAGTAGTCATTTAGTCATTGATAATTATGGTGTGGGGGGAGTTATGTTTTTCACTGAAGAGAAAGCATATAACCTTTGCAAATTTGTAGGCTCAGTGTTAAATATAACACTTGATAGCATTGGAGGTCCAGAGCTCATTTAGTATTCTAAATGCCTACATGTTGAAAAAAAATTATTATACAATTAATATTCAAGTTGACTAATGATCAAAGATGTCTAAAATAAGACATTCTTTATTTCTAAAACTTTTAGGTAAGAAATTTTAAATTAAATTTTTATTGTTTGTTTTCTATACTTTACATTTTATTGTTTGTTTTCAATTTAACACATGAGTTATAAGTTCCCTTTGTAATGTATAGATTATTATATATTGGAATTTCTTTCTCAATTGATAAATATTTGAGCTTCCTTTCCTTATAGAGTCACATAATGCAAAAGAGTCTACTATGCTCCAGCTTCCAGACATGTACTGAACTGCTTCTGAGGAAAACTGCCTTGCCCAAAGTCCTGCAGCACTGCAGTAACTTTAAACAGCTCTTTATACACTTTCTGTACCAAATCATCCTATCCCTAGCCATAACTCTTTGGACCAAGAATAGAGATTGAATAAGTAAAATAGGACATTTGATTGTCTGTGAGTTCTAAATGAGCAGGGGATAGAATTTAATACCTTGAGAATATAATTTTCTAGATGATACAATAACAAAATTCTCAATATATTAAGCTGCTATTGGATTTCAAGACTACCGCCGTACCCTGCCAACGCTATTCACTCTTCAGCGTTGTCTAGAAAGATCTAAACACCAGAGCTGATGGGCAGAGAAGAGCACTGCCTATTTGGAACACTGAATCCCAGGATATAAGAAAGAAAAGACTCTGCCTGTTATCCCAGTTTAAAGTTTCTTTCATGTAACCAAGTACTTAATTAAGGTGAATAATATATAATGACATGAATCATCAACTATATTGACCTGTCTGGAGCCAGTCACAGATCCAAGACTTTTGCAATGTCTTTAGTGTTGTCAGGTATATGTGTTTGGATTTAGATATTTGTATAAACCTCAAAGCCATGCCTTTATTTTCCCTCTTTAATTATATCTTTCCTCTTAGTACTTCACTTGAGAAGGTCAGTATCACCTCTAGGTGGCCCACAGTATTGATTACTTCCATTCCCAAATTTGGCTTATACATAGTATAATTATACCATCATAATACAGGGGATGGAGAGGTGCCCTGGGTCATCTTGTTTGGCTCTTGCTTGTTCACTATTTCCTTAGTGCTAACCCAAAAGTTACTTGACTTTATTTTCAAATATGTACAAATCATATAATGCTGTTTATGTAAAGTAGCAGGTTTTACTTTCTATTATATTTTATAGAGAGCAATTAAAGTTAAATCGACCTATTTTTGTCTCTCATTGTCTTTGTGCTATTGGTTTTATTTCAGTTTACACCAGTTTTTCTTCAAAATGACTTCTCCTTATTTCTCTAATACTATTTACATGCTAGCATACAAATATATTTTATTATCAACTTTATTCCCTATCAATGAAATTAAGGAGTTCATAAAATGCAAATAAAAGCAATGTGTATGTTTTGGAAGACAAATCAAGACCACTTGTTTAGCTCTTCCTTCCAACCAGATATTCTGTTGAAAGCTCCTATTATATGGAAATTCTAGAGATTTTTGCAATAAAATTTATTACTTGAGGTAACCTAAATGAGGCCTTTTTTCTTGCATTCGTTATGCTATTAAGAATTGCTTGACTTATGCAATTCTTAATGGCATAAAGATATACTCATCCTTCTCTGTTAGGACTTACTGTTCTCTTTATAAAGCTAGCAGACTTTCTGTGAAAGATTTTAGTAATAAAATTCTCCCTTTAGTCATTAATAATACCTACATGTTAACCAGAGTTAGACTAATGTTTGTCTTTAGAATTTCTAGTACTTAGATGATACTAAAATAATTCATGTTGCTTCTAACTAAATTATATCATCAAAACTTTTCATATAACTTCTGCTTATTGAAATTTTCTACTATTTTCTAAATATGACTGAATAATATTTTGGGGTACTAATTTATGTTTAATTCTTTTGTCTGCATTTTTTTTTTCTTTTCTACTAAGATAGTTGGCTCTGTGTTTTATTTCCTCAGATGAAGTATGTAGTGACATTTAAAGTAATGGTCACCTATAAAATGTCCTAGAATTTTTTTTCTAATAATCTCAGTATATGGAAAAAGGTAGAGTCTGAGAGAAAAAAATGGTATTGGGAAAAGCAGAAAAGATAAAAGTGTTTCCATAAGGCTCAAAAAATATCTTTTGGCTGTGGATAGAAGAGAGAGGCATATAGTCTCTAGAATGGTAGAAACTGGGGTTCTATTTTCTGACAATGTCTTGATTGAGGCCATAAAACCCTAGAAAGGTAAAGTTTCAGAAAGATCACTGAATGTAGTAACAGAGACAGCAACAATTCTGCCTCGTATATGATCACCATATGTCAAGTGATGCCCTGTGGAATAGTCAAATCTCCCAGACTTGATTGACAAACACAAACAGATAAATGGAATATCTCTGCAGCCAAGTATGTAGAATGTTAATTGGTGAACTGAAAGACTGCTCCACCCCACCCAACTGCATGGACCCAGTGTAAGATTAAGGAATCTTAAATATGTCAAGTTAAGGATTGGATACAAGTTCTAACAATGACTAAGATAAGGTTGTTCTGTTTTATTGGGATGTAAGCTAGCAGAATTCAATTTAGAAAATAAGAAAGTGCATTTTCAACATATCTTAGTTTTTTAGCTTAGATTTTTCCTTTATGCAAATTATCAGAAACTAGTCACATTCGTACAATAAAGTATAACTACTTTAAAATATATTGCACTATTTATATTTTTATACACTAATCAATTATAATTTTCAATGAGAAAAGTAGGAAGTATTTAAAATAGTACTTACATATTGTCTTTTATCCATGTTCACAGGGATCTCACCATTTTAAAGATGACTAACATCATTAGCTAAGGGTATTATTTTTTGTCCTTTTTTGTTTTGTTTTTTGTTTGTTTGTTTGTTTGTTTTTACATAGTATATGTTAGTGCAAAACCTAGAATTAAAGTCTAAGACATGAGTTGATTTTTAAAAATGAGATCTAAAGAAAGATCTTATTATATTTAGAATATCTAAACATTTCAAGAAGCATCCTGATTCTACAGTCTTTCCTAGATTTTAAAAGTTCAACAGTTTATAGTCTCCTGTATTCCTTTCCTCTCATGAGACCAAATGCTTCAGAGAAATGACTTCCTAATGTGGTAAATTGAGATCTAACTACTAATTACTAATTGTTAGTGTAATTCTTGACCTGGTCTCGAGAGCTGGAAATCAAATCCTTGTCTCTAGAGTGAAACCAGATCTAATAGGTAGCTTTTGAGTTGACATGGAGAGAGTATATTAAGAATTGATTGACTTTTAAAGTGTTACCTTAATAAGCAGCATTGGATGTAATGTGTTTGAAGCTCAAACTATGTGAATGTATTTTCCTTTTCACTGACAGTAGTTAAGTACAAAATTTCTCTATTCCTTTACTTAGAGTGAAGAAGCATATTAATGAAAAAAGTATAAGAAAGTTCCCCATTCGTACATTTTTAATAGCTTCAAGCTGTTAACAGTTACATTGTCCTTAGGTATGGGGTGGCACATGCTACGGTTAACTGATTAGCACAGAGTCTCTTGACATACAGACATTTTCTGTTACTGGTATCAGCCATGAAAATATATTTCCAAGCAATTAAGCCTTAACTCCTGCTGGTTTAGAAGCCATGAACCTTCAAATTCCCATTCAAATTATTCAACACCTACCACTGGTGGAAAAACACACACACACACACACACACACACACACACACACACACACACACACACACACAAACTTCATTAGTAAAAGAAACAAAGAAATCTATTGATAACTTTTTAAAGTTTCTTTAACATGGGAAAAATGCAAGTGTTCAGATTGTAAACTCCAAAATGACCTCACTTTCTTCTTTCATAACTCTAAGGATTTAATTTATGAGGTCTTAAGGTTTAACAACACACTTCAAAAAGAATGAGAACAGCAAAATAAATATATGAAAGGTTATATGTAGGGGAGCAGGGAGAAAACCAGGGCAAAGGAAGTAGGATCATTACAAAACTGTGTAGTTTCAACAAAGTTCTACATAAACTAGATATCCACTTGAAATTTCTAAAATTACAACAATTAGATATTGAACACATAGATATAGTATTTAGCATACAGTTCCTGTTATGTTAACAGACAATTTCTTCCCCTTCTCACTCTACTGGAAGTTTGTTAAGCCTCATGGAGACATTATGGATGACTCTGTTTTCTTATCCCTAAAAAGAATAGAGCAGAAGGGTGATGTGAGTTCAGAAAAACGGGAGCTCTCATCAGTAATAGTTTTGCATAGTATTGGAGGATATTATAAAAATATATGTTTCATTCTTAAGGACTGTATTATCATTTTCAGTGACCTACTAACCAACTTGTTCCAATATCTCTTAAGCAAATTTACCTCTACAAAGGTAGCATTATATTTCAAAAACATATTACTAGACTTAACAGTATGTTAGTGGGAACTGGAGTGGGTATCTGTATCAATTATTGCTAGTGACATGCTCCATTAGTGATTCTCTATTTTCTGGTTATATTATATTCCTTGATAGCAGTTTCCTATGTTTATTCCATATATAAACTTGAAAAGTTCTATTTCTTAAGGAAGTCAAATAATTTTAATATAAAGCTCTGCATAGATAGGTGACCTACTTTTTTAAAAATACTGTAGAGTTGTGCAGTAGAGTTACTAGGGGAATCTAGAGCCATTCTCTCTCTCTCTTTTTTTTTTCTATTTAGATTTTAAATCTGGACTTTGATTTCTTAGTCTTTTATTCTCACAGTAATGACAAGTTATCATGTTTTTAGCTCTTCAGGTGAATGTTATTACATATTTACACTATCAGATTATTTTGAGAGCTTCCTGGGTGCATCTTTCAAGGGTAAGAAAGAAAATGAGCCAAGTAGATTATGATGAAACTACAACACTGGAATTGTCTCTGGAGAAGTAAATGTCTATTTTAAGTGTATTTCTCAATTGACTACTAGAAATTACATTTATGACATCAGCATGGAAATGAGTCTCACTTGTGTTATTTGATCGTTATCAGGGTTGATCATTGCTAAAGTCTGTCATCTGTTGCCACTTTTCCTGTTGCTTTTACCCATGCCCTTGTAAGTTTTATAAAACTCTTTATTAAAACCAACCAAAGGTATTCCGTAGGACTTAGAAAATACCAAAGAAGTGAGGACTCCTCTTCAGGAACTTAGAGTCTCTTCAGAGAAATAAAATAAACATACTAACTTGTAAGTAACAGTCCAACAAAGAGTGGAATACAAGTCAGGACAGTAAAGACTTAAAAGGAGGCCTCACTTACACATCCATTGTTGGGTAAAGCCTCACTGAGGAAGCAGGATTTGAGTTGGATGTTGAAAATGAATGGAATTGCCCTTGAGAATGAGTAATTCCAAATATCTACGGGGAAGGTAGTGAGAGACAAAGAAATTATTTGAAATTCATCATTATCATAGTAATAAAGGAGAATTTAATTGAAGCCTGATTGTGTAGGGCACTAATATAAGTTTAAAGTGTTTCAGTTATTTTCTTATAGACAAAGAGGAAAATTTAATTATTTTGAGCCTGGAGAGTAATGTGACAAATAAGTTGCCTCACAAGATTAATCTTCCAGAAAAGAAGTTCGAAGGGAAGAATATGACCGTGGAAAGTCTATGAAAGTATTCTAGGTATGGAATAGTAAGGCTCTGAACTAGAACAATGGAAAATAGATATTTGGAAGAGAGCTTACCTGAGAAGAGTCTATAAGACTTAGTTATTGGTTCTATAGAAGAATTAGAGAAACTAGCCAACATGATTCTAAGGTTATGATTCTTTGTAACTGAGAGAACAATAATACCTTTGGAGCTATAGAAGCATTGTATATAATATGGTGGTATGTTGAAATGAAGGTTTTAGCTAAGTAAAAAGATACACTAGATGATATATACACTATCTGCAATTAATCTCACACACAATAATAAATGAAAGAAGTCAGACACAAAAGAGTTACTACTATGTAACTTCATTTACATGTAGTTCAAAAATATGCAAAACTAACATGAGATAGAAGTCAGAATATGTGTTAACTTTGGTGAGGGCTGACTGAGAAGGGCAGCAGGGAACCTTTTGAGGTGCTGGAAATATACACTTTGATCTAGATTGTGTTTACATACATAGATATATATCTGAGTAAAAATCTCTCGACCTGCATGCTTAAGTTTGTGCATTTTACTGTATGTAAGTATTCAAACAAAAATATACAGATAAAATGATTTATAAAGAAATATCAGGAAATTAATAAAAAATATTATTTTCTGCATTTGGTGATGTTTTGAGGATTTGCCATCATTTAATTTTTTAAATTTTATAATTTGTAATTTATTTTCTCAATCATAATAAATATTCACTTTTAGACCTAAAGAAGATATATAATAGATAAAAATTCCAAGAGAAAGTTTCTAACCTCTAGTTGCAGATATTCAAAGGAAATCTGTGAAAACCACTTCCATGATTCTTGGAATCTTCAGCTAGAGCAAAAATATAGAAAGGAAGGACCTATAAATGACAAAAAGACTTTTGAAAATATTTTTTTATAGAAAGCTATTGCCATTCTGTGAATCTCTACTCCTTACCCAGGTGGAAAAGGGGTGGGGAGCTATCTCTTTTATACAAATTTTATTAGAAAATTTGCAAATGGCATAAACATGCATTTCAGTGAAGAGAATATACGGTTGGCAAATAAGGACACGAAAAGATATATAGCCTCATTACCCATTAAATAAATGCAAATTAAAACAAGAATGAGATTTTACTACTTATTCCTAAGAAATAGGAAACAAAAGAAGAAACCGTTGAAAGATACCAAGAAAGACCAACTAGTAAGAAGAGTGTTGTGTAAGCCATGTGAAGAAGGTGCCTTAATGGCATCAACTGTGCGGAATGCTGCAGATGGGTCAAGTAAGATAAGAACTATAAATTAATCAATGGATGTGACTTGTTTCTGTATCATATTGCCCAGCAATGCCTCAGTGCATAACTACACAGTGCAGCAGATCGAATACCTACAAATATGGGTTTATTTAGGTGGAAATTGTGCTACTCCAGTATGATATTGTGATTTATAATAAGAAATGATATTGGGGCTTCATTCATTTTGGGCACAGAGCTCCTAAAACTTTTGGAATTCCTGAAGTGATGAGAGCAGGAACGTGGTCTTTTATTGTATTGATGAAGTAACTCTTGGAATGCACCTAAGTATGGTGGCTGGTTGCCAGGGGAGCCAGCCATTATGTGGTGGTGTATAGAACTCCACCCCCGCCCCCCACCACCACTATGTGTTGGAATTAAATTCCAGAACTTGTATTTAATATCTCAGAAGATGCAACCTAACTATTGACTCTTTGGGGGAGAAAAAGTCCTAATATGTAACATTCTTTAATTTCCTAGGTACATACTATTGCCATGATCTACTTCAGACTATCAAGATGATGTCATCAAACATGTAGTTGGGAAGCGATGTGCATTGACTACAGTACACTAACCCCAAGATGCAATCTAGAAAGAATGTGCACCATCAGTCATTAAGCATGCCGTTAAAAACAGCACATTAGTTTATGCTAAAGTTGAAAATAATGCTTTCAAATTAGTTTGAAACCACTATGTTCAGATGTCTATCTGCAGGAAAAAAGGTTTTATGTTCATGAGACTAATTTTAAAATAGTTTAATGTGTGTGTTAAAAATCAAAATTCTATAGTCATTACTGTCACAAAAACAGTACAAATAGTCACCCTTTTATTTTAGGAAGAAGATCATGAAGTTTCATTTGGAATCTCGGGGAGAAGTAATCTATTAGGAAAATTTCACAAACTCTTTCTATAAGTTATGCCTCTTTTGGAAAGTGATCATAATATTACAAAACATGTCATAGAAATAGGTCTGAAAAAACTGAGCATAACGAAAAAATGTTGCACAACTTCTTTTGTATACTTTGTTCAGTATCTATACATTTCTTGGGAAAACTACAGTCTCAATTGTTCCTGGCCCTCTTTGGAAAATCATAAGCTAAAATAATGGGTAAAAAGCGGAGAAAGTGTGACCTAGGTACCCTCAACTCAACTATCTGAAACTATCTCAGGTTACAATTTATAGAAATAAGTAATCATGTAATTTCTCAAGTGGTTTTAGTTATGAAAAAGTAGTGTGATTGTAAAGCAGCAATTTCACTTGAATTTAAAAAATCCAAGTTAATATATATTTCAAATTATAAATATAATTATATATATTTATATATTATATAATATATAATTATATGTAGTGCTTAATTTTTTAACATTTAAAAATTTTTTTGATTATGTTTGGCTTGCGATATTATATTAGATTCATGTGTACAGCAGAGTGATTAGACATTTATATAACTTACAAAGCGATTACCCCTAGAAGTCTAGTACCTGACACTGCACATAGTTATTATGATGTTATTTACTATATTTCTTATGCTATACTTTACATTCCCATGACTATTTTGTAACTACCAATTTTTACTTCTTAATCCCTTCCCTTTTTTCACCCACCCTCCCTTACCCCTCTCCCATTTGGCAACAATCAAAAAGTTCTCTGTATCTATGGGTTTGTTTCTGTTTTGTTTACTTATTTTGTTGTTTACACTCCACATATAAGTGAAATCATATAGCATTTGTCTTTCTCTGACTTATTCCACTCAGCATAGGACCTTGCAGGTACATCCATGTTGCAAATGCTAAGATTTTATTCTTTTTTATGGCTGAGTAATATTCCATTGTGTATATGTGCCACCTCTTCTTTATCCATTTACCTATTGATAGACATCCAGGTTGCCTCCATATCTTGACTATTGTAAATAATGCTGCAATGAACATATAAATGCACATGTCCCTTTGAAATAATGTTTTGGGTTTCTTTATATAAATTCCCAGAAGTGGGATTACTGGGTCCTTTTTTGTCTCGTTACAGATTTTGTTTTAAAGTCTATTTTATCTACTATAAGTATTGCTACATCAGCTTTTTGTTTGTTTGTTTGTTTCCATTTTCATGAACTATTTTTTCATCCCTTTACTTTCAGTCTGTGTGTGCCTTTCGATCTGAAGTGAGTCTCTTGTAGGCAGAATATGTAAGGGTCTTATTTTCTTATCCATTTAGCCACTCTATGTCTCCAATTAAATTATGTATTTTTAAAGTTCTATAACTTAGATTTTATATTTTTACAGTGAGAGAAAATAGTTTACCATGTATTAAGTAATTCTACAGAAAAACAATTTTAAAATTCTCTGTAAGATGATATGACATAAAAAGAATAAAAGTCCAATCACTCATGGATCTGAGAGGAAATGGAAAAAAAATGAATAAAGCAGGACAAGATTTTTCAATATTTATTTCAATTACGATGATTCTATTTTAACATTTCATTAACAAGAGTCACTTTTGGTACTCAGAATTAGGAACATGAAATATTTTGTCACAAAATTGATTGTTTCTTGCTCTTACATTTACATGTAATGCTGAGAATTTCTGAGTTTCCTGGAATTTCTATTAATGTTTTTAGATATTCCAGTAAAATATTAAAGTGTTAAAGTTTCTGATGATAATGCACGTTAAATAGATTTCAACCTAAAAAATTTCAAAATTTTCCTTTGGTTTATAATGCTTTGTTTTCAAGTGTCATGCACACACTACTTTTTTTCTATAAATATTTTATTTATTTTTTTTCTAAAAGGACTGTATAACCAAATTTCCTTATAGGCTGTGATAAGAAATAGTTAATGAAATAAGATAGTACTATATAAGATAGTATAGTACTATAAGATCGTATAGTACTATACGATTTCTTAATAGTAATGTTTTTGTTGTTAAAATATCTATATTGGATTCTCTTTAATGTTAAGGATCCTCACCTCATTCTGTCAAACACTCCACACTATTCTCATTATTTCTTAGAGCAATCCAATGAGATTTTAAAGTGGAAATCATTAGTATTTTATTTTGGTAATAAGAGAAACTGAGGCAAAAAGAATATAAAAGCATCACACAGCATGTTGGCGGTAGGCCTGGAAACAAAACCAACATCTTTAATTTTCCTGCCAAAAGCATACTCTAAAAATGGAAGAAATTGCTTCGTCTCAAAAAAATAGGAAAAGAAAACATACAGTAGTACAATATCACAATTGCTAGGTGTTATGAGGACTAATTAGTGTTCTAAAAAATGTCTATAAAGTTTATTCATTGCAAACAATACATCTATTATTTAACAACTATGTAGAGAGTTTCTAATGCTTAGATGTAGAATAACTACAATACAATAGATTATGAGAAAAAGCACATAAAGAATGGACATATTATTTTGAGTTAATCTTCACATCTCCACCTCTAAATTGTCACTTTCGTAATATACTTGAATTATTTTCCCCAACCCCTCTCAAATACGCACACAGACACACAGACACACACACACACACACACACCCCTACTCCTTTCACTCAAAAAAACTTTAAAATAAATTTAAATTGTTAACGCTTATGATAATTAGAAAGACATCTTGATAATCTGATCAACAGATGGTTGATAAGCTTAATACAGCTTCTATTTAAGTCAAATGAAATGTCTGAAAGGTAGAGTTTAGGTTTATTGCCTTACGTGACAGTCATGGAGCTGCTTTGTTTCAGTTCAGGGGATGTTAAAGCATTGCAGACTGTTTACTTGATAGAATCTGCCTTGTCCTGCTGGACAATAATAACAAATGTATGATAATAGAGTCCTTTAAAGTATTTTTTAAGACTTAAATCACATTATTTCCCATATTTTCAAGGGCTAAAAGTTCAAAGTCCCCATAATTGATAAGCATATAGACTGTAGAAGTTTATTGTAGAAAATCTCTGACAATAAATAAGTGCAGTTCTTTCTAATTTGATTCTACTTTATGCAAAACTTAATATTGTTTCCTTCAAATCTCCTAGGTTTATTTCCTCCTCCTTGAAAAGCAGTTATATTCTATTTAATCAGCATTACTGAAGCATCATTATTCTCTTATTCATGTTATTTTATTATGAGATTCTGTTTTCGGTGTATCAAATAATTGTGTTTTTTTAATAAGCTTAGTATTTTAAATTTTATCGAATATTGTATTATCTGTGAATTTGGAAATATGATTATTTTTAGTAGAACTTTTAATGTTCTTCGTTTACTTGTTTAAAAATTACAACCAGTTTCACTTACATGCGCATCTTTATTAAGCTGACTCTTTTTCATGCCACAATAATTTTTTTCTTATTGTGGTTAAGGAAAAAACATATAATATGAGATCTGCGCTCTTAATGAATTTTTAAGTGTGTAGTACAATATTTACTATAAGCACAATATCAAACAACACATCTCTGGGACTTTTCATCTTGCATGACTACAACTTTGTACCCATCGAACAGCAACTCCCTTTACCAGAGTGATTAACATCTTATCTCTTCTTCTCTGCTTCTGTTTCTTTTACTGTCATTTCCTTTATGGCCTCCTGGTGGCTTTTAGAACTTTCAGTTTTCCAATATTTATTTGTTTAACATAATTAACAAAAGTGTTATTGTGCATATCAAAAACCATAATTATTAATGCATAAGTGGTCACAGCACCTTCTTATGTAATAGGTACTCTGTTACCCCTCTGACCCTAGTTCCCCTTACTGCAACCATCATTCTAAGAAGGATTTGTCAAATCCTAGTTCTCTTGGATAATTTTATGAAGATCAAGGCTAATGAGTGAAAATGGGAATCAGAGAGCTGGAAATCTGTGAGTTAACAATGGAAAAAGCAATTAAGAAATTTAGATCTAGCAACAGTGGAAAAATGAATTAGGAGCCAATGTGGACTTGACAAAAGGTGGAGCTTTTGAGACTTTAGAGAGATTTTTAGAGAGATTTTTGAAACAGGATTTGAAAATATTTTACAATGCAGGATGGATTATCTCCTCTATGAAATTTTCCAAGGGAGACTGAAATCAAAATTCCAATTGCTTCTATCTGGTTTAGACCGATAGATTATTGCTTATTGAAATTAAATAGCTATGTATACTTGGAGAGAAATTTATTTGGGATTTTACACATAAGGTAATTATATACATCCTACATGTATACATGAACTAAAAACTTACTTTCACAATTACCATCAAACTATTATTAAACAGAGTGCAAGTTGATAAAAAATGGCCATTAGGTTTCTTGAAATGTGACAGCATTGTCAGGAAATTTCAGAAAATTTTCTAAATTATACTTTTGGAGGACAAAAAGATAATTGGGAATGGATGATCTAAAAAGACAACTAAACTTATGAAGCTTATTAAAACCTAATAGAATCCCTCACAAAACTGTGAAATGGACATTAGTTTTTAACCCATCTTCAATGGACTCTCATTTTCATAGAAGGTGGTACCCCACTGGATGGAGATGAATCTAAGCCAGATACTTTTGTCTTGCACTTCTGATACCTTGAGTTCATAGATGCTATTATATGATTATTAACTAATTTTATCCAAAAGAGAGTTATTCTATCAGAAGATTAATAAGGAAAGAAATGATGGGAACAAAAATAATGGAAGAATAGATTAGTACTAGGGCCCTGGACATTTATATGTTTTATATATGTTTCTCTCTCTCTCTCTCTCTCTCTCTCTCTCTCTCTCTCTCTCTCTCACACACACACACACACATACACACACACACACACATACACACACTTGTCTTAATTTATTAAAGTGCCTTGTTATTGAAATTGTACAACTGATCTCTTGGTATATCGTTCTCACACTTCAGGGATTACCTTCATTTATATATATGGCAGAGCTTGTGAATCACCTGTCTCTTAATAGCTTCTTCCTTCCTAACAAGATCCCACTATTATTATATACAGCAGTACGCCCATGCCAAGGTAAAACAGTCTATACCAAACATGACAGTACTGATTTCAATTCCTCAACTTCCCTGGCTATTTGACCAAGTATCTATAAAAAGGATAATAGATATATTTATGGGAAGCTTTCCTTTGCTAATAAAAGGGGAAGATTATTGCTAGCACTTCTCATTCCTATGTATTTCTGTATTACATACAAATACAATGATGTGATATCTGGAACCAGAGCACTCATCTTGCAGCCACAAGGTGACAAACATGAGGAAAGCCAATGGGTTAATGATGATCCAGTCAAAAGGTAGAAAAAAACCGGATTTCCTTATTGTAAACTCATTGTGTAAGTAGTCCCCGTCTAGGCCACCAGCATGGCTCCTGTTAGAGTGAGGGCACAAGAAATGGTTATCAACATGAAGGCCATACTGCTTGCCTTATCATGATTAATAAATTATTTCTCTCTGACCCAGAGTTTCATGTTTTCTGCTAGCATCCAGAAAACTGTGTTAGGTGAACTTGTTAACTTGAAAACAGGGTAAAATATCAAACACTTCAGAGCTCTTGACACTATGTACTGTTTCAAAGTTTTCTTCATGTTATTATGTATGATTTAATTAATAATTTCTAACTGTTCCATAATAATCTATGTCTTATTATATGAACAACTTTGTATATACCCCTTTATGGATTTGTGAGAGAGTAATTGTTTGTTTGGGAGGGTGTTATAAACCTAAGAGTAGAGCTGCTATAAATAACGCTATTTATACTTAATTTGTGTACTAGAGCCAGATTGCTCTCCAGAAGGGCAATCAATCTATACTCCCACCAGCAATGCATGCACATATCACCTTTGACATTTGGCATTATTTTTTTTCTATTTTTTGCCAATATAACAATCATAAAGTTATGTATCATTTTAGCTCTAATTTGCATTCCTCTGATGGTTTTGAGCATCAATTAATTTGCTTCTTAGCTTTTGGGATTTCCTCTGTAAATTGCCTAAACACATTCCTTTCTTTCCTTTTTTTCTTCTTTTTTTTTTTTGCAAACCCTAAAACAACTTCTTTCATACTCTTCCAGAAACTACAGTAAAATCATCCTTCCCTGAATATCCCCCTCCCCCCATTTAATAACTCTGCCTAGAATGTACCTGACCAAATTCAGCTTTTGGACTTATTTAAATGTCACCTTCACCTAGACAGATGATCATAATGATTGTCACTAAAGACTAAAGGAAAGTTATATTTACCAGTGACAAGATATTTTATTAGTTAAAATCAGTGATATTTCATTGGAAGATATTTAATTACGAAAAATAAATTTAATAGTGGGACTGCTTTAAGTGAGAAATATTATATATTGTTTTTATTTCCTTTTTTTTAAATTGTGGTATAATTGACATATAACATTATATTAATTTCAGGTGTGTACCATAATAATTTAATTTTTGTATATATTGTGAAATGATCACCATAATTAGTTTACCTAACATCTATCAACATATAGTTACAATTTTTTTCTTGTGATACAGACTTTTAAGACATACTCTCAACAACTGTTAAATACAAAATACAGTATTATTAATTATAATCACTATGCTATACATTATATCCCCATGACATATTTTATAACTGAAAGTTTGTATCTTTTAACCTCCTTTGCCCATTTTACCACTCCCACCACCACCCCTTCTAGAAACCACCAGTCCGTTCTCTATGAGATGGATTTTTGTTTTGTTTGGATTTGAGTTTTCAGATATAAGTAACATCGTATGGTATTTATTGTTCTCTGACTTATTTCATTTAGCATATGCCCTCAAAGTTCATCATGTTGTTGCAAATGGGAAGAATTTATTCATTTTTATGTATGAAAACTATTCCATTGTGTATGTGTATGTGTGTGTGTGCATGTATCACATCTTCTTTCTATTCTTCTATCGATGGGCACTGAAGTTGTTTCCATACCGTGGCTATTGTAAATAATACTGCATAGGACATGGGATGCATATATCTTTTCAAATAAATGTTTTTGCTTTACTTGGATGAATACCCAGAAGTGTAATTGCTAGATTTTAACAAAATTCTATTTTTAAATTTTTGAGAAAACTATACTATTTTCCATAGCAGTTTCACCAATTTACATTCCCCCACCTCCAACAATAAATACAGATTCCCTTTTCTCCACTTCCTTGCCAATACTTATTTTATCTTCTCTTTTTGATAATAGCCATTCTAACAGGCATGAGGTGATACCTCATTGTGGATTTGATTTGCATTTTCCTGATAATTTGTCATGTTGAGCACCTCTTCATGTACCTGTGGCAATCTGTACGTCTCCTTTGGAAAAATGTCAATTCAGATACTCTGCCCATTTTTAAATAATTTTTTGTTGTTGTTGTTGTTATTGTTAAGTCATATGAATTCTTTAATTATTTTGAATATTAACCCCCTATCAGATATATTACTTGCAAATATTTTCTCCTATTCAGTCAGTTGCCTTTTTATTTAGTTAATGATTTCTTTTGCTGTGCAGAAGATTTTTTAGTTTGATGTAGTCCCAAAGTTTATTTTTTATTTTGTTGCCTTTTCTTTTGGAGTCAGATACAAAAAATAATTGCCAAGACTGATGTCAAGTAGCTTACCTCCTCTGTTTCCTTCTGCAAGTTTTAGGTTTCAGGTCTTATGTTCAAGTCTTTAATGCATTTTAAGTTAATTTGTGTATATGATATAAAATGGTAGTTTAGTTTTATTTTTTGTACGTGACTGTCAGTTTTCCCAACACTATTTATTAAAAAAGATTGTCCTATCTCCATTGTATAATCTTGCCTCTTTTGTCATACATTAATTGACCATATATGCGTGGGTTTATTTCTGTGCTCTCTGTTCTGTTCCATTGAGCTGTTTCTGCTTTTATGCCAATCTCATATCATTTTGATTACTATAACTTTGATCTATAGTTTGAAATCAGAAAGTATGATGGTTCTAGCTTTGTTCTTCTTTCTCAAGATTGCTTTGGCTTTTCATGGTCTTTTGTGATTCCATACGAATTTTAGAATTATTTGTTCTATTCTCGTGAAAATTGCCATTGGAATTTTGGTAGAGATTTCATTGAATCTACAGATTACTTTGGGTACTGTGGACATTTTAAGAATATTATTTCTCCCAATCCACAAACACAGAATATCTTTATCAATACCTTATAGTTTTCTGAATACAGGTCTTTCACCTCCTTGGATACATTTATTCCTAGCTATTTTATTATTTTTGATGTAATAGTAAATGGAATTGTTTCCTTAATTTTCCTCTGATAGTTCATGGTTCGTGTACAGAAATGAACAGAATTTGTATATTGATTTTTCTATCTTGCAACTTTACTGACTTTGTTAATTATTTTTAACAGTTTTTTTGGTGTAATCTATAGGGTTTTCTATGTGAAATATCAAGTCATCTATGAATAGTTACAATTTTTCTTCTTCCTTTCCAATTTGGATGTGTTTTCTTTCTTTTTCTTGCTTAAATGCTGCTTAGGACTTCAAATACTGCATTGAATAAAGGTGGGCACCCTTGTATTGCTCCTGATCTTACAAGCAAAGCTTTCATCTTTTCACTCTTAACTATTGTGTTAGCTATGGGCTTGTCATACATGGCCCTTATTTTTTTGAGGTACTTTCCCTCTGTACCGACTTTGTTGAGAGTTTTTACCAGAAACGGATATTTAATTTTGTCAAATGCTTGTTCTGCCTCTATTTAGATAACCATATAATTTTTATTTTCATTTTGTAACATCCAGTGCCCCTACAATGTTAATATTGCTTTATGTTGTCCTGCATGATTATATCCCATAGATAACTTAAGCTTCGTTCACTTTTTTAAATTCTTTTTTTTTTTTTTTTTGCTTTTTGCTGCTGTTATTGAGTAAGTTTAAATATCGTGTCTTCAATCAGAATTGATCCTTTCTTCTGTTTCATCTAGTGTGCTGTTGAATCCCTCTAATATTGTCACTGGTGGGATGAGGTGAAATCCAGCATCACCCCAGTGGCATGGGGGAGGAGGAGGAAGTAGATAGTGGATGGTAGCATTGTGTGTTGTCCCTCCGTTCTTCCCCACCGATGCAGTAAAGAATTACAGATTGGCGAGATTGAGAAAAAGTAAGATATATTGAAAGTACATTTTAGAAGGAGACAGGCCACACTAAGGAAGGCTGCAGCTCTGTGGAATTTATTTAGAAGGCGAAGAAATAAGGTAGTACACCCCAAAAGGAGGGGTGGGTTTCCAGCCAGAAGTGCTGTACCAATGCAGAGATGGGAAGATCTGTTTATATCTGGGCCCTGATGGGTGGCCCTGATAAGAGATCTGTATGTGAGGTCACCTTGACTGACAGTTGGCTGCTATACAACTTTTTTGCCTACTGAGCATGTGTTTCCCTAGAAGTCAGTCCGTTATAACTAGATTCATGAACTTCCAGGTATAGTCATGATTTTATAATGATGGTATAATGAGGCTGAAGTTAGGGGCAGTACTTTCTGCGCATGCGTTTGTAGCTGGTTTAGGCCAGCAGTTTTATGGCCTTTGTGCTCTAGGATTTGGGGTAATTTATAACCCTATGAAAGGAGGTATTTCTGGGAGGTGCTTAAGGAGGGTCTTCAAGGGAAATTTCTATGGTTACAGAGCTGGGCCATAGCTCCTGTCACTCATGCCTAACTACTTCACAGTATACTTTTCAGTTTAGTTTTGTATTCTCAGATATGTGACATCTATTTGGTATTTTCTCATATTTTTTGTCTCTTTATTGAAATTCTCACTGCATTCATCCATTCACCTCTCAAGTTTGATAAATATCTTTATGACCATTACCTTGATCTCTTTACTAAGTAAATAGCTTACCTCTGTTTCATTAAGATATTATTTTTTCTGATGTTTTATCTTGTTATTCCATTTAAAGCATGTTTGTCTGTTTCCTCATTTTGCTTGACTCTGTGTTTGTATATATTGGATGAAATAGTCACCTTTCTCAGTCTTTCGGTGGCTTTGTGTAGGAGATGAAACTTATCATTCGACCTTGCCCTAAATCTCATTTGTCTCTCTATTCTCTGATTGTCCAAGCAGCCTATTTTATTTTTAATAGCTCCCAGTTGTTGAGGATGTGCCAAGACCTGTCAGTATCCCAAAGGGCGGGATCTTAGTTAGCACTTAGTTTCAGGATGATTGGAAACAGATCCTCAAGAAGCAAGTTTTAAAGACTGTGAATATTTACAGTCCTGTGGGACCACAATCATAAACCCTGCTAGCCTCTAGACCAGGCAATCTGGAGGTGTTCATTGGATGACAATTGCAAAAAAATCAGGGCTCCAGATGAGTGTCTAATCTCCTTCCTGAGAGATACCAACAAGCTATAGTGAGTCAGAGGAAGAGTAAAATGATGGCATCCTTTGGCCTGTGTTCCCTGAGAACAACTCTGTAAGCTTCAAGATGTGCAGCAAATCTGAAACCTGCTCTACGGGCTGAAGCTTCAGGATGAGTAAATATTCTTCTCTCAAAGAAAGACACAGATTGTTTCAGTCTTCCATTTGTGTAATACCCCGGAGATGGTGGCCTGAAGAGAACTCTTTCTTTGATTGCTATAATCCTATGGAACCCAGGAACACAAGCCACCATTGACCACCAGAGCCAGATAATCAAGGGGTGTCCTCTGTGCAGCAGCTACTAAAACCATAGCACCAGACACGTGTGGGAGCTCCCCTGGAAAAAATACTGGAGTGCGGTAAAGAGAAAGCACAAAGATGACACTTGCCTTCCAAGCCTCTGAAAAAGTTTGCAATCAGCCCTTAGATGTGTATTTAATTAGATGCCTGCCAGGCTGTAGCTGTAATAATAAGCTTATAGGCTTTTTTTTCACAGAAAGACTGAGCTCCTGGGTCTGTAGCATCTTGCTGTGCTCTGCAGTTGGTAGTTGTAAAAGAATTCTTTCTTTCTTGGTAACAGTCTTGTGGGACCCACGAGTGTGAGCCCCACTGGCCACCAGAGCTAGGTGTCCTCTGATAGCAGCTGAAAAAATTGGGGTACAAAACAAGGGCATAAACTCCTTTCTGGAAGATACTGCAAGCTGGAGCAAGGTGCTGGGAGAGAACAAAGACTACATCCACCAGCCTCTCTTTCCTGAGAACACATCTGTAGGCCTCTAGAAATATGCCAGACAAGGAGCCTGCTCCTCAGGCCACTGCTCCTGGACAAACAGATAGGCTGCTTTATTAGGAAGACTGGGGTGTGATTTAGTCTGCTATCTTTGCAGTGCCCTGGAATGGTAGACTGCCAAGAACTATCTCAGATTGTTACCATCCAATGGAACCTAGGAATGCAATCCCCTTGGCCTCCAGAGCCAGGCGGTCAAGGAATGTCTCCTGTGCTGCAGCTGTAAAAACAATTGCACCATATGTAAAACACAGGACACCAGAGGTGTGTAAAATCTCCCTTCTGGGAGATACTAGCATTATGGAGCATAGCAGAGGGAGGGTGCAAAGATGGCACCCACTGAGGAAGAGAAAAAGATGATGTCTGCCAACTTTAGTAAGGTAGAGAGTGCAAAGGTTGTGATTACTGGTTGGGGGATCAAGATAGCACTGACTGTGGGAAAAAAAACTGGGACCCACTGGCTTTACCAAGGTAGAAGAGAGCACAAAAATGGCACCTATTAGTTCCTTTGGCCCAGGAGAGTATCCCAACAAGTTCCTGCTCTACTGGCTGTCATTTTAAGATTAGCAAATGGATTTTTTTTACATATAGTCTGGATGCTTTTCAATGGCTACTTCTGCACAGGGCTCTAGGGCAATTAAGTCTGCATGCAAGCCCTTTAAAAGCAGTTTCTCAGTCCATTACAGCCTTGTATGTCTTATGGATGTTAGCCAATTGGTTTTCAAAGCCAGGTGTTTTGGAGGTTCATCTCTCAGTTTCAGGTCTTAAAAGTTGGGGTCTCTGATATGGGGTACAACTTTTACCCCTTCTCAAAGAGAAGTTCCAGATTTATGAGTTTTCTACTGATTGTGGGTTGCTGCATGGAGAGTCAAGTTTATGGCAAGACCACAGCTCATCCTCTCCTATCCACCTTGATATGGCCCTTTCCTCATTTGCTGATGTGAAGGAGCTGTTCAACTAGTTTTCGTGTCTTTTCAGAGGAAATTGTTCCATATGTAGCTGTAGATTCAGTATGTCTGTGGGAGGAGGTGAGTTCAGTTTCTTCCTATGTCACTCTATTGAGACCACCCTGATCTACATTATTCTTTTTACATGAGAAAAAAAAAATCATATGATTGGCTTAGTTTTGAAACAAATTTGAACTCTCATAAAAATTGGTATAATCGAAATTATAAAGTAATCTCTCATTTATTTGGGGAAATTTGGTAAATCTATTATTTGAGGTAACTCTATTATGTTCGAGGGGAGTGGGTTTCTTAGCAATTACAGCAGAGTTTGTTATTCAGCAATTAGATGTCTTTTATCTAGAGCTACTCATATGAAATGCAGTCTCTCAAAGAATAAGGTCATTTGACACTCAATGAATATGCTAAGATGATTGCAGATGTTGTCACTACCAAATTAATCAATACATATTCTCTTATTATATACCAGATATTCTTAAAAGAAATAGGCAATAATTCTTAAGCTTCTGTTGGTAGAAATATCACCTGCCTGATTTGTTGAATATTCACATTTGTAGTATAAATATTATCCTCTAATTGAGAAAGTTTTAGTTGTCAAAGGTGTACCCATAATTCTATAGTTTTAGTTTATTGTTTAGTGCATTCTGTTATAGGTTTTCTACAGAAAGCATTGACTTAAGAACAAGAAGGCAAATAAGGCTCCAGTATCTAAAATGGAAACCAAACATGAAAACTAGTAAGTGTTATAGAGTATGATTCTATAGTAATTTGTATACAGAAATCTGTGAGTGGTATGAGTACAGATATATATATATATATATATATATATATATATATATATATATATATAATCTATAATGATTACTCAGTATAATCACAGAAGTCACTCATGAGTTTGTCTTTTATGTGCACATCTACCATATGGTCAAAGTGAAAGGTATTCTAAGAAATATAAGCACTATGACAAAAACATAATAATAAATCATTATAATATGTTGCTAATGTACTAGTTATTAAAAGTCTAGTAGGTGTTTTTAAGTTGGGTTGTGATAAAAGATGAGAGATGTCATTTTAAGACGTTTAGATTCATGCTGTATGCATGAGAAGCAGTTAAAGGATTAAAGGCAAAGTAGTTATATCAGGGTTGCGTTTCAGAAAGCTCACGAATAACAGAGTAGAGGAAGGTGCACTGGTAGGCAGGGAAGTGACCTGGGCAAGCACTGAGGTAATCTAGACAAGAAGCCATTGTAGCTTGAAAATATGTGAATACTACGGTTCAATATTCTCTGAAAACCAAAACAGTCATAAGAAATTTTGTGTCTACTAAAATATACAATAATAGATAATTTGCTTCAGAAATTTTGATTCTGGAAATGCTTTTCAAACTCATTTGAAAATTTGTTTTCAAGCAACAACTTTTTCCCAATAAAACCTTATATAGAACCATAAAAGTTAAAACAGAATGATGGAAATGCTCTGCTTCTAGTGGGTATTATAGGAAGTACAGGACTCTTTCTCCATGTGCTTCTTTTCATCTTATGTGCTGACATAACTGTCTCTTTAGGAAACTTTCTGAAATCTTAGGGTTGTAAACAGTTTGAAAATGACCAGAGCAGAGCACTCTGTAGGCATTTTAAGGTTTTATTATTTAGATTATTATTTAGATCATATACTAGGATAACCACAGCAGCATTGGTTTAATAATAAAACCATATAAATCTATAGATTTGTTTGAAGTCTATAGCAACAGGTTTTTCATATATACATGCCATATAAGATGTAAGGTAAAAGGTTAATTAAAAGAAGAGGTAGAGAATTGTTACCATTTTTCATGGAATTTAGATATTCCAGTTTTTAGACCAACTCATTTTTACATTTAAAAAATAGACTACATTGTGACTAAAACTTCTATATATTTTTATGTCTTTATTGTATTTAATAAATATGGGCACCATTAGCTCCAGTTTCTGAAACAAATCACTACTATTTTCTTTTAAGTCTTAGTCTTTTTTCTCTTTCAGTGTAACACTACAATAATAGCCTAATCATTCTCAACTCCTTTGGTATTTATTGCAAAGACATTAATTCTGATGGGCTCATTTAGTATTAATGTGGATGTCATAAGTACTTCAGTAGGAATAGAATTTCTACTGGAATTCAGCATTAATTAGCCAGGTTATTACTTCAAAATGTTACTCTTTCCTTTTAAAACAGCTGTACTTTAGCATACTTTTTTTTTCTGCAAAGTATAACAAGGCTCTTTCTGTTAGAAGGGGCACTTCCAAGTACTTGTATATATTGAGAGAAAGTTGTGGAAGTGAACAAGATACAATAGGTAAGGTGTGGTAATTACTAGAAAATCTATTAATAGAAAGCTGATATTTTAATTGAATTTCTAAGGTCCCTACAATAGCTTGAATCGAATAACAGACTTGATTGCACTTGAAATTTCTCTGGAGCATAAAGAAGCAAAAACATTAAATAAAGGGTTCAAATTAATTCTTTAATTTTTTATGGAAAATTAAAAAACATACATCTAAAACCATAGATATTAGTGCATTAATGAGAGACTATCTTGGACTAGAAGTACTTGTGTGTTCAAAACCGAAGGTATTTTTTCAGGCCAAAAGCATGTTTTTTGAATATTGTCATACTTGTCTAAAGAAATATATATTTATTATATTATTATAATTTTATTGCATTATTCTAATAAGCTTTTCAGTATCTCAGAATGGTTATTTTTATGTGCATCCTTGGTGCCAAGGTCAGCCTATTATTCATTAAAATAACCAGAAATTTTAAATGTCTTAACTATATTACTGGGATCTTTTATCACATTATATATCTTTATGAAAAGGATTGACTTGATAAAATGAAAATTATTTTAAACTCATATAAATGGGAAGTTGAATTCACTTTTTCCTCCAGTGACCTCTCAGTAACTGATTTTCTAAGCATTATGGCATTACAGCAAATGCCTTTTTATCCTGAATTTTATTCAAAGGCTAGGGCCACTTTTCCACTGCCCCTTAGAATGACATATTTTGGATTCCTAACTTAACTATAGGGATTACCGCTTTAGTTTCAAAATAATTCCAGGTATTCTCTTTATAAAGTCATCTGCATCAGACCTACTTTCAAGTTTTCTATGACCTATTAATGACCATGATTAAAGAAACTCATCGGTTCTAACAAGTGCCAATTATTCCCTTTATGCTACCAAAAAAAACAAAACAAATTTCTAAATCAACCTAAAGCAGTTTGTGAACTTCCTAGCAAATTTCCTAATAGGTAAACTAAAACAAAACAAAAGAAAACAACAAAATAACCAAATCATTATTTAACATAGATTAAACATCTTGATTTTGAAATACTTTCAATTTAGAAACAGAGGTTGTGTGGTATAGTGAAAAAGAATACTATACTGAGTGCCAGAATTGCTGAGTTCTAATTCTGGAGCTATCACTAATTGCTTAAGCTTAGAGGGTCATCATTAATCATGATTAAACCTGTGTCTCCTCTTGGTGACAGAGAAAAGATCAAAATCCTAGGATTTGCTCATTTCTAAAACATTATGCCATATATTACCAGTGGCAATTTCATTTTGACATTTTGATATTTAAATATATCATGAAAACTTTAATGACATATGTTTCTCCATATTTGAAATTGGAAAGCTTCTTTTCCTTTTTAAAACATGTGGAAAGATTTGCCCATAATACAATTATAACCTAACCTTTAAAGAGGTGATTATTTGATAGCTTTTCTGCTGTCTTTCATTTATTTATTGGTCTGTTCAGGTTTTTAATTGGATCATTCTTAACTTTTCTACCTTTGAAAGCAAAGTGCCTCAGTTTTCCCTCCTGGAATTCTCTTTTCTCTTTACATTTCCTTCTTAGGTAACATCAAATACTCCCAAGTAATTGATTATATTTCCATGTTGACAATTACCAAATTTATTTCTCAAATACAAAACTTTTCTAGAACTTGTTCATATTCATTAGTCTTCTTTGCTTTCCAGTTGAATGTTTTGAGAGGTATCTAAAATCAACATTATCCTAACCAAACCAATAATTCTCTTTACTTCAACCAGAATAGTTCCACTCAGCTTTTTCTGTCTCATAAAATAGCACCTCCATTTATATAGCTACACTCTTACCACATCTCTAGTCCATCATCAAATACTGGAAGGAGGTAGTAAATGGCAACAGACCAACACTGAAGCTGACAATAACTAAAAAATGTAGATAAATTTAAAACGTCATATTTTAAAATCCTTTTGATATTTGTTGAAGCAGCAAAGTTTGGATAGATAAGTCTCTGGACAAGAAATAATTATTTCAAGCTATATGAATGATTGGCTTTAAATTTTTCTCTCTAGGATCATTTGCTGATTCTGAAGGTCCATGCTGGGTCCAGGCAAAGGGCTATTGTGTTGTGTGTGGGTGTAGAAAAGGGAGTAGAGGGAATACTGAGAATCCAGGGAGGTGATTTCCTTCAAGGCAGGTGTGACAAGGTTGAGAAACTGAAAGGGCTTTGGGCACACATCTAATTTTTCCTATAGAACATTTGCTGAAATCTGAGACTGTATAGAGACTATAAAGTCAGCCTGAAAATGTTCTGTTTTGTCATATATAGGAAGCAAACATCCACCATGGCTAGGTAGCCTTATAAACAAAACAGGCAATTGATAAAAACCCAAGAAGGAATAATGAATGTAACTGAGATCTACATCCACTTTTATTAGAGGTATTTAGGATCTGGTACAGCCAGGAATGAGTCTAGGCTTGGATCTAGTAGAAGGCCTTCTAGGACACAGATAAACCAAGAAAGACTGCCATTCAAACAAGGCTGGAGTGATCCTGAAATGGTTTAAATCATGTGGCTTATCTCCCTGTCAATAAATGTGCAAATTTTGAAACCGCATGAGGCTGAAGGGTAAAGGTCTGGGGCTCAAGCCTCTGAAAGAAAGAATTGATTATCTTATAATCAGTTGGGGCTAAGGAGTCAAAGATGGAAAAGGTTTACAATTAAACGACCAGGCTCACATATGAATGAAATCATATGCTTCTCAACTTTTTCTGTCTGACTTATTTCGCTTATCATGATAATCTCAAGATTCATCCATGTTGTTGCAAATGGCAGTATTTCATCTTTCCTTATGGTCGAGTAATATTCCATTGTATATATGTGCCACATCTTCTTTATCCAATCATCTGTCAAAGGGCACTTTGGTTGTTTCTATGTCTTGGCCACTGTGGGATATAAAACTGAAAGCAACAAATGAACAAGACAAATAGAGGTTCATGGACATGGACAATAGTTTAGTGGTTAACAGAGGGAAGGGGAGAGAGAGGAGGTAAATAAAGGTAAAGGGAGTCAAATATGTGGTGACAATAAAATTTAACTCTGGATGATGAATACACAATGCGATATACCTATCACATATTATTGAATTGTACATTTGAAACCTATATAATTTATTAACCAACATTACCATTAAATTAATAAATTTAATTTAAAAAAAGGCAAAAAAGGCCAAGTTGTAGGAAAAGATGTGACTAGAAGTAGACTGAGTTTTTCTCTGTCTCTAGCCAAAATCCAACCTATCTCCATCCCCAACTAGACTGCAGGATGAAGCCATTTACCCTATTTATTGTATATGGTGGGAAAAAAAAAGCAACCTTCTGTTGTGAAAGGAATATCATCTGGAATAAGTACAGCCATTTTTTGCATAATATGTGATATTCAATTAGTAAACAGACAATTTTGTTTATAGCTATTATAAGAGAAGCAAATTTAAAAAAAAAACTACAGATCTTACAGACATTAGAAAGATAAGATTTATAAACAACTTTAAAAAATTAGATATTTATAAAATGAACAAATTGACAAAAATAAATTTGCTTATTTATATAAAATAGACAAATTTTCTTGTAATGCCCTTGTCAGGCTTTGGTATCAGAGTAAAGATGGCTTTGTAAAATGAGTTTCTTTTTGGATGACTTTGAGAAGTATTGGTATTAATTCTTTATATGTTCAGGAAAATTCACCAGTGAAGCCATTTGGTCCTGGACTTGTATTTTTGGGGAGATTTTTAATTACTGATTCAATCTTCTACTAGGAATTAGTCCATTAAGATTCTTTGTTTCTTTATGATTCAGTCTTACTGGGTTGCAGTTTCTAGGAATTTATCTGTTTCTTCCAGGTTTTCTAATTACTTGTCAAACAATAGTTCATAGTAATTTCTTATGATCTTTGGCATTTTATTATCAGTTGTAGTGTCTCCTTTTTCATTTCTGCTTTTCAAATTTGAATCTTCTCTCTTTTTACTAGTTTAGCTAAAGGTTTATCTATTTTGTTTCTCTTTCAAAAAAACAAACAAACAAATAGCTATTACTTTCAATGATCATTTCTATTGTCTTTTTAGTTTGTATTTTATTTATTTCCATTCTGATCTTTGTTGTTCCTTTCCTTCAGCTAACTTTGCGCTTAGTTTAGTTTTTGTTTTTCTTTTCCCTAGTTTCTTGAGGTATGAAATTAGGTTATTTGAAATCTTTTTTTATTAATGAAAGCATTTATTACTATAAAATACCCTGCTATACCTGTTTTTGGTGTTTACATAAAACATCTTATACTTATAATAATTTATTTTAATCTGATAACTCTGAATGCATACAAAAGCTCTACATTTTTACATTATGTTTTGGATATCACAGTTTACATCTTTTCACTTTGTGTATACATTAACAATTTTTTGTTGCTATAGTTATTTTAAATATTTTTGTATTTTATCTTTCATAATAAAATTATTGATTTCTCCATCACTATTACAATTTAGAGTATTCTGAATTTAACTATGTATTGACCTTTACCATTGAGTTTATAGTTTTATATGTCTTTTTGTTGCTCATGAGTGTCCTTTCATTATAGCTAGAAGAACACTCTTAATATTTCTTTTCTCTAATTTTTTTAAGCATTTCATTTTATTTTATTAGTCTCTCTTAACATTTCTTAAGGCCAGTCTAGTGGTGATGAATAGCTTTAGTTTTTGTAGTCTGGAAAACTCTTAACCTCTCCAATTCTGAAGGATAACTTTGCTTGGTAGAATATTTTTAGTTGCTAGTTTTTCTCTTTCGGCACTTTGAGTATATCATTTCACTACCTTCTGACCTGTAAAGTTCTGCTGAAAAATCTGCTGAAAGTCTTATGAGCATTCCCTTGTGCATAAGAAGTTGTTTTATCTTGCTACTTTTAAGAGTCTCTCCATGTCTTTAACTTTTGGCAATTTAATTATAAAGTCTCCTATTTATGATGGTTTGACTTGTGATTTTTTTACTTTACAATGGTGTGAAAGCAATACACATTGAGTACAAATAATATCTTAAATTTTATCTTTTCTCAGACTAGTGATACACAGTATAATATTCTCTCATGATGCTGGGAGAAGCAGTGAGCCACATTTCTCAGTAAAGCATGGACTCATGATGGTAAGCAAACAATACTCTATAATGTATGTGTTGCATGCATTTTTTGGATGTTGAATTCTGAGCACAGTTAAGATAATCTGGGCTAAGCTAAGATGTTCATTAGGTTAGATGTATTAAATACACTTTAGACTTATAATATTTCAACTTACAATGAGTTTATTCAGAGGTAACTCCATTGCAAGTTGAGGAGCATAGTCTTTTTGAATTTGTCTTATTTGGTGTTTTGAGCTTCTAGAATCTAGAATTTCTGTTTTTTTCTCCCTGGTTAGGGATGTTTTCAGCTACTATTTTTTTAAATAATATTTTTACCCCTTTTTCTCTTTTCATGTTCTTCTTTAATCTCTATAATGTGTATACTGATCTTCGTTATGCTACCCCATAAGTTTCTTAAACTATTTTCATTTTTTTTTTACTCCTCTAAATGGATGAATTCCATTACTCTTGAGTTCACTTATCCTTTATTCCATTTGATGTAGTCTGTTCTTAAAAATTCTCTCTTGAATTTTTCAGTTCAATTATTATATTATTTATTTTGTGATTTCTGTTTGGTATTTTTTAAAAATAAATTTTCTATATCTTTGTTGAAATTTTCACTTTATTTATGCATTGTTCTCCTGTCCTTGGTGAATATCTCTATGACTGTTATTTTTAATTCTCTATCAGTTAAAACACTTATCTACATTTTGTTAAGATATGTTTCTGGAGATTTATTTTGTGCTCTCATTGGGAATACATTCCTCTATTTCTTTATTTTCCTTGACTTTCTGTGTTTTTTTTTTCCTGTGCATTAGATAATACAGTTACTTTTCCCACTCTTGACAGAGTAGCCTTGTGTAAGAGATGAACCTCATCAATCAGCCTGACCTAAGCTCCTGATTGTCTTTTAAACCTTTGTGATTGTCCAAGCCACCTTATTTATTCCTAATGACTGCCAGTTGTTAAAGGTGTGCCAATATCTGCCACTGTCCCAAAGGGGAGATTGCAGTCAGCACCTAGATGCAGGCTAATTAAAAGCCAGACCCTCAGGTAGCAGCTGGGAAAATATGTAGTTAAGCCCCTTCCATGAAGAAACTGGGAGATGGGTATTTTTGCCTGACCGTTCTGTGCTGATCCCAGGTATATGGCTGTGGAAGGGGGCTCCTGTACCTGTTTAAAAACTGCTTGTTTTCCATAATCCTGTGGGATTCATAAATGCAAGTCCTGTTGGCTATCAGAGCTTGGTGATTTGGTGGACCATCTCTTGAGTGGCAGCTGCAGAGCTAACACACCAGAAATGTGTACAAGCTCTTTCCAGGGAGATACTGGTTACTTGGGACTCTCATTATCTGTATATTAATAGTTCCATTAGTACTAATTAGGCTTTTTAAATGTTTTTTTCATGTTTTTTTTTTAATTTTTGCTCCTTCGAATGGATACTTTCAAATGATCTATGCCAAAATTCTCTGATTTTCTTTTACTCGATCAAGTCTGATGTTGAATCCCTCTAGTAAATTTTTCCAGAGCATTTATTATATTCTTCACCTTCAAAATTTGTTTGCCTCTTTCATATTGTCTATCTCCTTATTAAAATTCTCATATTGTTTATATATCATTTTCTTGAGCTTGTTGAACAGCTTTATAATGGTTATTTTCAATTCTTTGTCATGAAATTAATCTACTTCCATTTCTTTAGGGTTGATTTCTAGAGACTTATTATTATTATTTTTTTGTTTGGACTGTATTTCTCTGTTTCTTGTTGTTCTTCATAATTTTTCACTGATATCCGTGCACTTGAAGAAACACCCATCTCCCCCAGTTTTTACAGACTAGCTTTGACAGACAAAGACCTTAAACAGTAGCCTGGCTGAAGATTCTAGGGGCCTCCCAAACCTTTCTTGTTGATGTGTCTTCTCTGGACTTGTGTATATAGATTCCTAATTAGAGGATTTAGAGGATTTTTACCATGCCTCCCTGCCCCATCAACAACCAGAAGTTTGTAATCTCTTGCTCTTTTTGCTTTCTGTCTGCTGTATTACAGGTCCTCTGAAATACCAGCATACCACACAGCTCTTTTTTGATCTCAATGGACTCTAAGCACCTAGAGTATGCCAAGTCCCATATCAGCATGCTGAGTCAGACGAGACGGAAACCAGTCATTTAGGCAATCCCTACAAAAATCCAGATGCTAGACATACACTCTACTTCTCCTCCTCCTCGTTAAGGGAGAATCCTCAAGGTGTGTGCCATCTACTAATTGCATAAAGTCATCTCAGGCACAGAAAGTCACCTGTTGCATTCCTTTGTTCTCAGCAACTCCATGTATCCAAAATATGTCAGTTCGGCAAGTGCTTCAAGTGAGGCAATTCAGAAATCAATTTCTTGAGCAGTGCTCCAAATGACCAGGAAGTTGAACTCACTCCATTCTCTCTTTCCCTCTGAGGCAGAAGTCTCAGTTTGGTCATTCATTCTCTCTTGGCACTAAGCTGTGTTGGCTTGGGGGAGCAACTGATGTAAGTAAATTAAAATTTCTCTTGCACATTTTAATGTAGCTGTTATCCACTTTGTACTTGCATGGAGTACTGCAACTTCTTAACAGAATTCTGGAATTCACATATGGGTATTTTGATTCATTATGATTATAGAATCTGAGTTTCCGTGAGAGAAAGAGGACTAGGACATCTATTTTGCCATCTTGATGATATCATTCTCATATGTTGTTTAAGCCAATAGTTTCGTGGTATTGTGTTTAGAAGCAATAGGAAATTAATACATGAAAGATTAATAAGGCTAAATATGAAGACAGCATAAATGTATGTGATTAGCAAAACAGTGTGAATCGATACAACAAATAGAAAAATAGATCACTAAAACAGAGAATCCAAAAACAAACCATATGTGGTTACTGTACGAGAAAAGGACTGCTGCTCTGCAGTAGAGAAAACAATGATCTTTTTAAACAAAGTGTACAGAATAAATTTAATATTTATATGGAAAAATATTTGCACCTCTACACCATATATGTAAATCTATTTCAGATATATTGTAGATATAAATGAGAAAAGTAAAATAATTAAGATTATAGAAAGGAACATTAGAAAGCATCTTTGTGATCTAAGAATAGGCAAATATTTCTTATTCAGGCATGAAATTGCTAGCTATCACTGAAAATTGATGATGAGACTATTTTAAAATAGAAACTTCTGTTCATTAAAGCATTTTAAGGGAATGAAAGGCAACTTACTATTGGAGAAGACATTTACAACATATATATCCAAAAATGATGAATAATCTATTAAAATTTCTGTGACTCCGTAAGAAGATTTCCAACACAATTTTATAAAAAGGAAAAAATATTTGAATAGCCATTTCACTAAGACAATAAACAAAAGGCCACTAAATATATGGAAAGTCCCACTTTAGTAGTTTTCATGGAAATACAAATCAAAGCAAGGAAGTGACATTACACTCTCATAGGAATGATTAAAACGCAAAAGATTAAAGAAAACAAGACTAAGTGAGGATGTAGAAACTCATGCAATACAAGCGAGGTATGAAATGTTCTAACCACTTCAGAAAACTATTTAGAAGTATTTATTAAAACTGAACATATATTTACTCTATGACAAATCCACTACATGCTGTATGCTCCACAAAGTTGCATTCATATGTTCTTCCCAAAGACATCTATTAAAATCTTCATGATAACACTGTTCCCAGCAAATTCTTCTTTTCCTTTCCCTGCAGGTAGCATATTCTAGATATTACCTGCTCTTTACTGTGAAACTCAGAATTAATAAAAAATGAAGACCAGCAGCTAAACATGATGGATATAACATGGGAAAGACTTAGTTATCAAAATCATTAATATTTAATGTTTGTTTGTTACCACAGTATAATCTGATATCTTATTTATAATAAAAATTTTATTATTATTTATTACTATTACAATTATTATTTGTTGGGAGTATTTGAAATCATGAGTTATCTAAAAGCAAAATTATTGTTTTCCATTTAAAAGAAAGTACTAAATGGCATTTTCACTAATTGAAAAAGCCAATTTGTTTACTAGTACAGTGAACCCACAGAAGCCATCTACTGAAGGAAACTGTTAATACTTGATTTATATATATGGTGACCTTAGCTAAATTTAGGCCTTTGGTTATAATCTCTTGTTTACTTGAGAGCAGAAATTAAATTCAAACGTAATCTTAAATATTGTGATTGTGCATATCTGGAACACTGGTTGAATCCTTACAGTGTGTTTTTCTTTTATAGAAATTCATATTGGAATTTTCAGATATCACTAAAGTAACTTACATATGAATAGAATTAGATTGGGATTAATACTACTTAGTGACATCTCTTTCTATCAAGAGTTTTAATTGTTCAGATTTAGCAAAAATAGTTTTTTTTAATATATATTTAATTTGATAAATATTGTTGGTCATTGATAGATAATTTAAGTAAGTCTTACAGATTCTGTAGAACTTTCAAGGTAAGCTTTAGGCCACTCTAGGAAAAGAGATATCATAAATGAGCTCTAGATGAGAGTGTGACTGATTGAATCTCTCAAAATTAGAAAAAAATTTAAAATCACAGAATAAGAATTTTTAAAAGGCAGAAAATCATTTATCTGAGCATAATATAACAAAACTTGAAATCAATAACAAAAGTATAAACAAAACAACTTAATCACTTAAAATTTTTTAAGTGCTTTCAATTACTGATTTAATGAAAAATTAAAGTTGCAAATGTGGAATAGTTGGACGACAATAATTAAAAGAAGCTCATTTATCTTAAAAGGTTTCTAATATTATTGTCCATGGAGGCAAGGTCATAAATTATTAGTGTAAAACTTGCCACATTATACATTCCAGTTCTTTGCAATTTCACCCTGATTTGTCTTTTCATTCTGTGGATTTTTGTCTAGCCTTTTCATATTTGGCACTGTTTAACAAGGCAGAATGTTAATGAGATTAGCTCGTTAAATAGTACAGTATTATTTTTGTATAGGCTTGTGCTTGATTGCCATTCATGATGTCCTCAGAGTTTTGTAAACTTAACAAATATTAAGAAATTTAATTTTTGAATAATTGGATGATGCTACTTTAAAAAATACTGTGTAATTTTCATATAAATATCACATATTTATATACATCACATAGTTATATGATAAAATGTGTAATTTTTTATTCAATTATCTTAAGTCTGAAATTTCACTTTTATTGGTAAGGTCTATCCATTTGACAGTCAACGTTAATAGGAAAATAGCAAATAAAAATAGTGAGGGAAACACTATACATAACTATGTTTATTATTTTTCTCTTATGCAAAATATAAGAGTTTGTTATAAAAATCAAGCAGTGTACCAGGAATCTCAGAAGCAAGGATCTATCCTAGCCTTGGGAATGATCTGGAAGCTGCAACTTTATCTTGATATGTCTCTCTGCCTTCACCTTTGTTTTTCTCTATTTCCAATTTTTAGACTATTTTCAGCAGTTTTAGGTTCACAACACAATTAAGAGGAAGGTACAGATTCCCATGTGCTACCTGACCCCGTGGATGCATAGACTCTCCCATTAGCAGCATCATTCACCAGAATGGTACATTTATTACCAAGGAAGAACCAGCGTTCACATATCACAATCACTCAGAGTCCATAGTTTACTTTAGGGTTCACTCTTGGTGTTATATATTCTATAGATTTGGACAAATGTATAATGACATATATCTATCATTATATTATTAAATATAGTATTTTCACTGTCCTAAAAATTCTCTGCACACTATTTAATTGTCCATAGTTTTGCCTTTTCCATAATGTCATGTAGTTGAAATCATACAGTATATAGCCTTTTCAGATTGGATTTTTTCACTTAGTAATATGTATTTAGATTCTTCCATGTATTTTCATGACTTGCTAGCCCATCTCTTTTGAGTGCTGAATATTCCATTGTCTGAATGTACTACAGTTTATTTTTCATTCACCTACTGAAAAACATCTTTGTTGCTTCCAAGTTTGGGAAATTATAAATAAAGCTGCTATAAACATTGCGTGAAGGTTTTTGTGTGGCTATAAGTTTTCAACTTCTTTGGATAAATACTAAGGAGTATGACTGCCAAATCATACAATAAGAGTAAGTTTAGTTTTGTAGGAAACCAACATATTATTTTCCAAAGTGTCTGTGTCATTCTGCATTCCCATGAGCACTGAAAGAAAATTTCCTGTTGCTCTGCATCTTTGTCAGCATTTGATATTGTCAGTGTTCTGGATTTTGGCCATTCTAATAGATGTATAATGATATCATGTTATTTTAATTTGCATGACATGATGTGGAACATTTTTCATATACTTCTTTGTCATTTGTATATATTCTTTGGTAAAATGTCTATTAAGGTCTTTGGCCAACTTTTTAATTGGGTTATTTGCTTAACTATTGTCAAATTTGAGTTTAAGAGTTATTTTATAGTTTCAATAACAGTCGTGTATCAGATGTGTCTTTTGCAAATATTTTCTCCAAGTCTGTGAGCTGTCTTCTCATTCTGTTGACATCGTTCTTTGTGGAGCAGAGGTTTTTGATTTTAGCGAAGTCCAGTTTTTCAATTATTTTATGGATTGTGCCTTTGATGTATTGAGGATTGCTTGTGTGAGCCTTGGAGCTGGGTAGCATCAGTCCTCCTACTTCGTTCTCTCTTTCAATATTATGTTGGCTTCTCTGGATCTTTTGCCTCTTTATATAAACTTTAGAAACAGTTTATTGATATCCACAAAATAACTTGCTGGGTTTTGATTATATTACTTCTTAACTAAATGAGAACTTCATTGTTCTGTCTCCTGAAAATGCTTCTTGAAACTCCTCTCGGATTTGCGATATTGGGAGGGATGTTATCTTAACTGAAAACTTCTGTTGGTCCACGTTTGGTACTTCTCTTTTCTGAAACAAAAGTCATGGAAGCTGTGGGCATGCACAGCCTCATTATCACCAGTAATAAGAAGAGTGTATCATGATGAGAATAGTAGCAACATGTGGGATTTCTTTCAATCAATTATTTTTTTATAAAAAGAAAGTTATCATGTTTATATATCTGACATCTTCATTAATCAATATTAAATTCTTTTAATTATTTTTATTAGGTATACAAATTAAAATCATATCTCTAAAAATTAAAATATGAATAATTAAATGTAATTAAGAACAATTTCAAGGGTTAGTATATTTGACTTTTTAAAAGTTTAATAGAATACTTGAGCAAGCTCACAAATTTTTATGAGATAAATAATGGCATCCTAGGAGATTAATAACCATTGTCTACTTCTGTAGCTAACACTATGTAAAAATGACACCTACAAGGCATTTTCAGAACTCCACAGAGAAGCATATGCTAAATGTTGGACAGTGTTTATCTGCCCATCTGTCTCTGCAAAATGGCATCTTTAGAAGCCTTGGCTGAATTCAGGAAGCCCACTGTTCAGCAGCTAAATGTTCAACTAAGAATGTTTGTAGGGCTGTTGACCTAAAATCCATTTATCAGAGCAAGTCTCAGAAGAATTGCCTTTTCATATATTTTGTTGTAAAGTAGTTTAATTGTAAGAAGTAACAGAAACTAATGTAACAAACACCTGGATACCTACCATCTGGAATTGACAAATGCTAACATGTTTTTGATTCAGAAGAATTAGTTTTAAAAAATGACTCAGAAAAGTAAAGACCTTTAAAAAATCCCCACCATTTTTCTATTTCCCATCAAATCTTCTTTCACAGATTTATAACTCTATTATGGATTCACTTTGTGTTCATTTCCCCATGTTTTTATCTCACTCCATACCTACTATCCATACATAATGAATAACATTAATGAGTTTTTAAACTTTTTCACAAATGCCATCATACTGAATTATCTAGGACAGATGTATGGACTAGTCTCCTGTTTAATACAGTAAATCTTTGTGACATGCAAGGGAGACCCAGAAGGTTATTGAAAATTTTATATCAGCAGAAACATCACCAGATTGGACAAAAAGGGAACAAAAAGATCTAAAATAAAAGGTTTTGGATTCACAAAATTCTAGCAGCAAGGAACCCTCTGATAAAACTAGTCACTTACAAAGATAGGCTACCTATTATGAAAAGAGAAGAATAATTCAGAGACCAAAGCCTTGAACTAGAAGACAGAATACAAGCTGCAGTAGATTATTCCCAGGCCATAAAACCTAAAAGAGTTCATGTGGCTGAATTTCCAAATTGCTCGAGATCAGTGCTTCAATTTTTTCTTTCATTTTTCTCCTATTTTTGGACTGACAGATTAAATCATTCTATTATTGTCCTGCCATTGCATTTTGGCAGCATATAACATGTTTATTTAGTTTCATGGGTGCATGAATGATGAGGAATTGTACTGGAGGAAGGATTATACTAAGACTCACCCATGCTTAATTTAAATGATGAGATTTTGTACTTTTGAGATGATGAAACATTATTGAGATCATTGGACTGTTAGTTGATGGTGTCATGGGTTGGTAACATTGGGATGGGAATAATTATATTTGGGATGGATATGAACCTTTGAGGGCCAGATGATGGACTATATGGTAGGCAGAATAATGGCCTCCAAGGATGTTCATACCCTGTTCATTGGAACCTGTGATCATTTTCCCATTCAGAGTAAAAGTAATTCTGTAGTTCTGATTAAGGTTAAGGACTTTGAAATTGGGATGTTATCCTAGATTATTCAGGTGGTCATAATCTAATCACATGAGTCCTTAAAACCAGAGAACATTTTCTAACTGTAGTCACAGAGATGCATGGCAGAAGGCAAAAGAGTGAGTCTTAAGATAGTAATGTAAGAAGGATTTTACATCCTGGTATTCTGGTTCTGGTTTTGAGATGTGGGGGTTATGTGCAAAGACGAGAGAGAGGCCCTTTGTAGCTAAGGGCAGCCTCCAGATAGGCTGATAGGAAGCAAGAAAATAGACACATCTGTCCTATAATCACATGGAATTAATATTTCTAATGTTTAAATAATCAAGAAAAAGATTCTCATCTAGAGCCTACAGGAAAGAAGACACCCCTAACATCATATTGATCTCAGCCTAACCTAAGGAACTATAACATAATAATTTTATCTTATTTAAGCCATTATGTTAGTGGTAATTTTTTATGACAGCATAGAACACCAAAATAGTATAGTTAACTCAATATTGTATTTTTAAAATCAATCTTGCCCTACATTCCCAGATAAAGTTTATTCATTTTACTGTATTATATTTTGAAATAGAAATAAATCACACTTTATTTCTGTCTCAATGGATATTTATATCATTTCCAGTTTCTATAAAAAAAATGCAGGAATAAAGAAAAATATTCTTTTTACGGCTGCTAGTACTTAATGTAAAAATTTCTAGTTTATATTTAGAATAATAAAATTATTAGGTTATTATGCATATTTTAAACTTTATTAGATATTTCCAATGTTTTGGAGAGTGGTTATACCAATTTTAATTTATAATTACTGATATATGTTGTCCCTATTCTTTTTGTACTTTTTGTTGGGCTGATCCAGTTTTCATTTCCCCCCAAAATTATAAAGTATGCTATCCAACTTTATAATTTTTGCATTTTATTTCCTGTCATTTAGGGCTACCCATAGATTTTAACAAGCATGCTTAATTTAACAAAATTTTATTTTTGTGCTAACTTCTTTTGTATAATATAGGATGGTACTTTACTTTAAATCTGCTTTCCCCCATCTTATTTTTCCTGTAACTTCATTCTAGTTTCATCTTGTTATTAAGCACTCCTTAGGTCATTATTATGAAACAAATTCTTGTTTTAATGTATCAGTATTTTATAATTTCTTTGTTAATTTGTATTCTTGCATAAACCTACTTTCTTTTTAATTCAATTATCTTCTTTCTAAAAGACATTCTTTAATAATTCTGTAAGGATTGATGTATGAATATTTCATTTGAAATTGACACCTCTTTTACCTCAGCACTTTAAAGTTATTATCCACTATCTTTTGACATTAATTTTTCCTGATGAGAAGTCTATTCTAACTATGCTGTGTTTTTTTTTGTTTGTTTTGTTTTGTTTTGTTTTGTTTTCATAAGAAATCTTATTTATCTTTTGGTAGATTTGTAAAGTTTGTGATGTTTTGCCAATTCACCTTATGTATTAAGGAGTGGAATGTTTTTGACCTTTTCAATTCTGGTCAAGACTTGATGGGCTTTTTCAGTCTAATAATTCTTGAATTTCTTTGAAAAGAAAATAACTCTCTACTATTACCACTTGACACGCTGCTTTTTTACCATGGTCTCCACTTTCTTTTTCTGAAATGCCTATTAACATACATGACCTTCCCATTGTATATATCATGTTCAATTTATCTTTTATATTTTATAACTTTATTTTTTTCTCATTGAATTCTAGGTGATTTCTTCAGATTTAAATTTAAATTCAGTCCTCTATTATATTCAATTGCTCTATTATATTCAATACTTAAATGTAATTCTATTATTCTAAATTTAATTCTATTCAGGTTTTTGTTTTGTTTTGTTTTGTTCTTTATCAAATTGTCTTGTTCCTTTTTCATGCTGATCTTGGGTTGAACAAGTGGCATCTGTTGCCTGTGTTCTTGAGTAGAAGTCTGAACAGTTCTGTTCACTGGTCTTGCTATCAGAATCACAAAGGAAAACACATCAGAGTCAAGCATTGGATGGAACAACGCTTTATTTATATAGAAGAGATAGACCAAGATCAGCTTCGGCAGTGTATGTCAGCAGGTCCATCCAGCAGGTCCCTCTTGGCAACCAACACAGGGCAAATGACCTGTATATGCCCCTCTTGTGCTACCCTAGAAGAATCCTCACTTTCTCTTTCCAGGGGTTGGATATGGTTATTGGGTTGGCCAGGTGCCGTATGAGACACTTAAGCAAAACAAAGAGTACACATTGAGTCTGAAAAAGAAAAGATATTCCCATACAAAATGATAAGCCCAGAGCAGGCTGTAAGACTCTTTATCTCTTGGTAAAGAAATGTTCTAGGCCCAAGGGCCATTCTTATGGGGCCAGTGAGTATTGAAAAAATGTGCATATCATATGCCTTTCTCAACATCTTACATTTTCTGTTCTATCTTTTTCCTCTGATAATTTTTTAATTAGTTTCAAGTATACCGCTGATAATTTTAAGCACACTTTTCTGTAAGTGTGCTTTATGAAGCCTAGTTCATTTCTTCGTGTGGTTTATATGATGTTAGTATAAGGTTATTTGCTGTGGTATTTGTTTTCCATTGAATGCTGTGTTTTGGAATTGCTATGAGGTATGTTTGTAGGTGACTCTGCCTGGGTCCCTATATTTTTACTGGTTTCAAACTTGATTTAAATTTATTAACTTTGAGTTATTGCATCATGCTTGCAGAGTAATATATATCTCACATGTATGAGTAAAAATTGGCTGAATTTTTATATTTTTCTCACTAGGTCCTAGGTGGGTAGAAAATTTTCTCACTTTTTCTCAAAGCTTGCGTCTAGAATCTGTAACCTGAATCCTCAGAATCACTATTAAAGTTTATAGCTGATTCATTGGTTACTAATTCTTTCAGGTTCATCTTCTGTTTGTTCTTTTTATTTTGAATTTCCATTTATTTCTGGAACTTTGTATTTTTTTCCTTTCATTTAAGTTTAATTATGCATTTTATCAATTATTCCTATGTATTAGGCTTGAATTCAAGCCCTTCTGAGTTACATTGGTACACAGTGTTTTTTACCTTGAAGACATATCTTTGACTTTAATATGTCATTGATAAAATATGATAAGCTACCAACTGTGAGTTTTTTTTTTCTTGCTTATCTCTTTTAAACAATTATGAAAGAGAAGAGAATATCTTCTTTTTT